>NC_061114.1:172178388-172510707 GCF_002878395.1 Capsicum annuum | reverse complement strand
AATTATTTATTTTTTAATTAGTTAATTTATCCCTTTTTTCCCAATAGTCTACTACGGGCAATAAACCAATACGGTATATTATTGACAAGGCTTTAAGTCTATTATTTACAATGGACACAATCTTCGGCCCTCAAATCAATTTTATTTATTTAATTATTTATATTTTTGACTATGTACTAATGTTTTTTTGACCGTTGCACCACCCCATATATACCTTAGCATTGACCGAGTATAGATCTATATGGTTTTTCATTTACCCAAATCATGAGAAAGCATTAATTATATTTAAGGTCAATGTAAGAGGTCCAACAATATGGTATATTAGTGACAAAACTTATAGTCTATGATTTACAATCGACACAATCGAGGGTCCTCGATTACAATCTATGAATAAGCTTGAAGGCTATGATATACAATCGACACAATTTTATTTATTTAATTATTTATATTTCATCAACCCACATAATGGAATCCATCGATTATGTAAGCAGTCACACATAGTTATTTATCTCTGTTAATCATATACTACATCTACCTTGCAATTAATTTTGTATAAATCTACATAATCATTGATAGACCAGATTTATTATCCATTAGCAGATATGAATTTTTTTTTGTGTATATATATATGATAGACCATTAATTTTGACGTCTAACAACTGTTTCATTTATCTTCTAATGGGAGAAATTGCAAAATTTCAACCAACAACCAGAATTGTAAAATTAATGTAAACAGAAAGGCCTTTGTAATAAAATTTCAAATATAAAACATTTCATTTCATAATTTCATTACAACAATGGTTTAACACCATATTTACAACAAAATACGAGCAAAGACGTCAAAAGAAAAAAAGTTTCTTCTAAAAAATTCTCTAGCTATGAAATCTTCTTTGCAATGAACTTAAAACTACAACTACAATAGAAATTTAAACCTAAGCTAAGGGAATAGTAGGGGGTGATCAACTCTTTGGGCTTTATGTTTAGCCTCTCCATGATCGCCTATAAAAAATGGGTGATATCTCGGAGTTTACAGTAGAGGTGCTACCTATCCTGACCCATAGAAGAGATGGTTTAGGCCATTTTAGGGGAAGACAACATCATGGCTACACTGGAAATGAACCCTCCTTCGTGGTTTGAGTGGAATGCTCAGCATATGGTCATATTTATTGATTTTTTTGGTTAAAAAAGAGGAATATTATGTATAGTTAATGGTTGTTTATATAAACAAAAATAGAAGCCTTTGGTCTTCCCGATCAGTGGTAGGTAGACACATGGATGAATGAAAGTTGAGGAGATAGTGTATACCCAATCGATGCAGGGTGTTAGTGGACATGAAGTAGCTTTTTTGATGTGTCATAAATGCTCGACTATTTATCTATTCATTTGAATAATTAGGATATTTTAATAGAATTGAAATAGGATCTATAATACAGTATGTCGTATATAAAGAATACTTCTTATAGCCTTGACACATAATATATGCAATAACTTAAAAGGTCAATAATAGACACAGAGTAAAATGGATAAAACTAGAATTAATCAAACCACTGCAGGGTTGTCAAAATGCCTACACTGCCATGACTTACAAAAACACAAATTGATACAAGTATATCTATGATTTTTTTTTATTAAAAGTGGTTCTCGTGTGCTCGTGTCTCTTGCACAGTGAATACTTTTTTCTCCTCTTTGACTATAAAGCCTCACCCACGCCCCTAATGCATTTTATTTTCTTCTTTTTGAGCTTGGTGTTGACAAGGGATGGAATAATATTCTCGTCAAGCAATTCTTGTGGCACGTGTGATTCAAACTCGGCAGGGACAACATTAATCGATTTTGAATACGTAAGGAGGTACTCTTCCACTTTATACATGAGAGAGGAGTACTAATAGATTATTAAATGATAATCATCACCATGGTTCAATTGCAAAGTGGCCATTGTGTGAATGCATGATATTTTGACCAAGTCAAAATTCCTACAAGAACACGACTTTTCTAGTAGGTCGACGTTGGTTGTGCAACCACTTCCAAACGCTATGAATTGGTTGTTGTCCCCGTTTACATTCTTCATAAAAAAGGAGTCACCCTCGCTCATATTTTCTCTTAAGATCTTTTCGGTGGAAGGCACAAATTTGTTATCCTTATATTTGAGGACATATGCATGCCTCTCCCTAAATTTCTCACGAAACCTCTTAGAAATCAAATTAAATATGGATACCACGGGGTACTCTCTTTTGGAAATCAATATAGAATTGATCGAGTCAAAAATATTTTTGGTCGTCATATCAAACTTGTTGTCGGGGAAATATGCCCTGCTCCATTTCTCAAAGCCACGCTCATACTCAAGGAAAAAGGCTGCCTCGGGATAATATTTCTTGAATTTCTCAAAATGGTCACCAAACTCCTCAAAAGAATATTTCTTTGATGTATGGTAGAATAGATATAGGTGATCTCCACATTGGTGATTTACCCAGAGATTTTCACCTAGGTGACTCATGCAGTACCTGTGATAAGTATGGTTGTAAGTCTTCCCAATGTCGTTGATGATGCTCTTGTGCCTATCAGAGATAAAACATAAATCTAGTTTATTGACCATTATAGACTTTAGCTTCTCAAAGAAAAATATCCAAGATGCATCATTCTCCTTGTCAATAATGCAAAAGGC
Organism: Capsicum annuum; assembly: GCF_002878395.1. Taxonomy (NCBI): domain Eukaryota; kingdom Viridiplantae; phylum Streptophyta; class Magnoliopsida; order Solanales; family Solanaceae; genus Capsicum; species Capsicum annuum. The sequence continues at coordinate 172,508,045 of NC_061114.1, read as the reverse complement.
TATGGGATTAATATGGTTCTCCATATGGTATGCAATAGTGCTTAACAACACGCCTTCATACTTACTGTGCAAATAAGTATTGTTGATTGAAATAACTTTTATCGTATGGGTAAATTCCCTAATGTAATGGCCCAAGGCTGAGAAGAAGTAAATAAACCTTTAATCATCCTTGTTCACCATGATAGAATGGGTAGCTCCAATATTAAGAGCATCAATCATGTATGAAAAATCCGGCAGGTAGGAATACCCATTCTTTGGTGTCCCTCAAACCATTTGCTTTGCAATCACACCTCCCTCCAATATTTCCAATAAGTTAGTCTACTATAAAAGTTCTTGAAAACGATCCTCTGAATCTCACTAGTGTCCGAACCTTTTCTTTCCTGATGCATATTTATACAGAGATACAATTACTATAGCGATGATTTTCTTATGGATACACATCATATTTGACTCTGCATATGTGATCATCGACATATTTATCAATGAGAAATTTGTCCATGCATTCATACTTCTTCGCCTGCAATATCCCACGTGCAATTAGGACAAACATATTTCACCTTAAAGAATTTAATGTAGTTTGATGCCGCTCTTCAATGTAGCATAATCAAAAGATTTTTTCACCAATGCTACGTCCAACAATAATTTCAGCTTCTTTTTGCAGCTAAATATTTGATTTACGTGAAAATCATTTCCATTGGAGAAGCTGTTGTTGGTTTGTGATCCCAATCCACACCCCTCTTTCTCTTCTTAAAAGAAATTGGGATCTTTTAATTTTGTTGAATGATCTTTCGTATCCATTGGATAAACATCCAAACTCTCATCTTTAAATGAATCCTTTTCGTCGATTGTCGGGTATGGTGGCGGGATTGTCGGAGACGTTGGGATGATATTTATCCACAGTAATGGCCTAGAGCTATCCACAGGGATATCCAACATTTATATGGACACATGGTGATCATTCTTTAAGAATGAGGATATATTTTTCCCCGCCCTTTCATTAGATAGGTAATGACAATGTTCTTTGGCTCGCAATCTAATTCTCCACTTTTAATTACGCTTCAAACCATATTGTCGTACGAACCATTATGATGCAGTGGGATGGGCATTTTCTCTTTGCTAGATGATTTCCACTTGCAATAGTTGGGACCCTCCTCCCTCACACACATATAATCATCACCCATGATAACTACCTCAATTATTGCTATTATAGACCACAGTAATTTATAATAGATTAAGGTATCAATCTATAACTGGTCGATGACTAGTCGATCACTGGAATGAAACCTTTATACGGAAATGGGAATGAATGGATTTTGGATATAATTGATGCCCTCCTAGCATTGAGATAGATAAATGTATGTGTATGTCTTATAAACTACTGAAATATATCTAATGAAGAGGTATTGAGAGAATTTTGAAAGCTTTTCAAGCTATTAAAATGGTGAAACAAATGTTTTTTTAATTTTTTCAAAAAAGTTGGAACAACAATGGACACAAGTTATTTTTCAAGACATGTGTCTAAATGCTTAAATAATTTTCAAGGTGTCTATTTTTCAAAATGGCCCAAGTTACCTCTTACCAAGTTAAAAAAGAGACTAGGCCCTTTGCATAGGTCTTAGTAAAATAGATATAAGGTACTATTACAACTCGTAAGAGCTTGTTTTGAAATAATTATGCAACTTGATTTCCTTCACATAAATAGTGAGTAATCAGAATGTTAGCTCATGTTAAAGAGATTTGAGTTAGCTTTCAGAATTTGATTGATTTTCTGGTTATTGGACTTCTTGATCAGTATGTAGGCAACCACCAAATAGTCATATTCAGTATGCAGGTTGGTGAATCCATTCTGAATGCATCAGTGTTCCCAAAGTTAGAAGCCGCATTTCAGCATGGTAAACATAGAGAATGCTAGTATAAGATCACATTGATCATTATTCAACAGACCACCAATTACATTCTTCTCTTTGGAATTAACGTAACTTTCATCGGTGTTTAATTTTTTATTTCCATGTCTACAATTTTAAGGATACTGGACTATATCTAAATATTTATGATTCTCAATATGTATCTTGGTGAACTTTAGATGTCTTTAATACAGTTAAACAATATTTTCTTTCTTCCAAATCATAACTGTTAGAGTTTATGACCCTAATTTTGTTGATCCAGCCCTGAAAAGTTCGCGGTGAGACCTATGTTTATGATTTTTTATGGGGTCTATCGTGGAAGCATAGGGATTGGGCTAATATGGGACATTGTGTATGCTTTTTAGTTTGATATGGGAAATTGTGTATACTTCCCTGAGTATTGTTTATACTCTTGATATATTTGGCGTATTTTGTATATTTCTAGAAATCCCAATGTTGGCTAATTACATAAACTACAAATTATGATAATTGCTCTATATAAATTGTTTTGAGATATATGGTTCTTGATGAATGATTGTTGGGTCTCGTTGGTCATCCTATTATGATATGATTTCCGTGTGTAATAATTTTACATTCTTAGTGTTGTATTTTCTAATACTTTGTCCCAGGAGTATTTAAAGTAGTGAGTCAAGGAACATACTATGTTATAAAATATACATATATATATATATTCATGTTTGCAGATAATGTTGCGGAATGCAAAACTAGTGGGTGATGGTTCGTTCATGAGAATTCTATTGTTGAGGTGAGCCTTCGCATTGTTGGTGGAGGTTTTGTTACAACTTTAGCTATTTATATTATATTTTTTAATTGGATTTGCATGATTGAAAGTTGAACAAATGTAACTCTATTATAGATGCTCTATGATCTTAATGTGAGATTTAGGATAGAGGATTAGTTCTTGAGTTATTGTTGAATTTAAAATTTTATTATGGATTTTTTAAATATTATTACCTGCTATTTATTTATGCGTTGGATTTGCACATACCTTATCTTAGTGCTTATTAACTGGTAAAGTGTAAAGAAGGTTAGTTCTTCCTACAGGTGGTGTGAGCGGGTGCCAATCATGCCTAGAAATTATTTTGAAATATGAAACTCATCAACATGAAAATGTATTTGGCCAAGAAATTAGAAAGGTAAGAAATTATTTCATTATACCATTTTCCAAAGAGGTGTCAGTCTGCCGAGGTGCGACGGCCAGACTGACGAACCGTCAAGCCAGTGATGGCCCATTAAGCTAGGTCGTCAACTTGAAATAGCAAGGTCAAAAAGTAGTTTTTTGTGATGGTTTGAGCTATGGCCTATCACGGGAGTGACGATCCATCACTCAGGTCTTCGGTAAGGGCCGACCTACACTAAAGTGTCATTCTAAACTGCTTCCCCACGAATATAAATCATAAACTAAGCATTATAATCCATCTTATGTCATTTTTAAACACATATCAATCCTCTCTATTTACAAGAACAAAAGATATTAGGGTTTCCTTTAAGTCAAGAATTCAAGCCCTTCAACCAAAGATTTCCCTAAAAGAAAGTCAAGACTAGGGTTCCATTCTTTGAACTAAATAACTTAAGGTATGTGGGACTATCCATAAACTCCAGGGTCAAGGGTTTTTAACATTTTTATAAAAGTTAAAGGTATAAAACCATGATTACGAAAAGGATTTTGATAACGTTTGAATGATATGCATAATGGTTTTGTTTTAATGAAACTATATGTTGGTGTTGAACTATTTTATATTGGATTTAATTGCAACTGTGTATACATGTGTTTTTGATCATCTTCTAGAAGGGTTTAAATTGAGAACATGAACAATGAACTCCCTTCATTTTATGAAATATATTGTTTATTTGAATTGTGAATGCATGAACTAAGGTTTGAAAGTAAGTTTTTTAATATCATGGTGTTTGAAATGTTTTATGAAATGATGAGCTAGAGTTTTCTAGCTATAACTAAACTCTTGCATTAAAATAGAAGAATTGCATGTAATTGAATAAATTGACATGACCACCGCATGTTTTGAATCCTATGAAAAGAGGATAGTTGCATAAGTTTTTCTTGAGATTTAAAAATGATAACCTTCTAGTGATGTTTTAAATCTTGGGTGGTCATGTTCATGTTTTTAATAAGATAGGCTATCAATTTGATATGATATTGACTTGCAAGTCAGGGTATGACGATACCCGGTGATGACATGCCCTTATTAGAATAAATATTAAATGTTTTGAAAGTACTAAGCATGGTGTTTAAAGAACTACAATTTAGAATTAATAAAGCTAGCTGGTTACTCGAAGAAGACATTTGAGTGTAAGGGCTCATTGTTAAAAACCCTAGTTTTCGATATTGGTATTATCCTGAAAGGGTATTAATATGGACGTCATGTAAGGGTGATGCCACAGTACACTTGTAAGGGGATGTACCAACTTATTAAAACTCCAATCCTTGAGGTACACTTTGATTGGAGGCTTGGCCACCGATTCAATAGAGGATTCCATGTAGCCCATGGAATTTTAGATTATAGGGTGTACCAATTATCTTAGAAGTATAACAAAGTGTCGAGTCATGATTGTAAGAAAGAATTTAAAATTCTAAATAATTCCCATGTGTTTTACTTAACTTATATGTAATGTTTTATGAAATGATCTCATCTATATTTTGTGATAAAAATGCTATTTTGGATTATTTCATATGCCAGTACAAGCGTATGTACCCCCATGTTTTAGGATCTAGGCTCAGTCTCTGGGTCCCACTAAGCAGTAGATTAATACATCTAAGATTTACGTTTGGTGAGCCTCCCCTATTCTAGAAGGTTGATTTAATAAGTCATTGTTATTTATCTTAATTATGGTCTGGGGCCTTGTACCAGTTTTGCTTTTAGAAAGATGTTGATTTTTAGTAATTGTTAGAGATTTCTTAGACTGGTGTCAGATGTTTTAAAAGTTAAGAGTTTTCTTTCATATTTTCCAGTTGAATTATTGTAAGACCCACCGAAAATGTTGCATTTAAATTCAGCTCGTTTTCCTCTTTGTAGCGCAATATAAGGTCCAACACTTACAAATTTTAGCTTAGTGTTCAACACTTAGTCTCATTTTAGACCTCCAAACTTTGTGGATTTATTTAAAAACCTTCCTGACCTTCGTTTTCCAATTTTCAAGTTGCGTTGCGATGGGGCAAGGTCGCAGTACATCACTGGTGAGTTTTGTAATTTTTAGAGTAGCGTAAGGGAATGTTGGGTGCCCAAACCAGTAGCTCAAGGCAATCTTCCAGCTCCGCCAAGGCTAAAGCACCTCTCTAAGCAAGGTGCCGCCCTGGCTAGAGTGGGGGACTGGCTAGGAATCGCCCTGCAACTCCGGTGGGTGCCTAGATTTTAATCTTTCCACCTCCATATTTTAAAGGGCATTTTTTTCCTTTTACATCCATATATAAGCTTCCAAATATGTGATTAAGGCCCTAAAATAGAAACATATACTTCTTTTCATCAAATCTTCTCAAGAACAAGAGCAAGGGTTTTAATTTGAAGACACAAAACCAAGCGATTTCACCGATAGTTTTAAGAGAACTTTCAATTAAGGTATGTGTAGTGTTCATCCATGGATTCCTTTCATTCGTGGAGCTCAAGAACCAAGTTTTAAATAAAAAATTATGATTTTTATGTGTTGAATTATTATGTCCATGTTGATGGTTGTTATTATTGATTCAAGACGGTATCTTAATGTGTTTCTATAAAGTGTGCGAGCATGTTATTTGAAACCCATGAGTTTTGGGGTGGTTTAAGATAGTTAGATTAATGATTTCACCTATTCCATAAGGTGTACATGTAAGGTGTTTGATTAAATGCCTAGAATGATAAAATTATGTTTCTTATAACTCAATAGTACTTAAATGACAAGTCCATGCTACCCCTTATAATTCAACACAAATTCAATGCTATATTTGTGTATTGATAGTTGTTTTATAAATTGTTCATGATGTTGAAACCATGCAGGTATTTACATGTTATATACGTTCCCTTCCGTGAGCAAGAATTTGATAACCATGTGAAGCATAAAATCCCTTATTTATGGCATTATCAACTGTGAACTCTATTTCTATAATCAAGAAGTGTCATGTGGTGTCAGTTTCCTTCCATTGAGTCCTGGGGGTACTTGTACCCAAAAAATATAGCCGTGTACCTAGAGCCAAGTCATGTTTTCATGATGACCTCAATCAAGCCATGTTCTATAGAACTCAGTCAGTCATATGACTAAGGAAATCTCAGAAATCTTATGATCTCAGTCATTTATCAGATAGCAGTAGTATTCCATTAGTCAATGAAATTCGGTAACTCAACCCATGTACAATCAGTTAATCATGTTCAGTCTCTTCAAATAGGATTAGAAATTAGCACCGAGTGAACCCAAGGATGGGAACACACACTGTCAGATGAGGGTGTTATTCTTAACAATCATCCTTGTTCTAGAACTATGTAGCCAACATAGGTTGAGACATTAACACTTTCAGATGAGGGTCGATGAGGTGGATAAGAACTATTAGTTGAGGGACCAACCATTCTTTTTTTGGGACACTGCCAGATGAGGGTTACCTACAGCTTGTCTTTACTAGTGGCACGGTATTAATACCCTTCCAATCAGGGCACAGATTGGACCCCAGCTCAGCTACTATAGAGCATTGGGGAATGTTGGTTAAATGACTACTTCTAATAGTTTTAGTATCAATCTCAGTAAAACAACTCAGATAGTTGTTTAGATTTCAGGACTATCAGATACAGTCAACTCAAATACAGTATAAAACTCATATATTTCCATTAAATTCAGGACTGTCAGATACAGTCACTTATGTTAGCAGTTTTATCAGTTATCAGTACGTCATGTCATCAGTATTCAGATCCAGTAATCATGAATTTATGATATAAGTATCAGTTATCACGTCTCATGCATGTATTCTCACGCTCATGATAGTCAGTTGGTTATTATTATTATTCATTCATTTAAACCCCATGTATTCAGCCTACCTCACTTGCATACTCAGTATATTCCAATGTACTGATGCATTTGTATTATGGTTTTTCTTTGTATTTTACACCATAGGTTTAGAAATACGACCTCTAGATCAACAACAATAGTAGTATTCCAGTACTTAGAGTTTTAGGAGTGTGTCCTCATTCTCTGAGTATGTAATTTTATTTTATCATTTTAGTTCAGTTTTTAGTTGACGGAGTTAGTTGGAAACATGTCCCATCAATGCCTTACTTAGAGTATTCAGACAGTTAGAGGCTTTCAAATGATTACAGTGTTTTTAGATGATCATGTTTCAGACTTCAGTATTTCAATTTTGTTTTGGTATTGTGATACCACCTTATTCATATATTATTATTATTCAGATTATGTTCAGTATTGAACCTTATGGCCTTTCAGTGCATGTTTTCACAATATTATGTCATATTATGAAGTGTTCAGGCACTGATATCAGTCGCACCGTGTAGCAGTCCGGTAAAGAAAATTGTCGCATTAAAAACTTAGTATAAGAGCCTAAGGTTCAGTAATGTCCTAGGAAGTCTGAAAGCCGCATTTAGTAGAGTCTTGTACAAAGGTGTGTTACGCACCACATTTATGTACAGGAGGATATAAGATGTTTTAGGAACAATTTCCCTTCTTTCACTATTCATGCCATGCCAGTGAGTATAACCTCAAGTCAATCTCAGTCTAATCTGCTTTTTATCTTAATTTTAGAATAAATCAGTCAGCCCCTCAGGCCAAAGAAACTTTGGGCGATCATGTTTCTTGTGCGGAGTTTAGGACCGCATTCACTACTCTTGCTTATTCAGTTGCTGCCTAGAATAAATGACCTGCTATTTTTTCGGCAAACAAATCAGCTACAGTTAGGATTCGGGACTTCACCCGAATGAACCCTCTATCCTTCTTTGGGTCTAAGGCATATGAAGACCTTCAGGAATTTATTGATCAAATTTAGAAAATGAAAGACATCATGGTGGTCACTACTATTGAGAGTGTTCAGTTAGCTGTATATTAGTTATAGGATATGGCTCATACTTGGTACAAATAGTAGAAGTCCGAAAAGGTAGATGGTGCAGGTCCTATAGAGTGGGAGGAGTTTGTCACAGTTTCTTAGGTAGATTCTTTCCCTAAGAGATAAGGGAGGAGAAGGTTCTAGAGTTCATCTACCTCAGGCAGGGCAATATGATAGTGAAAGAGTATTCTCTCAAGTTTAATCAATTAGCCATATATGCCCCTTATATGAATGCAGACAATAGAACTAAGATAAGTAAGTTCATTTCAGGGGTGAATGACAGCGTGGTAAATAAGTGCAGGTCTGTGATATTGAACAGTGACATGACTTTTGCCAAGCTTATGTCTTATGCTTAGCAGATAGAGGAGCAACAAGTTAGGGTTAGGGAGAGGCAGAACAAGAAAGCAAGGTTAGGAAATTTTAACTTTTCTCAGTCCAAATCAGAAAGAGAAAACAGTTCTTATTTTTGTCCCAAGCCATCAATTTCAGCTCCCTCTACAGCCAGTACTCCAGTTCCTAAGTTCAGAGACGGAGAAAGGGATAGGGCACAATGCTCTAAGACCCAGGGCAATGTTAGTAGTGCCCAAACTAATCCTCTTTGTCAGACTTATGGTAAGAACCACAAGGGTGGTTGCAGAGCTGGTAGCAACATTTGTTTCGGTTGTGGCAAGACAGGCCACAGAGTTATAGATTCTCCCTATTTGTGTTATCAGGGTCAGCAAAACCGTTCCACAACTCAGTCTAGTTACCCAAATGAGTAGGGTGCCACTTCTAGTGCTACTAGTGGGCAATGTTCAAACAGACTTTATGCTCTTTAGACCCAACAGGATCAGGAGAATTCTCCTGATGTCATTATTAGTACATTGCAGATCTTTCATGTCCATGTTTACGCTTTACTAGATCCAGGTGCATCCTTGTTTTTGTTACTCATTATATAGCAGGAAATTTTAGAGTCAGTCGCAAAATTCTAGCAGTCATTTTTCAGTCTCTATTCCAGTGGGTAAAACTATTATAGCTCAGCGGGTATACAAAAACTACCCGGTTATGATATTTTAGAAAGTCACTTTAGCAGATTTAGTTGAGTTAGAGATGATTGATTTTGATGTCATTCTTGGCCTAGATTGGCTTCATTCCTTCTATGACATAGTCAACTGCAGAAATAGAGTAGTTCAGTTTAAATTTCTGAATGATCCTGTCTTAGAGTAGAAGGGTAGCACTACATCTTTCAGGGGTCAGCTTATTTCCTACCTTCGAGCAAGGAAAATGATATTTAAGGTATATGTTTACCATCTTGTTTATGTTAAGGACTTTGGTATCAAATCTCCCAGTCTTTAATTAGTCCCAATTGGTAAGGAATGTTCAGATATCTTTCCCGAAGATCTTCCAGGCATTCCTCCAGAAAGGAAAATAGACTTTGGTATTGATCTTTTTCTCGATACTCAGCCTATCTCTATTCTACCATATAGAATGGAACCAGTAAAACTCAAGAAACTAAAAGAACTATTGAAGAATCTCTTAGATAAGAGATTCATCAGACCCAGCATTTTCCCATGGGGTACACTAGTCTTATTCGTGCGCAAGAAAGATAGTTCTCACAGGATGTGCATAGATTACCGTCAGCTTAATAAAGTCACGATCAAGAACAAGTATCCACTTCTAAGAATTAATGACTTGTTTGACCAACTTTAGGGTGCTAGTTATTTCTCCAAGATAGACCTCAGATCAGGCTACCATCAGCTTAAAGTAAGAGAATATGAAATTCTGAAGACAACTTTCTATACTCGGTATGGTCACTTCGAATTCTTAGTCATGTCCTTTGGTCTTAGCAATGCCCCTGCTGCTTTCATAGACTTGATGAATTGGGTGTTTAAGTAGTAATTGGATATGTTTGTTATAGTCTTTATAGCTGGCATCCTTGTTTACTCCCACAGTGAGTAAGACCATTCAGACAATATCAAAGTTGTTCTTCAGTCTCTCAGAGATCACCAGTTATTCGCCAAATTCAGTAAGTGTGAAGTTTGGCTAAGGTCAGTAGTATTCCTTGTTCATATTATTTTTGTTGATGGCATTAGAGTAGATCCTTAGAAAACTGAAGTTGTAAGAAACTGGCCACGCCCCGTGTCTCCATCAGATATCAGGAGTTTCTTGGGTTTGGCTGGCTATTATAGATAGTTTGTCAAGGGATTTTCTTCTATTGCATCCCCTATGTCTAGATTGACTCAGAAAAAGGTCAAGTTTTAGTGGTCAGATCTTTGCGAGAAGAGCTTTTAGGAGTTAAAGAATTGACTCACCTTAGCTCCAGTTCTAGCGCTGCCAGGTAGTTTAGATGGGTTCATAGTGTATTGTGATGCATCCATAGTGGTTTTAGATTGTGTCCTCATGCAGCATGGTAAGGTTATAGCCTACGTCTCTAGATAGTTAAAGCCTCATGAGAAGAATTATCCTACTCATAATCTTGAGTTAGCAGCCGTAGTATTTTCTTTGAAGATTTGGAGGCATTGTCTCTAAAGAGTTTATGTAAATGCGTTCACAGATTATAATAGCCTTCAGTATGTCTTTTCTCAGAAAGATCTCAATCTTCGTCAGAGAGAGTAGTTAGAGCTCTTGAAGGATTATGACATAAGTGTCCTTTACCATCCAGGAAAGGCCAACATAGTGGCCGATGCTCTCAGTAGACTGTCCATGGTTAATGTTGCTCATGTTGAATATAGCAAGAAGAAAATAGCTCAGAAAATCCATTAGCTTGCCAGACTAGGAGTTTGCTTAGTCGATTCTTCAGAAGGTGGTGTATGTGTTCAGAGTAGTTTAGAATCATCTCTAGTTTTAGAGGTGAAGGAAAAGCCAGACAGGGATCCCAGCCTTGTCAAGATAAAAGGGTCAGTCAGAGATCAGAAAGCAGAGGTTTTATCCCAAGGGGGAGATGGTATTTGTAAGACCCCACAAAATTGCGTGTCAAATTCATCTCGTAAAGCTCTATGAAAGATCCCAAGACTTTGAAAATCTTTCTAAGTGTTCAAGATTCAACACTTAGTCTCATTTTAGATCTCCAAACTTTGAGGATTTATTTGACAACCCTCCCAACCTTCGTTTTGGGATTTTCAAGTTGCGTTGTGATAGGTCAATGTCATAGTGCATCTCGGGTAAGTTTTGAAATTTTTTAGATAGAGTAAGGGCATGTTTTTATTTCCAAAATAGTAGCTCGGGGCGATAATCCCACGTCACCCCATCTATAGCACCGCTATAAAGAAGGCATCGCTTGGGGTAGTCTACCGGGATTAGGAAGGCATCACTTGGGGTAGTCTATCGGGATTAGGCAAGCGCTTCCTGGAAAATCCAGTGCTTGCCCAGTTTTCAGCATTCAACTTCCGTGCTCTCAAGGGTATTTTGGTCATATTGCCTTCATATATATACTCAATAACATGGGATTAAGCCTCCATAATACCAAAATATAACCTCTTGTATCAAAATCCTCTCAAGACAAGCTAGGGTTTCAATTGGTGGATTCAAGTTCAACAAAATTCTATGATCAAATTCCAAGAATCTCTCTGTCAATCTTCTTAAAATCAAGAACTAAGGTATGCGTAGTGTTCATCCATGGATCCCCTTCATCCATGGAGCTCAAGAATCAAGTTTTAAATTATAAATTGTGATTTTCTTGTTGTGTTATGGCTATATTCATGTTGATGATTGTTGTTTGAGTTCAAGGTTGTATCTTGATATGTTTTTATGAAGAATATGAGTAGAATAGTTGGAAACCATGAATTTTGGATGGATTTAGACTGTTATGTTGATAAATATACCTATTGACAGAATTATGCATGTAAGGTGCTTGATAAAATGCCTAAGAAATGAGATATCATGCAATATAGCTAAATTATGACTAAGTGAAGGATTCATGATATGCCCTTATGTTCCAATGATTTTCATACTGATATTGTTCCTTGTGAATATTGTTGGATTGTTAAAAACTAGTCTTACAAGATTATGCCATACTTACTTGCAAAAATCCTACTTATGTAAAAGATGTATGATAACCATGTACTTCATAAAATTCCCCAAGTTATGATTTTATGGATTGTTGATGTTGGTTATGCATTCTAGTAAGTCATGTGTGTCAGTTTCCTTCCATCGAGTCCTGGGGATATTTGTACCCAAAAAGTATAGTTGTATGCCTAGAGCCATGTCATGTTTTCACGATATTCTCAGTCAAGCCATGTTCTATAGAACCCAGTCAGTCATGTGACTCAAGAAAGTTCAATAACTTAGATAATCTTAGTTAATCTCAGTATTCAGTGATATAGGAAACTTCAGAAATTCTAGTGCTCTTAGTAACTTCAATAATCTCTGTAATTCAGTACTCTAAGAAATCTCAAGAACTCGATACCCAGTAAGATCATTAATCTTATGAACTCAGCTTAGCTCTTCTAAACAATCCCACTAACTTCAATTCAGTTAATAAGTTCAGTTTAGCTAATCAGTTTAGTGTCTTCTAGTTGGGAGTAGGATTCAGCACTGAGTGAACCCAAGGATGGGGACTCACCTGTTACAGTTAGAGGGTGTGTTTCCTAAAAATAATCCTTGCATTTCAAAACTACATAGCCAACATAGGTTGAGACGTCCCTACCTATAGGGCTAATGCATCTCCTTTGAGTTTACCTGATAGCCGGGCAGACGAAATGAGCTCCCAAAACAAAATAGGGTTTACTCATATGTTGTCTCTACCCGTGGCACGATATTGACACCCTTCCAGCTAGGGTTATAGGTTGGACCCCAACCAGTTTAGATTTGGGGCATATCGATTAGATGATTACCTCCCATATTCTCAGATTCAGTCTCAGTCTCAGTTTCAGTAAATGAACTTAGATAGTTCTTTAGAATTCAGGACTGTCAGATACAGTCAACTCAGATACAATATAGGACTTAGCTTGTTCCACCATGTTCAGGACTGTTAGATATAGTCACTCCTGTTATTATTATTACCAGTTCTCAGAACTCATATTACCATTATTCATTTTCATGATTATCAGATATGGTCATGATTATCAATTCCTCATATTCATGGCTGTTATATGTAGTCAATCAGACTAATACTTTATAACTAGACTGTCAAATACAGTCACCTAGACCAGTCCTTCATAATTAGGACTATCATACACAGTTATTCATGTATCAGTAACATAGCACTAGTCCCTCAGTATTTAGAAATACAGTATCATTTTCTCACTTATTAGTGATTTACATACTCCGTATTCAGTTTTAGGACTGTTAGACATATTCAGTCAGACCAGTTCTTTATAATTCGAACTGTAAGAAATAGTCATTCATCTATTCAATATCTCAATATTAGTACACTCATGTTGTTAGTACTCAGGCTGAGTAGTTAGTATCACCGCGATTTTAGATATGGTTTCTTATGCATGTATGTATTCTCACATTTATATTAGTCAGCATTGTTCATGCATATAACCCTTTGCATTTAACCTACATCACTCATATACTCAGTACATTCTAATATACTGACGCATTTGCGCTATGGTGCTTTCTCTTATGTTACACCATATGTTCAGAGACACGAGCTTTAGATCAGCAGTAGATTTCAGTCTCAGTAGCCCGAGTTAGAAGTGAGCCTTAATTGTTCAAGGACATTAATTTCATTACTATTTAAGATTTCAGTTTATTTCTGTAGTTGGAGTTAGTTGGGGACATGTCTCATCAACTCCTTGTTCAGACAGTTATAGGCTTTCTAGACTATAGCATGTCAGACAATTATTTCAGATTTGTTTTGGTATTATTATACCATTTTCAGACATTATTCTTATCAGATGTTTATTTAGATTTGAACCTTATCGCCATTAAGTAAATGTTTCTACATTCTCATGTTATATTATGCAGTATACAGGTACATATATTAGTCATGGGTTAGCTTATGGCCCTTCAGGGTTATGAGCACCGTGTAACATTTCAGTTTAGAAAATTAGGGCATTACAAACTTGGTATCAGAGCCTAAGGTTCAATAGAGTCCTTGGAAGTCTGAAAGACACATCTAGTATAGTCTTGTTCATGTGTGTATTGTGCACCACACTTATGTGCAGGAGGCGATGAGATGTTTTAGAAATAGTTTCCCTTCTTTCAGTATTCATGTTGTGCCAGTGAGCAAAACCTCTAATTAAATTCTCAATCTAATTTGTTTATTCCTTTTGTTTACAGAACATGTCTTTAGAAAGGACTAGTAAAATAAGAACAAAAACTCAGTCAACACTGCAGCCCGTCCAAGCAGATTCCCTGGACGAGCACGTCTCTCATGCAAAATTTAGGATTGCATTCACTACTGTAGCCAGTTTAGTCATAGCTTAGAACTAACGGCCAGCCGGTGTTTCGGCCAACCTAGATGCCAATGTTTCTGCATATAGGATTCACGATTTCACTAGAATGGATCCTCCTCTATTTATTGATTCCAAGTCCAAAGAGGATCTACAGGAGTTCCTCGATCAGGTTCAGAAAGTCACAGATATCATGAGAGTGACTTCCAGTGAGAGTGTAGAGTTATCCACCTATAAGCTACAAGATATAGAACATATTTGGTTTAAATAGTGGAAGGTAGATAGGGGTGCAGATACAGAGTCCATAGAGTGGGAAGAGTTCACTACCACTTTCTTAAATAGGTTCTTTCCCATAGAGCAGAAGGAGGCTAAAGTGTTAAAGTTCATCAATCTCAGGAAAGGTATGATGAGTGTAAAAGAATAATCCCTTAAGTTCACCCTGTTATTCAAGTACACTCCCCATGTAGTGGTAGATAGTAGGTCCAGAATGAATAAGTTTGTTTCTAGGGTATCAGGTAGAGTGGTTAAGGAGTGGCGGACTATAATGTTGATTAGTGATATGGACTTGTCTAGGTTGATGATCTATGCTCATAAGATTAAGGAGCATAATCTTAAAAAGAAAGAGAGAGAAAATAAAAGGGCTAGAATAGGTAGTTACAGTCCTTCTCAGTCGAGGTTTGGGGGTAGCGAGAGTAAAATTCTTACCTATCCTCTTTGCCAGACCTATGGTAAGCATCATAAGTATGTGTGTAGGGCAGGCTGTAATGTATGCTTTGGGTGTGGCAATCCAGGCTATAGGATATGAGACTATAGTGTTATATCATAGAGGAGTAAAGGGTTTTGTCAGCAAGGTACTAAGAATGGTTAGCATCGGAATAGACTTTATGCACTCCAGACCCGTCATGATCCCGAAAGTTTCCCTAACCTAGATTTGGGTATGTTACACATTTTTTATGTTTATCATATGCGTTGTTAGACCTCTTTCTATCATTTGAGTGTATGTTTCAACATGAGTTAGTTAGTAAAGTCAGCAAGTCAGTTTAGAAATCAAGCAGTCAGATTTGTATAGTTTATTTTCTCATCCTTTCATCTATTCATGCTATCCAAAATCTTAGAGAATGTAAGTATTCCAAGGTAGAACCTCCTAGTAGTTGCAAGTTCAGTTTAGCTCATGCATTAGTTTCAAACTCCCAAAGTTCATTTAACTGAACCTAGCATTCTGTCCCAGTTTAGTAATTAGGCCCTAAAACTCAGTTCAGTCTTAGATTTGCTATGCCATTGTATGAAACTACCAGTTTCTCTCTTATTTGTTAGTACCTTAGTTCATCAAATCTTTCAAAATCATATTACATGCATGTCGCTTCATTTTCAAGTAATACAGTCTCCATCAATCCATGCTCAGTCACCTCATGGTACTCAGTTAATCCTTAACTCCAATGTACAATATTCAATAGTCTTAGTTTAGTTATTCCGACTAAGTTCAGGTTAGTCTTACATGTCCAGTGTTCAGTTGTCAGCATAAGTTAGTTAGTCAAGCTAGAAAATTAATTTAATAGATATGTAGTCAAATTGGTAGGGTTTTTTCTCCCATCTTTCCATCCAGCCATAATACCTGACATCTCAAGGATGTAACTATCTCCAAGATTGGGTATACTAGTATGTGCAAGCTCAGCTTAGTTTATGTATCATGTTTCAGTCATGGATTCCAGATATTCATTCACAATTCAGTCTTGCATACCCAATATTCAGTTCTAGTATTAGTCCTAGTTACAGTCCTAGTTAAAATGTATGCTACAATTCAGTAATCACCTCAGTTCATGTATCATGCCTCAGTTTCAGATCTCAGATAATCAGTCACGATTTCATTCCTAGATTCCTTGTGCATCGCCTTAACTTCCTCAATATCTCAGCAAGGTCAGCCCAGTATCATTCAAGGGACATAGCATCCCAAGGGGGAGATAAACTATAGCCCCCAAACTTTTATGAGTTAAACATGTCATTTTCTTTGATGAATCTATTTTGGAGGAAGTGTTACATATGAGCCGACCCTCTAGCTCTAAATCTCAGTCATAAACCTTGTACTCAATAGCTTAGTTTAGTCCACGATAAGATAATCAAGCTATGTCACAGAATACAGACTCAGTTCAGTTTATGTATCATGTTCCAGACTCAGTTATGTTTTTATGCTTCCGCTCATGCATATTGAGTAATTAATCTCAGACTCATCAGTATTTTCAGTTCAAGGTAATTGTCTTCATTGAAATTACTTGTTATCATGATTAGATTTCAGTACCAAACTCGGTATTCCGTTCCTTGCTCAGTTTTCAATTCAAACTTGGTACCTTTACCATTTCATATTTAGTTGTATGTTCATGAGTCAATTCAGTCATGTATTCACACATTAGATATGCGTGATTGACTTATCAGTACTTTCAGTCATGCGTTTACGTATCATGCCAGTCATATAATCATGCATCAGATATGCATATATTAAGATTATCACTCTCAACATTAGATATGCATTCTCATTCTGAGAATCTTAATTCATCAGAACACTCATACTTTTATTCGTAAATAAGTTACTCATGCATCAGATATGCATGTTTAGTATTAATCAGTTTAATTGTCACGTCAGTCATGAGATCATGTTCCAGTTATTCATGTTCAGTTCATGTTCAACTTATTGTTTCCCCTCTCAGTTAGTCTCATTCAGGGAAAATGTTCCCAAAGGGGAGATATTGTAAGACCCCACAAAATCGCGTGTCAAATTAAGCTCATAAAGCTCCATGAAAGATCCCAAGACTTAGAAAATTTTGCTAAGTGTTCAAGATTCAACACTTAGTCATATTTTAGACCTCCAAACTTTGAAGATTTTTTTGATGACCTTCCCGACCTTCATTTTTGGATTTTCAAGTTGTGTTGCGATGGGGCTAGGTCGTAGTACTTCTCGGTAAGTTTCTGAATTTTTTGGATAGTGTAAGGACATGTTCGGATTTCCAAAATAGTAGCTTGGTGTGATAAGACAGCATCGCCCCAGCTATAGCACCTCTATAAAGCAGGCATCACTTGGGGTAGTCCACGGGGATTAGACACGCGCCGCCTGGCAACTCCAGTGCTTGCCCAATTTTGAGCATTCCACTTCCATGCACTCAGGGGTATTTTAGTAGAAGTCCCTATACTCTAGAACTATATAGCCAGCGTAGGATATGAGTAATCATCCATCAGATTAGGCTTGATTGTCCTGCAGGGGTCACCCGTCAGTTCAAGCTTAACACCCTTGGTCCTTTGGACATTATGTCAGTTTAGTGGATCCACATAACCATCGTTAGTAACCGTGACACGGTATTAACAACGTTCCAACTGGGGTAACAAGTTGGACCCCACTTAGCTTAAATTGGGGAATGTTAGTTAGATGATACCTCCCACAGTCTCAGATATAGTCTCACTTATAGTCCCATCACAGTTATTCAATCTTAGTGTTGTTTGACCATAGCATGCAGATTTTAGTTATTTGAGTAATTCAGTTTAAAATTTTTATTCAATTTATGTTATATGCTTGGTTATGCATCATCAATATTTATAGATTTTTATGTATTTTCAGTATCTATAGATTCCATGCTCTTTATTCAGTACTCCATGCTTTACATGCATGTTCGGTTAATTATTATTACTCCTATTCATGAAACCTTGCATCTTAGCCTACCTTATTTAGCATACCAGTACATTCAAAGTACTGATCATATAGTTTTTCTTTTGCACTATGATGTCTCATATCATAGGAGGTGATACTCAGTTACCGGACCACACCTAGATTCTCAGATTATCAGTAGTACAGTAGCAGTGGTGAGTCCTCATCATCCAAGGATAGATTATATTACTTCATGTCTTTATCTAAGAGTTAGTAGAGTTATTTGGGGGTCTATCCCATCAACTCATAGTATTCAGTTTAGAGGCTTTTTAGACACTACAATTAGCTATTCCGACTATTTAGATTTCAGAATTTTTATCAGATTCATAATTTAGTAGTTATTTCATTACTAAAACCTTATGGTATTTCAATTATTCTTCTACATTCAGGATTATATTATTTACTGGTCAAAGCAGGTACCAGCTCATGGGCTAACTTGTGGTCTCTCGGGACCATAAGCATCGTGTAACGACTAGGGGGTAGTCTCGGGTTATTACAAACTTGGTATCAAAGCCTACTATTTTAAAGTGTCCTTGAAAGTATGAAAGCCACGTTGATTAGATTCTTGTGCATGGGTATGTAGCGCGCCATACTTATGGGTGAGAGGCTACAAGGCATTTAGGAAAGGTTTCCCTTCTTTAAATATTCATGTCGTCCGATTGAGTATGAGCTCAGGTTAAACTCTCAGTATAATCAATTTTTTTCGTTTGTTTATAAAACATGCCTCCTAAGAAGAACGAAAGAAGAATAGGAACTCAGCCAACCCCTCAACCCGTCTAGGCAGATTCTCTGTATGAACATGTCTCTCACGCAGAATTCAAAGTTGCATTCACTACTCTAGAAAACTTTATAGCAGTGCAAAATGAAAGACCAGCTATTATTCCGGCCAACCCAGTAGCAAATACAGCTGCAACTAGAATTTGGTACTTTACCTATATGAATCCTCCTTCATTTATGTGGTCCAGGTCTGAAAAGGATCCATACTTAGATATAGTGTAGAAGGTAATAGATGCTATAGGGGTGACATCTAGTCAAAGTGCTGAGTTGGCTGCATATCAATTGCAGGATATAGCCCATATTTAGCTTAAGCAGTGGAAAGTAATAGAGGCGTTGATGCAAGGCCTATAGAATGGGAAGAGTTTGCCATGGCTTTCTTACATAGATTCATTCTATTAGAGTTGAGGGAGGCCAAGATGTTTGAATTTATTAATTTGAGGCAAGGCAGCATAAGTGTGATGGAGTATTCTCTAAAGTTTACTCAGTTAGCTATATATGCTCCTCACGTGGTAGATGAAAGTAGGTCCAAGATGAGTAAGTTTATGTCTAGCATGTTTGATAGCATGGTCAAGAAGTGTAGGACCGTAATTTTGATTAGTGGATAGACTTTTCCAAACTGATGGTCCATCCTCAAAAAATAGAGGAGCAGAAGATTAAGGAGAGCGGGGGAGGAAATAAGAGAGCTAGGATAGGTAGTTTTAATTTCAGTCAGCCAAAGTCAGAAGTTGGTATTCGTCCTCAGTTTCATCAGAGGTCTTTAGCCCCATTACTTTCTTCAACTAGTGCTTCAGTACCCAAATTCAAAAATTACACTATGGATAGGTCACCAGGCTTTAATTCATAGGTTAGTATTAGAAGTACTCATACACATCCTTTATGTCAGAAGTATGGTAGACACCATCAGAGTAAGTGTAGAGTAGGTAGTGATGAGTGCTTTGGGTATGGAAATCCAAGCCATCGTATTTAGGAGTGTTGGATAGTTGCTCAAAGAGGTAGGGATGCACACTAATAGGGCCATTCCTATCAGTCGTTAGTTTCATCTGGCCGCGCAACTCAGTAGGTGTCCATTTCCAGTGCTACCAGTGGTCAGCATTTGAAAAAATTATATGCTCTTAAGTCTCGCGAAGATTAGGAAAATTCTCCTGACGTAGTTACTGGTATGTTGCAGATCTTTCACTTAT
This sequence comes from Capsicum annuum, assembly GCF_002878395.1. Lineage (NCBI taxonomy): Eukaryota > Viridiplantae > Streptophyta > Magnoliopsida > Solanales > Solanaceae > Capsicum > Capsicum annuum. Next base: position 172,488,126 of record NC_061114.1, on the reverse strand, counting down.
ATGTTTATGGTTTACTAGACCCTGAGCTTCTCTTTCTTTTGTAACTCTATATATAGTCGTCAACTTTAAAGTCAGTCTCAAAATACCAGCAGACCCTTTTTTAGTATCTACCCTAATAGGTATTTCTATTATATCCAGGCACATTACAAGAACTGTTCGATCACAATATCTCAAAAAGTTACCTTAGTTGATCTCGTAAAGTTAGAAATGATGAATTTTGACATCATTCTTGGCTTGGATTAGCTCCACTCATACTATGCCTCAATTGACTGTAGAAATAGAATAGTTCATTTTCAATTCCCAAATAAACCAGTCCTTGAATGGAGGGGTACTACTATATCTCTTAGGGGTCAGTTGATCTCGTACCTTAGAGCCAGAAAGATGATAACCAAGGGGTGTGTCTAACATCTTGTGTGAGTCAAAGACTCTAGCTCAGAAATCCTACTCTTGAGTCAATCCTAGTAGTAAATAGATTCGCAGATGTATTTCCTAAAGATCTTTCAAGAATTCCTTCCGAAAGGGAAATTGACTTTGGAATAGACCTTCTCCTAGATACTCAGCCTGTATCTATACCACCATACAAAATAGCTCCAGCTAAACTCAAAGAGTTGAAAGAATAGTTAAAGGATCTCCTAGATAATGGTTCACCAGACCCAACATCTCCCCATGGGGCTCGCCTGTTTTATTCGTGCGTAAGAAAGATGGTCTTCTCAAAATATGTATGTACTATCGTTAGTTGAACAAGGTCAGAGTCAAGAATAAATCCCACTTCCTAGAATCGATGACTTGTTCGACCAACTTCAGGGTGCCAGTATCTTTTCAAAGATATACCTCAGATGAGGCTACCATCAGCTTAGAGTCAAAGAAAGTGATATTCTAAAAACAACTTTCTGAACTTGGTACGGTCACTTTAAATTTATAGTCATGTCCTTTGGTCTCACGAATTCCCCATTAGCCTTCATGGACTTGATGAACCGAGTGTTCAAGCAGTACTTGGATATGTTCATCATAGTCTTCATTAATGACATTTTAGTTTATTCTTATAGTGAATGCAATCATCTAGACCATCTCAACATAGTTCTTCAGACTCTTAAAGCTCACCAGTTGTTTGGTAAATTCAGTAAGTGTGAATTCTAGCTAATATCAGTAGCTTTTCTTGGCCATATTATTTCTAGTGATGGAATTAGAGTTGATCCTCAAAAGGTGAACGTAGTGAGAAATAGGCCTAGACCCATCTCTCTTTTAGACATCAAGAGTTTTTTGTGTTTAACTGGCTATTACCATTGGTTTGTTGAAGGGTTTTCTTTTATTGCATCTCCCATGTCCAAATTGACTCAGAAGAAAGTTAAGTTTCAGTGGTCAGATTCCTGCAAGAAGATTTTTCATGTGTTGAGGACTCGACTCACCTCAGCCCCAGTTTTTACTCTACCAGACAGTTCTAATTGGTTTGTTGTGTACTTTGATACATTCAGAGTAGGTTTGGGTTGTGTCCTCCTGCAGAGAGGTAAGGTCATAGCCTACGCCTCCAGACAACTTAAGTTTCATAAGAAGAATTATCCAACTCATGATCTTAAGCTAGAAGCTGTAGTGTGTGCCTTAATGATTTGGAGGCATTACTTATATAGGGTGTATGTAGATGTATTCACATATCACAAAATCCTTCAGTATGTGTTCTCTCAGAAAGATTTGAATTTGCATCAGAGAAGATGGTTTGAGTTATTGAAAGACTATGACATGAGTGTTCTATATCATTTGGACAAGGCCAATGTAGTGGTTGATACTCTCAGTAGATTGTCTATGGGCAGTGTTGCTTGTATTGAGAATAGTAAGGAAAAGTTAGCTCCAGAAGTTCATTATCTTGCCCAAATAGGTGTCCACTTAGTTGACTCAGCAGACGATAATGTGTGGGTACAGAGTAGAATCGAATTATCTCTAGTTTCAGAGGTAAAGGAAAAGTAAGATAGAGATCCCAATCTAGATAAGTTGAAGGAATCAATCAGAGATCAGAAAGTTGAGGTTTTCTCCTAAAGGGAGATGGTGTTTTGTGTCATCAGGGTAGATTGTGTGTGCCTGGTGTAGATTATTTGAGGAAATGAATTCTTGCAGAAGTGCATGGTTCACGTTACTTTATTCATCCAGGTGCCACTAAGATGTATCGTGATTTGTGGGAGATCTATTGGTGGAGTGGATTAAGGGAGGTATTTTAGAGTTTGTAGCCAAATGCTCTACACGTCAGCAAGTTAAGGTTGAGCACCAGAAGACTTGTGGGTCCGTACAGGAGTTCAATATTCCCATGTGGAAGTAATAGAAAGTGAACATAGACTTTGTGATAGGTTTGCCTCGTACCTATTATCAACATGATTCTATTTGGGTTATCATAGATAGGATGACGAAATTAGCTTATTTTTTGCCAGTGCATACCTCATATTCAGCTGAGCACTATGCCAAACTCTACCTTAGAGAGTTGGTTAGGTTGTATGGTATTTCCTTATCTATCATCTCAGCTAAAGGTACCCAATTTACCTCTCACTTTTCAAAAGCATTCCAAAAGGGTCTTGGTACCCAAGTCCATCTCAATACAGCCTTCCACCCTCAAACACACGGCAAAAAAGAATGGACCATTCAAACTCTTAAGGATATGATGAAAGCATGTGTTATTGATTTCAAGGGTAGTTGGGATGACCTTTTGGCTTTGATTGAATTCATATACAATAATAGCAATCATTCTAGTATCCGTATGGCTCTGTTTGAGTCTCTCTATGGTAGGAGATGTAAATCTCCAATTGGTTGGTTTGAAGTAGGTAAGGCTACAGTAGTAGGGCCTGAGTTGGTGTTTGATGCCTTAAAGAAGGTTTAGTTGATGAGAGGAAGGCTTAGGGATTCCTAAAGAAGACAAAAATCATAGGTAGATGTGAGGAGAAAAGATCTCGAGTTTAAGGTCGGTGATTTCATTTATATGAAAATCTCTCCCATGAAAGAAGCGAAGAGATTCAACAAGAAAAGGAAACTCAGTCCCTAATATGTCGGTCCCTTTAGAATTCTTAGTCGTTTTGGAAATGTAGATTACGAGCTTGAGTTGCCTTCAGATTTAGCCTCAGTACACCTAGTGTTCCATGTCTCATTATTGAAAATGTGTATTGGTGATCCAGCTATAGTTGTTCCCTTAGAAAGTGTAGATATTTGGAACAGTCTTTCCTTTGAGGAAGTTCCAGTCAAAATTCTTGAGCATCAAGTTCGCAGACTAAGGAACAAAGAAGTTCCACTAGTAAAAGTTCTTTGGTGGAATCATTCCATTGAGGGAGCCACTTGGGAAGCAGAAGCAGATATGCAAACAAGTACCCTCATCTTTTCTTTGCAAATCCAGATTCAGTATAAGGTACCAATCTTCTTAAGATTTTATTCTTTGTCATTCTCAGTTTCAGCCGCACAACATGTTCATGTCAGTCCTACATTCATGAATCAATTTAGTCATTCTTTCCATGCATCAAATATGCATATTCAGTGTGTAATCTCAGTCCATTAGTTTCCTCAGCTTAACCAATTTCATTTGGTGACGAATGATCCCAAGGGAGAGCTATTGTAACACTCTGTATTTCCTTAGCATAATCTAAGTCCCAATACATGAGTATTTATATATGAAATTTTTGAAACACTCATTATTCTTTAGTTTAGAGCCTATCATCGCATAGGAAATTCAACTAGCTTTCCAACGATATAAAATTCGCCCAAATCCAATAATCGGGTAAGAAGTTATGATGATTTTAAGTTTTAATCGCAAAACCTCATCATTTAAATCTTTAGCGCATCGCGGAGTAGGCCAATCTCCCATTTGGAAAATTCTAGTAAGTGTTCGCGATCGTAGCGTATTGCACCATAGGTCAACTTTACATTTGTCCATTTCCAGTGTAGAAACGCGATACCACCGTGTCACGGTGAACTTCAAGGTCCTAATAAGTGAAGGACCGCGATTTCCCCGCGTCGCGCCATAGACCAACTTCCCATTAGTTCGATTCTAGTGACATGGTGCATTAGCGCCGCGTCGTGCTAGCCAAAAAAATTTAGATTTTTTATGAGTTCCGCATTTTAATTCCAAGTGCTTTTAAGTAATTTTACCTTGTCCCAGTCATCCCCAAACAAAAAATTAAGTCCCTAATGCCCAAGAATCAATTTTTTCCTAAAATCAAGAACACTCTCTCAAGTAGCAAAACCCTAACCTTCAAGAATCAAGGTCAAATCTCAAGAACTCTCCATCAATCATTCTATATTCATCATCCCAGGTATGTTAGATATTCATCCATGGATTCTTTTTATCCATGGTGTATCCATTTTAGATTACCAAACTATCATCTTTTCAAGTTTATTTGATTTTAAATTATAATTTAATCCATGAATCTACATGTACTATTGATTTTATACCATGTTACCATAAATTATTGTTATTAGTAAATTCCCCATGTTTTAATATCATCATTTATTGAAAATTTTTTTTTTAGCTCTATTATGTTGGATTCATGCTATTTCTCTATGTTTTAGGACATTCCTATGATTGCTTTGAACCATGAACTACAAGTGTTTGATAAAATGCCTACAAGAGTGATTGATTTAGTAAAAACCTTCATGTTTGGTTCCTTAAGCTTTAGTGTCTTTTTAGTATTGTTGTTTTGAGTCCTGGGGGTACTGAATACCCAAAAAAAACCATAGCTATTTATTTGGTCTTGTCTTAGTATATTACAAAATAGTCTACAGCTTATACTATGAGCATTCTCAGAATAATCACATATCTGTTATTAAACTCAAAACAATCTAGTATCTTAGTATCTTTTAGTTAGGAGTTGGATTTAGCACCGAGCGAGTGTAGGGATGGCCGATTCCCCGACAGATAGGTACAATCATTAGTAGCAGTCCCTATACTCTAGAACTACGTAGCTAATGTAGGATATGAGTAGTCACCCATCAGATTAGGCTTGACTATCTCGCATGGGTCACCCATCAGTTTAGGCTTAACACCCTTAGTCCTTTGGACATTATATCAGTTTAGTGGATCCACACAGCCATCGTTAGAACTCATGGCACGGTACTAACACCCTTCCAACTTGGGTTATAGGTTGGACCCCGATTAGCTTAAATTAGGGAATGTCGGTTAGATGATACATCCCACAGTCTTGGATATAGTCTCAGTTACAATCCTAGCTCAGTTATTTAGTCTTAGTATTATTTGACAAATGCATACAGATTTCAGTTATTTCAGTTTATAGATTTTACTCATTTCATGTTATATGCTTTGTCATGCATCATTAGTCTTTACAGATTTTAATTCATTTTTAGTATCTCCATATTCCATGCTTTTTATTCAGTACTTTATGCTTTACATGCATGTCTAGTTAATTATTATTACTCCTATTCATGAAACCTTACATGTAAGCCTACCTCATTTAGCATACCAGTGCATTCAAAGTACTGATCGCATATATTTTTTTTTGTTCCATGATGTCTCATATCATAGGTGCTGACGCTCAGTTCCCAAATCACACCTAGATTATCAGATTATAAGCAGTAAAGTAGTAGTGGTGAGTCCTCATCATCCGAGGACAGATTATATTACTTCATGTATTTATCTCAGTAGTTAGTAGATTTCATTGGGGGCATGTCCCATCAACTCACAGTATTCAGTTTATAGGCTTTTCAGACACTACAGTTAGCTATTTAGACTATTCAGATTTCATTATTCATATCAGATTCATAATTCAGTAGTTATTCATTATTAAAACCTTATGGCATTTCCATTATTCTTATGCATTCATGATTATATTATTCAGTTCTCATAGAAGGTAACAACTCATGGTTTAGCTTGTGGTCCCTCGGGACAGTAAGCAACGTGTAACAACTAGGCGTAGTCTCGGGTCCTTACAGTTTGGGCCATCATGGTTTGGGATGCCCGTCATGGATAGGGCTCCAGTTCAGGTCATGAAATGTGTGTAGTCTTGGGGATTTCCCTTGTACCCCATAATCATTGGTCATCAAGACTAACCCCCATGTCGACAAACATGAATTTCCAGTTTTCGTCCTTCAGATTTACACCTTCATAAATAGCTATCATGGCACTTATTATTGCCCAATGAAAACATTTAACACATAATCAAACCACCAATTCTAGGATTCAATTATTAAACCTTTATTAAGTGGTATTGTCATACCGACTATAGGTTGCAAGCAATGTCATTAAGCCAACAATTAGGGGATTTCTATGTACCCTGCAAACTCCATTAATAAAATCACTTGGGAGATTCCTGAGAACCCCATAAGGTTTTCATAAATTATTCTTTGGGGGGATTCTATTATACCTTACAAGGTTTTCAAAACCATCCTTAACCATTTAATCATTTATTCCATGCATTAGTTTCAATAATAAGTCAACCAAACACTTTGGGGATTCTATTGTACCTCTAATTCAAATTCTCACCTTTCTCATAACTACTAACCAATTTTACAATACAAGGCTGGGGTCACAATCCCTTCAAAAGTCACAAGTTTAGAGAAGGTTACCATTCTCAAGTTCAACCACCATACCTATGTACCCAGATGTTCAGAACCATATTAATAACATGGAAAACTATAATTAAACCATGGTAAAACATTATTAAACGATAATCATTCAAAAACCCAAATCTTTATTTCAAAACCATAGTAATACTATAAAAGTCATACATTAAAACATGTGGTTTTAATTAAATAACAGTGAGGGATTAACATGCTTGAAATACCAAGAAATTTGGAAAAGATACAATACTAGAAAATGGTGCTACAACAACGGTCCATTTACCATCCTTATAGACACGAAAACCGTCCCCATAGATCTACTGCGACGGAACTCAGCGGTGGTTTGGTAAACCATTGGTATACACCATTATATAGTGATGGTTCACACCACCGTCATTATACATACATCTATTGCGATAGTTAGAAACACTGTCTTGAGACATACATCTATTGCGATGATTAAAACATTCCCTAATATACATGTTGTAGGACCATTATAAATAGGATATTGAAATGGTTATACACTTTTTAAGATGGCTTCTAAGCATTCCTATAGAGTATATTGGGATGGTTATGTATACTCTATGGCGACGGTTTATATTATGTTTGAACGGCTGCCCACCCTTCCTATATTATGTATTGGGACTGTTATATAGTTTATGCCGATGATTAATATTATATTGGGATAGTTTCCAACCATCCCTATAGATTGTATTGGGACAATATAATCTATGTAAACGATTAATATTTTTTGGGACGGTTTCAACCATCCCTATAGAATGTATTGGGACGGTTATATATCTATGGAGGCGGTTAGTGCAAACTGTCCTTATAGAAGTTTATAATATATAGATGTTGCTATTTCGATGGTAGCTTATTTTTTGAGATGGCTATAAGCCGTCCTATAATCTTTATAGGACAATTATTTAATGGTATTGTGACGGTTAAAACATAGGCTACAAGACCGGTTTTTAGGCTATTGGGATAGTTATTTTAGGATATTCAACAAAATTATATTATGCTATTGCAAAATGTACATATTAATCACCAAAAGTAACAGTAATTATTAATTCACAAAATGATTACAACCAAGAAGCCAAATGTTTTTGTGACCATTTAAAAAGAAAAAAATGTACAAGTTGTGAAGGTTCATCATTGTTTGAAACTTGGTCAAATTTTCAAAAACAACTAGGGTAACATGAAGCAAAATATGTGATCGATCCCTTAGGTCAGGTCTAGTTCATAAATTTCATTCCAACCAGCTTCTATGTCATGATCACCTACAACAAAAATAAAAACAAAAATATTATTGAAGAATTAATATATATCACCATCAATTCATCTGCTAAACTAAAAATAATGGATGAATGTATAACATATGTATATACTACTAATAAACAGGAAATCATTTCCTTAAGAGAAAAACACACTCTTCCTCAGAAACAAAACAAAATAAGTACAATATCACATATGTAGGAACTGATAAACAGGAAATAGATAGGTTAGTAATTGGACAGATGCTATCAGATCAGAAGTATAGACTGAGAATGATGCCAAACATAAAAAGGAACACTTTTATGGGTCATAAGATCCATGTTCAAGTAACAGACAAAAATGCTTAGGTACAAGTCAAATAATTAGACGAGTATGTTTACACTCATTCTCTCAAATTTTTTAGTTGATAGTTTCATGAATAAATAGTGGATATACATGATTCGTGGTACTTGTATTTGTTTCCTGGAATGTAGCTATTATTGCTAATGACCTACGATTACGGCGCGGTCTCCTATTAATTAAAAATACAAGAAAAATCCAGTCATTAGCTTTAGGCACATAGAAAATCAATTGTATAAACTTCCGATGTAGTATTGACTCTATATTAAAGCATTACATGAAAAATTCAAAATAAAGTCCGACAATTCAACCAAGATGTTATTATTTGTACAAATAAACAAGTTAACTCTATTACGAACAAAATAATAAATGTAGTACCCACAGACCAACTACTAAAGGAGTAGAAGTTGAAGGATAAAGCATTTAATTAACAATCTTCGAACTCAAGCATTCTTAGGGATGTGTCACAAAGATGGCTGAACATCTTATTTTGGTTATCAATATGAACACTAACCAACTAATTTGTAGCAACAAAACAGCAATAACTAACCTGTAACAACAAACCTACAACAACAAATCTACAACAACAACACATAACTAAAGTTTATTGTTGTTGCTAACCAACAACAACAGTACTTGGAAATCACGACTAACCAGACAAACATCATGGGTACCCAAAAAAATTTACGATAAGAGAATAATAACTCAAATCTCATGGCTAAAGTATATCCATAACACCACAAAAGATACAACACTAAACATCCAATAACAAAAATATCAGCCACCATATGAATTAAAACACAATTCTTAGCAATAAAAGTTAAATTAAATTATAATTTCAAAAAAACAAAGTAAATCAGTCCAACAACACTAGTTAATAAGTCCAACAACACTAAATCAATTCAACAACCTTATAAATCACTCCAATAGTAACCTTAGTAAATTATTCAAATAACAACAACACTAACCTACCAAAATAGTCCAACAACAACCTGGGTATGAACATAGCAACAATAAACCAAAAAAGTAACTTAAAGAAGATTTTCAAAAAATCATGACAATAACAAACCTGCAGCAAAAACATATGGCTAATGTTTGTTCTTTCTAACCAGCAATAACATCACATGGAAAATCATGGCTAACCAGACAAACCACATAGGTACCCAAAATTTTTTTACAATAAGAGAACAATAACTCAAATCTCATCGCTAAAGTGCAGCCAAACACCACAAAAGAAACAACACTAAACATCCAATACATTTCAACATTAACAATATCAGCCACCATATGAATTGAAATACAATTCTTAGTAATAAAAGTAACTTAAATCATAATTTCAACACTATCCTTGAGTGTTTTGATTGTTTCTCCGTGTAGCTGATAGTGTAGAAGTCAATTTTGCTTGTGAAGGAATGGACAATGCTTCCAATATCCTAGGATCAATTAATCCTGCATTCTAAAGTTGAGCAATTACATTTGCTATAACTTCTTGTCAAATAGTCCTCTTTTGCTCCTCGATTTAATCCTCTATTTCTTGCATTCTTTCTTGCATATGTTGTATGACATTATTTGTGGCATGTGAAGTTGATTCAGATCAGCCATTTAACCTTTTAGAGAAGTTATTTTAACCCTCTCCTAAAAGTCTTAGACTACCCGAATATTCAGCACCCATGATGCTTAATAATACATCAACGGGTAGATTATCGACACCCTATTGTGTCTTAATTTCCTCTATTTGAGCCTAATAATCTTATTAAAAATCACATTAAAGTAATTAAATAAATAAGAATTGATCATTTATGTTAATATAAACTTGAAAAAGATAAGCGTTGGTGTCTTTATTTGACGCCTTGTATGTACGATCTGGTTTCCTTGCTCTTGTGACCATAATCATCTCCTTTAGCGACAAAGTCTCCACTTTCTCATTTTCCTATTCATATCATAACTAATAAATATCAAAAATTATTTAAATGATAAGTTAATACTCAATAATACACACGAGAACACACCAAGTTGTTGCAGACTAAAGCAAAACTCTTCTTCTCAGTAGTGTGTGGATTCATCATCTTCTTCTAATTCTTAGTATTTGTTTCAAACATTTTCAAAAAAAATGAATCAATAACACTAAATATAGTAATAAAGGGTTCCATTCATAGAACTAACAGTAATATGATCACATATAGTGAAATATGTTTTACCTGAAACTTTTCCAACTTCCAATATATGAGAAGCTCTTTGAATTGACATTCTAGAGCTTTATCAAGCCTTTTTCTTGTTCGAATTTCATCATTTTTATATGGATCGTAATGATCTCTCTTCAAATCATCTTTATGCTTTCTCCAAGATTCTCGAGTTCTTTAAAAAACCCAATCTTTTGCGACATTAGGAATATCATGTTTTGACTACAAGTTGGTTCTATTCATTTAGAACAACAAAAAAAATTACACTTTTAACTAAATAAATGAACAGGGTAGAAGTTCCAAAAATTTCATTGTCATTCTACTTGTTAATTCATCATCAAATTACAAAAAATTAGAAAATTATTATAACGACAAAAATAATGATATTTAACTTGAGAGTCAGATCATTAAATAATTGATTTAAGCAACTTCCAAATAAGAAAAAAAATATTATGAATAGTAAAAGGCCAAAAATAGATTAAGAAAATTAAGTAAAATTACTTGTAGTGATGTGGAATATTATTGATTGTTACAGTAGTAGTACTAGTATTATTCTTATGTCTCCAATTTATAGGTATCACATCATGTTTCTTCAACCCATTAAACCTTTCCCATTCCTCCTAACAAGAAACATGTCTTACATCAGCTTCCATTAATCTCCTCCTAACTGAATCCTTACTTGATCAACTCCCTCTTACAAAATCACCTCTATTTACATTGTTCGCCCGAAATAAACCTTGTCCTCCGCACAAAGTATTTCATAATGTTATATTGACAAAATTTATCAATTGTACATAATCAGTGTATGATATAGTTGATAAAGTTTATCAATTATACTTCGTCATTTGATAAAGTTGTAGTTATAAAGTTTAGCAAGCAAAACTCTCACAATGTGATTGATAAAGTCATATTAATATACTTTATTAATTATACTTTAGTGGTGTGTGATGAAGTTGATAAAGTTTATCAATTGTACTGTCAAATAATGTTTATCAATGTACTCTCACAAAGTGTTTGATAAAGTGATATTGATAAATTTTATATAAATGTTTGATAAAGTTGATAAATTTTATCAAATATACTTTATCATTTTATAAAGTTGCAGTGATAAAATTTATCAATGACAGTACAATTGAAAAAAATGTTTGACTATTTTTTTAATTAAAAGATAGATATTTGAACATAAGAATGAAAGAGACAGTAAAAGTGAAAGAAGGAAATGAAAAAAAGAAACAAATTGTTTGCTGCACTGTCAACTCTTTGTAGGCAACAAAAACAACCTTTTTATAGTAATAACAACCAAGCAAAATTAGCTTATATTTCTAGAGAAGAAAGTAGGATCTACTACATTAGAATGGGAGAATTGTGTGGCAGCCAATATTTTTATCAGACAAACAACATAACAGAGATGGTTTTGAAAGAGTAAGTTGTTCAAGTGAGGGTTCAGTTAGGAGGAGATCAATAGAAGCTAATGAAAGACATGTTGCTTGTTAAGAGAAAAGGCCAAGGATCAATGGGCTAAAGAAACACGATGTGATACCTACAAATTTTAGACATAAGGACAATACTAGTACTACTACAGTACTAATCAAGAATATTTCATATCACAATAAGTAATTTTACTTAATTTTTTAAATCTATTGTTTTTGCCTTTTTACTATTCATATTGATTTTTCCTTATTTGGAATTTGATTAAATCAATTATTTAATGATCTGACTCTCAAGTTACATATCATTATTTTCTATGTTGGTCGTACTCTTCAAAAATGTCTACTGGTGTTTCGGATCATCCAAAAATAGTGTATTTTTTGAGGACCCAATATCTGTGTGGAAATATTTTGGAGAGTATGAGCAACTTAGATTATTTTTTTCATTTAGTGATCAACTAAATCTTGGAAATTTGAAGGAAAATTAGAAGAATCCCCTTATCGTTCTACTCGTTACAGAACATGTACATATATCAATCATATAGTAGATATACCAATAGCAAAACATATATAACTATCAAAAATAATTATCAAACCTATATTTATATGGAAATAATGTGATATTCAAAGGTTAACAACAACACTTAAAAATATAGCAGATAGTAAATAATTAAACTTTACTTACCTAATTCTACATTTCTACTTACAAAACCAATGAACTAAGGAGGCCCAACGTCATCAATCAAGAACTTATTATTGAAAAATGTAATCAACAACACTGATAAAGCTAACAAATATAGCCACCATATTTATTCACACCAAAGCCACTCAGATCAAAATATATCAAATATATAATGAACCATTTAATTAAAAATATATCAAATATTCAAAACACAACCCCGGGAATAATCCCATACATCCTTTTTAGTATCCATACGCCTTAAATAAAACATATCCAATGGGAAAAAAGTTAAATTCCTAGCCTATATGCGTAGGAAACTTTCCAACACAATTTAAGCTTCATCGGTAGGTCCAATAGGTTGATTGTTCTAATTTAATATGATTAGTTTTCTCTCTTTTCATTCATGTACCTTGTGCATTAGGGTCTTGCCTCTTGTGTTACTAGTGGAAGGCCTTACAATTATAAGTAAATAGAAGAAATTATGGGTCATAAATGCATTCAAAAAATTTCTAAGCTATATGTTACCTTGTTGTTTAGAATGTTTAGCTGTTATAGGAGTAGATGAATCTATCATGAGTTGGACCTGATCCTTTGCGTGTTCCTCCATATTCTGTATCGTTCTCCCTACAGTATGTTCAATATTTATAGACAGTGGTTCTGGTGGTGCTAGTGGTGTTAGTGGTACTGGTGATATCTTAAACCAATCACGAAATTCTTGACTATGAATTTGTACTTTTACCAATACATTTTCTCTACTATGATTATCAACTAAATCCTTATATTCCCTGCCAGTATGTATTGCAAATTAAATCAATAATGATATAAATCAATGAAATTTAAAAATATTATGATATCATATAAAGGAAGATAAAATAATAATAACTATTCAATCTTACTTGATAAATTCCTCTACTTGCTCATCTCTTGTATTAAACAAAGCATACCGATGTGCTTCAAACCACTGATGATTATCCAGATCAAAATTTTTGTCTTTTTTTTTCTTCTTACTTTCGATTGGATGGCCTTTCATAGGAAATATAATTGTAAGACTAGATTCCTCTATTTGAATGTTCTCATCTTCTTTTGTTGGATACCTACTAAATTTTGTCTTCACTCTATCATCTAGGTATCTCGAATAAAAGTTCAAACATTCTTCAACCAAGAAACTCTCCGTTATTGATTCTTCATAGGTATTTCAATTGAGAACAAATCCCTTGAAGTTACACAGATCTCCTTTAATAGGATACATATGATGCAAATAAGTTGGGCACTCAAGCTTAATTTCATCTACTAAATGGATAGGCAAATGTGATATTATATCAAAAAGACTTGGAGAAAAAATCTTTTCAAGCTCACATTCTATATCTATGATTTCAGCCTTCATTTTATCAAGATCACTTCTTCTGATAATCTTACTATATATGGCTCTAAAATAATCCCCCAACCTAATCAAGGACAAAGACACTTTCTTGGGTAATACTTTCCTAACTGCAACCTAGAGCAAGTAGTGCATTATGAAATGAGCTTCATGACTTTTGTATCCTGAAAATTTCATCTCATCTATTTGCACTGATATATTAGTGGCAAACCCTTTTGGTAATTTGGCATCTTTTAAAACAGTGCAAAACAACCTTTTCTCCTTTGATTTCATGGAGAAACAAGCTTTAGCCAGATGAACTTTTCCACTTTTACCATCCTTGCATATCCCTATCTCAAGTATGTCATAGTAATAATTTTAATGATTTTTTCACTTTCAGCTATATTCAACAAAGTACCAAGCAAACTATCGCAGAAATTCTTTTCTATTTGTATTGGGTCAAGGTTGTGCCACAATTTATTTTGTGGGAATACGACAATTCAAAAAATATGGATCTTTTTTTCCAGGGACCATTACTATTTTGCTTTCTTTTTTTGGCCCTTTCGAAAAACATTGTTGTATTCATGTGTTCTTCAAGGAATTCTTCACCTGATAAGGGAGTAGGTGCATCTTTATGCTCCTCTTTTCCAATAAATAATCTTTTTTCTCTTTGATATGGATGATCAAAGGGAAAAAATGTTTGATGATCCAAGTAATACATCTTACAACCGTGTTTGAGATATTAGGAGAAAGTACTATGATTACAAGTGGGGCATGCCCATCTCCCCTTAGTGTTCCATCCAGAAAGCATTGCTAGTTCTGAAAAATCACTAACTATCCACAATAATGTTGTATGTATATTAAATATTTGGTTAGATTTAGCATCATATGTTTCCACTCCTACATTTCATAGTGTATTCAACTCTACAATTATTGGCTACAAGTATATATTAATATCATTTCTAGGAGATAAGGGACCTTGAATAATCATTGATAACATAATATACTCCGGATTCATGCATGTCCATGTTGATAAGTTATAGTTCATTAACATAACCATCCATGTGTTATAAGAAATTCTCATTGTTCTAAATGGATTGAAACCATCACTTAAAAGACCCATTCTAACAATACGAATATCATTGGCAAAGTCGGGGTACATGGAATCAAAATGTTGCCTAGCTTCCCCTTCGGCAGGATGTCTTAAATTTCCATCTTTAGGTCGCTCAGTAGTATGCCATCTTATATCCACAGATATTTCAGAACACATGAATATTCTCTGAAGCCTAGGATTTAAAGAAAAGTACTTTAAGACCATCGCAGTAACTTTAAAGGTCTTATTACTCAACTCATCATTAACATTCTTCCACCTAGAAGACCCACATATAACGCAAACATCAAGATTTGCATTGTCAGTCCCGAATAACGTGCAATCATTAGGACATGCATTAATTTTTTCATAATTGAGACCCAAATCTTTTATTACCTTTCTTTCTTTGTGGAAATATTAGGGAATCTAAAATAATAGAAAAGCCTCTTTCAACATATCGAGCAAGTCCGAGAAAGCTACATTACTCAACACGTGAATGTAACACCCTGAAAATGGTACCCGGAATGCTACACGGTGCGCATGACCACCAGGGACCATAAGCTAACCTATGACTGATATCTGCATCTGTATACTACATAAAATACTAAATAATGCAGAAACATGAACTAAAAGGCCATAAGGTTCAATACTGGACATAATCTGAAAAATATAACATTTGTATGGGGTAATGTAATACCCAAAACAAAACTGGAAATACTGAACTCTGAAACATGGTAGTCTGGAAAGCCTCTAAATATGACTGTCTGAATGATTATGGAGTTGATAGGACATGTCCCCAACTAAGACCAACTAATAAACTAGTTAATGAGATAATAAAGAAATGTAAATGATTATGTCCTCAAAAGATGAGGACTCACTTCTAACTTTGACTGCTGAGACTGGGATCTACTACTGCTTTGGAACTCGTGCCTCTGAACCTATGGTATAAGACTGTAGTGCCTCGATTATCTGAACTACAATACTACATGGTGCTTATGACCCTGAAGGACCAAAAGCTAACCCATGACTGATACTGTACCTATACACTGCATAATATACATGAAATATGCAGAAAACATAAATTATAGGCCAAAAGGTTCAACTAGATAAAGAATCTGTCAAAACACAACATTCATATGGGTGATAAATACCCAAAACAACTGAAGTATAAATCAAATCTGAACATAAATCTGAACTGAATCTAAAATCCTCTAAGTACTGTCTGAATAAAGTAGTTGAAGAAATATGTCTCCAACTAACTCCGTCTAGCAAAACTGAACTGAAATAATGAATGAAATAAAATAATATCATCCTTGAATGGATGAAGACTCAATGTAACTCTACGACTGAAGTGATACTGCTACTGCTGATCTCGAACGCATGTGTCTGAACATATGGTGTAACATGAAAAGAAAGCACCATAGCGCATATATGTCAGTACAACTAAAGTATTGAGTATACAAGTGAGGTAGGCTAAATACAAGAGAGTTAAAATGCATAAACAATGCTAACTGAGTGACTGATATAAATGTAAGAGTGCAAACATAAATACATAGTAACTGAGATCGTGAATACGTGACAGTTATATCATATGCTAATACATGGTTTACTGATAACTAATCATGACTGATACTGAAATTTTGATAACTTGGGAGATTGCGTCTAATAGTCCTGAATCTAATGGAACTATCTGAGTTTTGTATGGTAACTAAATCTAATTGTCTTGATATACTAATATCTTAAGAACTATCTAAGTTCTTTTACTGAGACTGACACTGAAATTATGGGAGGTAGTTGTTTAACCGACATTCCCCATACATGCCATTATGGCTAATCTAGGTCAAATCTCTTCCCTGATTGGAAGGGTGTCAATATCGCACCACTGGTAAAGACAATAATGGGTAACCCTTATCTGACAGTGTTTCTAGAAAGATAATGGTGGGTCATCATCTCACAGTGCTAAGCCACATCATCAACCCTCATCTGATAGTGTTGATGTCTCAATATATGATGGCTACATAGTTCTGGAATGCAAGAATGACTGCTAAGAATCACACCCTCATCTGGCAGTGTGTGTTCCCATCCTTGGGTTCACGCGGTGCTAACTTCTACTCCTATCTGAAGAGACTGAAAATGATTAATTGACTAGACATGGACTGAATTTACTCAATTACGTTGATTGATGGAATACTACTGATAACTGACTGAGATAATGAGGTTTCCTGAGTCATATGACTGACTGATTTCTACTGAATCATGGCTTGATTTTGGATATTGTGAAACATGACATAGCTCTAGGCACACAACTATATTTTTCAGGTATGAATACCCCCAAGACTCGATAGAAGGAAACTGAGACACATGACTTACTTGATTATGAGAACATAGTTCACAATTAATAACATTATCAATAGGAGATATTATACTGCATGTAGTTTTTTTCAACATCGTGTGCATTATAGGGAGTGCATGGAATATATATATTATGTACATATGGTATCACTCAATTTTCATGAATGCGTTGTACCACAATAATAACAATGAAACAATGGCATGGAACTCACATTGAATTATATAGTTAACATGGACTTGTCATTTAGATATTATGAAACCATGTAAACATGAATTTCTAGAATCCTAAGCCTTTTATCAAATACCTTGCATGCACTCCTTAAGGCAAAGGTGTGTTTTATGACTTGAACCATATTAAACCACCTAAAGTTCATGGTTTTAAACTAGGAAACACATATACTTCATGAAAACATCGTTAGATATCATATTGAAACTTAAACAACAATCATCAATATGTACATGTTTATATCATAACAAGACATTCATAATTTAGTATTTAAAGATTGATTCCTAAGCTCTACGAATGAAAGAAATCCGTGGATGAACACTATGCATACCTTAGATTAGGAATTGGTGGAATTTAAGGTTGAATTTGCTTGAAACTTGAAACCCCCAATTGAACCCTAGACTTGTTCTTGGTTGTTCTTGAGAGAAATTTAAAAAAAGCACTATATTTTGGTGTTTTTGAGCTCAAATCCCGTGTTTAGAATTTTATATATAGGTGGATAATGACCCAAATACCCTTAAAAACATGGAGGTGGAATACTGAAAAACCTAGGTACACCGGAGTTAGCAGACGTCACCTGGTAAGTCCGCTAGACTAGCCTGGGTGTCGCCTAGCTTAGAGCAGTGCTCTAGCTAGGACGATGTGGGCTTATCGCCCCAAGCCACTATTTTCGGCACCTAAACGTGACCTTACGCTATCCAAACTCGAGATCCTTTCTACGAACATTCGCATAAGACTTCTATTGGCTCTGAGAGCTCAGAGTCTCTCTCTGATCAAGTGAACTTTCTCTAAGGCGTCGAATACTAATTCAGGACCTATAACTGAGGCCTCACTTGCTTCAAACCAACCGATTGGAGATATACACCTCCCACCACAGAGAGATTCGAATGGAGCCATCTAAATACTGGAATGATAGTTATTATTGTATTCAAATTCAATCAAAGGCAAATGGTCATCCCATTTTTCCTTGAAATCAACTGCACACGCCCTTTGCATATTTTAAGAGTCTGAATGGTCCTCTTTGCTTGACCATTTGTCCAAGGATGAAAGGCTGTGCTGAGATGGACTTGGGTACCAAGACCCAGTTGGAATGCTTTCCAGAAGTGAGAGGTGAACTGGGTACCTCTATCTGAGATGATAGATAGTGGAACACAATGTAATCAGACAAACTTCTTGATATAGAGTTTGGCATAATCCTCAGCTAAATAAGAAGTATGAACTGGAAGGAAATAAATTGACTTGGTCATTCTATCTACAATGACCCAAACTGAATCATGCTGATAACGAGTGCGAGGCAAACCCATCACGAAATCCATGTTCACTATTTCCCACTTCCAAGCAGGAATGGTGAACTCTTGTATAGAACCACTACGCTTCTGGTGCTCTATCTTAGCTACAAATTTTCCAACATTCCTCTTCATCCCACTCCACCAATAGATCTCTTGCTTGTTGTGGTACTTCTTAGTGGTCCCTAGATAAATAAAGTATCGTGCACCATGTGCTTCTGCAAAAATTCACTGCTTCAAGTCATCTATACCTAGAACATATAGATGACCCTGACAACAAAGAACGCCATCTCGCCCTTGGGATAAAACCTTTACTTTATGATTTTGAACAGAATCTTTTAGCTTGACAAGGCTAGGATCCCTGTTTTGCTTTTCTTTCACCTCGAAAACTAGAGATGACTCTGAACTATTGTGAACACATGCACCACCCTCTAAAGAGTCGACTAAGCAAATGCCTAGTCTGGAAAGCTGATGGATTTCCTGGGCCAACTTCTTCTTGCTATCCTCTACATGAGAAATACTTCCCATGGAATGTCTACTGAGAGCATTGACCACAATGTTGACCTTGTCCAGATGGTAAAGGACACTCATGTCATAGTCCTTCAGGAGCTCTAACCGTATTCTCTGATGAAGATTGAGATCTTTTTGAAAAAAGATGTACTGGAGACTCTTATGATCTATTAAGAAATCTACATGAACTCTGTATAGATAATGCCTCCAAATCTTTAAGTCATATACTACAGCTGCTAACTCAAGATCATGAGTAGGATAATTCTTCTTATGGGGCTTTAACTGTCTAGAGGCGTAGGCTATGACCTTAACATACTACAGGAAGACACTACCTAAACCCACTCTGGATGTATCATAATAGACTACGAAACCATCTGAACCATCTGGAAGAGTTAGAATTGGAACTGAAGTGAGTCGAGTCTTTAATTCTTTAAAACTCTTATTGCAAGGATCTGACCACTAAAACTTGGACTTTTTTTGAGTCAATATAGACATGGGAGATGCAAAAGAAGAAAATCCCTCGACAAATCATTTGTAATAGCTAGCCAAACCCAAGAAACTACTGATATCTGATAGAGATATGGGCGAGGCCATTTTTTTACTGCTCTGGACTTCTGGGGATCTACTCTAATACCATCTTCAGAAATAATACAGCCAAGGAATGCTACTGATCTTATCCAAAATTTGCACTTACTGAACTTGGGGAACAACTGATGATCTCTGAGAGTCTAAAGAATAATTCTGAGATGGTCTGAATGAACACGCTTTATGCGAAAATAGACTAGAATATCATCTATAAAGACTATGATGAACATGTCCAAGTACTGCTTGAACAACAGGTTCATCAAGTCTATGAAAGTTGCAGGGGCATTGGTACGACCAAATGACATGACTAGAAATTTAAAGTGATCATATCGAGTACAAAAAGTTGTCTTTGGGATGTCACATTCCCTAACTCTGGCTGGTAGTAGGCTGATATGAGGTCTATCATAGAGAAATAGCTAGCACCCTAAATTTGGTCAAACAAGTCATCTATTATAGGAAGTGGATACCTGTTCTTGATCATAACTTTATTAAGATAACGGTAATCGATACACATCCTGAGAGAACCATCTTTCTTGCATACGAATAAGACTGGTGCACCCCATGGGGATATATTGGGCCTGATGAATCCCTTATCTAAGAGATCCTTCAATTGATCTTTTATTTCCTTAAGTTCTTCCGGTGCCATTCTGTATGGAGAAATAGAAATAGGTTGAGTATCTGGAAGGAGATCAATGCCGAGGCCAATTTTCCTTTCGAGAGGAATGCCTAGAAGATTTTTGGGAAAGAAATCTAAATATTCACTAACCATTGAGACTGATTTAGACTAGGATAACATTCACGAGATGATACACATACCTCTTAGAAATCATTTTCCTTGCTCGAAAACAGGAAACAAGCTGATCCCTTAAAGATAAAGTATTACCCTTCCACTTTAGGATGGGCTGATTCAAAAATTAAAACTAAACTATCCTGCTTTTGTAGTAGACTGTGGCATAGCTGGAATGAAGCCAATCCATGCTGAGAATGACATCAAAATCAGTCATATCTAATTTGACTAAATTTGCTGACGTGGATTTCTAAAATATCATAACTGGGAAGTTCCTATATACCCATCGAGCTATGATGGTTTTACCCACTGGGGTAGAGAATGAAAAGGGCTTTGCTAAAATTTTAGGACTGATTCTAAAAGTGCCTGCTATGTAAGGAGTAACAAAAGACAAAGATGCATTTAGGTCTAGCAAAGCATAAACATGAACATGGAAAATTTGTAATGTACCAGTAACGACATCAGGAGAATTTTCCTAACCCTATCTGGTCTGAAGAGCATAAAGTCTATTTGGACGTTGCCCACTAGTAGCACTGGAAGTGGCACCCTACTGGTTCGGGCGACTGGACTGAGCTATGGAATGGTTTTGCTGACCCTGATAATTGGATTGAGGATAATCTCTGACTCTGTGGCCTGGCTTGCCACAATAGAAATAGATATTTATACCAGCACTGTAAACACCCTTGTGGTTCTTACCAGAAGTCTAACAAAGGGGACTAGTACGGGCACTGCTAATACTGCCCTGATATTTAGAGCCTGGTGCTCTATCTCTATTGCTGTCTTTGAATTTCAGCACTGAGAATTGGTAAGGAAGGGGCTGGAACTGCCGACTTAGGACAAAATTGTGAATGATTTCCTCTTTCTAATTTAGGCTGAGCAAAACTGAAACTGTCTGTCTTTGTTCTCTTGTTCTGCCTCTCCGTAGTCCTAATCTTCTGCTTTTCTATTTGCTGGGCATGGGTCATGAACCTAGCTGAAGTCATATCATTGTTCAGCATCGCAGACCTATACTAATTTACCATGCTATCATTTACTCCTGACACGAACTTGCTCATCTTAGCCCTGTTGTCTACAACCACATAAGGGGCATATCTAGCTAACTGAGTAAATCTGAGAGAATACTCCTTAACCATCATATTTCCCTGCCTGAGGTTGATGAACACAAGAATTTTGGCCTCCCTTAGCTCTTGGGGAAAGAATCTGTCTAAGAAAGCCATGACAAATTCCTCCCACTCAATATGACCTGCATCATCTACCCTCTCGGACTTCCACTATTTGTACCAAGTATGGGCCACATCTTGTAATTGATATGCGGCTAACTAAGCACTCTTAACAGAAGTAACTCCCATGATGTCAATGACCTTTTGGACTTGGTCAATAAATTCTTGAAGATCTTCATCAGACTTAGGCCCAATGAAAGATTGAGGGTTCATCCGGATAAAGTCCCAAATCCTAACTGCGGTTGGGTTGGCCACTGGATTAGTCAGAATAACTCGGTGGCCATTTATTTAGGGCAGCCACAGATTAAGCAAGTATGGTGAATACAGCTCTAAACTCCATGTGAGAAATATGTTTGCCCAAAGTGTCTTCGGGCTAAGGAGCTGGCAGGTTATTTCTATTTAGAGCCATATTCTGAAATAAGAGAAGAACAGATTAGACTGAGAATTTAACTTGAGATTATGCTCACTATCACGACATGAATACTGAAAGAAGCGAAACTGTTCCTAAAACATCTTATAGCTTCCCACACGTAAATGTAGCGTGCAACACACCCATGTACAAGACTTTACTAGATTTGGCTTTAAGACTTTCTAGGACTCTATTGAACCTTAGGCTCTAATACCAAGTTTGTAATACCTCGATTATCTGAACCGAAATGCTACACGGTGCTCATGACCCCAAAGGACCAGAAACTAACCAATGACTGATATATGTACCTATACACTGCATAATATATATGTAATATGCGGAAAACATGAACGATAGGCCATAAGGTTTAACTAGATAAAGAATCTATCAAAACACAACATCTATGTGGATGATAAACACCCAAAATAACTGAATTCTGAATCAAATTTTAACTGAATTTGAAAGCCTCTAAGTACTGTCTAAATAAAAGGAGTGATGTGTGAGCCTATGGTAACACATTTAAAGCTTTTAACTCTAAATAATTGAAAAGCCTTGAGAACTTTTAGTAGTTTTTGATTTGTTCACTCTTATTTTGCAATAAATATAGAGAAGAAGGGGAACGACAAATAAAGGAAGCAAAAAGCATAAAATCGAAAGCAAATAAAGATCAAAGGTTTGTTGACGACATCCATGACAAGCCATCATCCTAGTGATAGGATGTCAAGGATACCATCAACCTTAAACAGAAGATGGAAGTTGCAGGAAATTTTGTGACGACATTCATGACACACCATCAACATGATGATAAGGCGTCAACATCATCATCAACCTTAGGCAGCAGAAGCTAAACTTACAGAGAAGCTGACGACATTCGTGATAGGCCTTCAAACTCTTGATAGGTCATCACGAGCACCATCATCTATTTCGAGGAAAATTTAAAACTTTTCCTTACTTAGGGTGAACTATTTAAAGCCTTGTTTTAGGTTTTTCTTTGTTTTTAATCATTCATTGATGTTTTGACATATCCTACAAGATACAATATATGATATTTTTTTTTCTCTCTCTCTTAAAAACAAATATTTTGGGGTTTTGCCTTGTGATTCAATTCAAAGTATACTTTTGATTTTCTTTATTATTGTAAGTTAACCCTTTCAATTATGAATTCAATTTACATACTTGTTTCTTGCATCATGAGTGGCTAAACACCTTTAAGCTGGATTATGGGATATAGGGTTAGGTCTTGATAAGGTGTTAAATGCTCAAGATTTAATAGGTGTTAGGATTTCTTGGTAATTCTGAGATTATAATTAAAGTCTGTTGGTTGCAAATAGTAGGAAGTCAATTATCAACAGGGAATCGAAAAGACTACGTTTAATGATCGGCGTTGTACCAAGGTTGATTAACCTGAGGTAAAATTTGGACAGTGAGTAGTGATGCCCTAAGTCTGAGAGGATTAGGAAATTTGATGCTTGAATAGGTCGAGAGACATTCGAGCAAATCATCGATAAAGATAGCTTGTCATCCTAACCACCTAAGAATCTTCAGTTAATTTTAGCCTGTCATGTACCGTAAACCCTAGTGAACATAATCCTAGTTATTTCATAAAATCGTGGTTACAAACATCAAATTCAAAGTGACAAACAATTCTTTGCTAAACTTAAACCCCCATTTCAGGATATAGTAAACTACCAGTCAATTAAATCATAGACAACTTGAGTTCGTACCTTATTCCCTATGGGATTCGACCCCAACCTAGTTGGGTTTTATATTGACAACAATCGCTTACACCCATTCAAGAGTGTAATTTAAGAGTTATAAAAAATAGTGTCGTTGCCAGGGAATACGGTTGTAAACTTAAAGTTTATGTGGGCTAATTTGCTTTTAGTTAAGTTTCCTAAATTTATGTTTATTTGTTGTTTTTGTCTATTGTAGGTACCTTGTTGTTTACGCCAAAAACAAGAAGTTCCGGAGAATAGTTATTACCAATCAATCCAAAACCTCAGCTAATCGGGATAATGGCTGAACAATAGGAGGCAAAAAGACTAGCTGTTTTGGTTAGGGCTCAGGTGAACGTACAGAATTTGAGTAAACAAGTACATCACCAGAACCCTGATGATGAATACTTAGGTGATGAGGAATTGTTGAATCCTCAAAACCCAAGGCGAGCTAAATAAATTTCTGGCCCAGTGCAGCAAAACATCAATAAAAACCATCCAGTCTGAGGAAGGTATGGTCAACAGCTTGTTCAATATGAGGATGATGAAGATACCGTTGGCACTGGGTGCAAAATTCAGCATAACAAGCTCCATGATCTAACTCATAAATCTGAAGGGGTTGTTTGTAGGCTTACTTGGTGATGACCCAAACATGCATATGTTGAACTTCATCACAATTTGAAAATATTTTGACAATCCAGGAGTGAGCCAAAATGCGATCCGGTTGAGATTTTTTCCTTTGTCTCTGTCTGAAGAGGCAACAATGTTGTTAAATAAGCTAGATCCTAATTCTATAACCAAATGGAGATAGTTGAAATAGGTGTTCCTAGAACAGTTCTTTCCACCCTCTAAGAGGGTACAATTGAGGGACCAAATCAGTAACTTCAAACAGCTTCCAACTGAAGCATTGCACGAAACCTGAGAGAGATTTAAGAAGAAGCTGGCTCAATGTTCGAACAACAATATGTCAGACTTGCACTTGATGGAGACTTTGTATGGAGCTTTTAACTCTGTAACAAAGCCAATTATTGACAATACTATAGGTGGTTTGTTCATTGACCTCTCTTTTCTGGATACTTCAGGTATGCTTAATAGAATGACAAGGAAGAGTTGAGCTTGGCATACTAGGGATTCTGTGGTGGCTAGCCCTACTGTATTTGGTGGTATGACTATCGAGCAGCGTAGAAGAAATGAGGATCGATACCAAGACATGGCCCATTTAATGACACAGATGGACTTGCTGAACAAGCACCTGCTGTCAGGAAACACCAAAAAGGTTAAGGCTGTGGAATCTCAGGGTACTATTGCTCTGAGTGTTGATGCAGAGGAAAACTATGTGAGTAATCAGGGGGGTTTCTAAGGCAATAGCCAAGGGAACCAAGGTCAAAACTTTTATGACAAGCCTGATTATAAAGATAGAGAGCAGGGACACTGGAGAAGCAATAATGACAAGAGTAGTTTATATTTTCCTCCTGAAAGTCGGGATGCTGCAAAAGCTAGCTCTGGCAAGATGTCCATAGAGGACATTATGGAAAAATTATTGAAGGGAGTTGAAGCTACTAACTCGGGGGTAACTACTATGAAGAGTGAATTCTCTACCATCAGTTAGTTGGTTAGTTCACACTCTGCTTCTATTAAGTAGTTGGAGCAGCAGATGAGCCAACTTTTTGCAACACTGAACTAAAAAAAAAAGGTACTTTACCTAGTGATACGGTTCAGAATCAGTGGAACGATGGTTTATGTATAGTGATTACCACTTGGAGTGGTAAGATGTTACTTGTCCCTTCTGTGGGCAAATCTGTAAGAGATGAGGTAATTGTTGATGAATCCAAAGAAAGTAGTCCAGTAGAGTCTGAAGACCTAGAAAGTTCTGTTGATGCTTTGAAAAAAGAAAACAAGAAGGAAGAGAAAGAGGTGTTAGAGAATATCCTTAGACCACCACCTTTCTTTCCTCAACAATTGAAGAAAAAGGTCAATGATGCAAAATTCGGCAAGTTCATGACAATGATCAAGCAATTGAGCATTAATGTTCTTTTGATCGAGGCACTTGAGCAAATGCCAGACTATGTGAAGTTTGTGAAAGACCTCATCACAAAGAAGAGAAAAGTCAGCAGTGAGCAGGTGGACAATCTCCACCATTGTAGCGCAGTTTCCACACGATTCTTAGTGCAAAAGAAAGCTAACCCAGGAGCGTTCACCATTCTGAAAAAAATTGGGTCTCTGGATGTTGTGAAGGATTTATGTGATTTAGGTGCTAGCATAATTCTGATGCCACTGGCTGTGTATAAGAATCTCGGTTTAGAAGGTTTGACACCCATTAACATGCGACTGATGATGACAGATAGGTCGATAAAATATCTTATTGGAATCTTGCATGATGTGTTGGTGACAGTAGCAGACTTTATTCTTCCTGCATATTTTATGGTACTGGATGTGATGTAGAGTTCGAGGTACCTATTATTTTAGGTAGGTCATTCTTAGCAATAATAAGAGTAATAGTTGATATGGAGTTGAATGAGCTTAAGTTTAGGCTTAGTGAAAAAGAGGCAAAATTCAAAATGCATCAACCCATGACACAAAAAAGAGATATGAGATTCTTATCAATTGTTGACATCTTTTATGATTATGAAAAAGGGGTATCAATAGGTTTTGTTGACGAAGTCTGAGTAGTCTAGATAACCAGGACGTGCCGCGATAGTAAATCAGGCGCTATTGGGAGGCAACTCAAATTTTTTATGTTTAAGCAAGCGTTTTTACTTTTACAATAAGGATTTAGTTTAGATCAGGTGGAAAAATGAGAAGGTCAGCTGAAAGGTCATGACGGCAACTGTGACAAGCTGTCACAATAGTGACAAGCTATCACGATTATCGTTAGCTAGATCAAGCCTGAGGAATTCTCTACTTAAGGGTGATGACACTATTGATAGGCTATCACAATCATGACAAGCCGTCATAAATTGTCGTCAGCCTAAAGCCTTAAAAGCTAAAAGCTAGGCCTAAATTAAATTAGATATAACCTTGCCCAACAACAAAATCTTTTCAAATTTCCACTATTTTTAAGTCTTTTTCTTTAGTTTATTTCTTTCCTTAGTTAAAAATTGTTCCCATTCTTTGCAAAACACTCCAAGAAAAACAAGTTTACTTTGTGTGGTTTGCACTTCAAAATCAAGAATATCTTCCTAGTTCACACTTCCTCTTGCGCGTGGCTTTAGTTAAGAGCTCCATCAGGTATACTCTACTTTAACTCTTCTTTTATTGTGGTGAATGATGAATGAATGATAACCCAAGTCCCCAAGATGCTTGAACCAAGTTCAACTTGGAGAAGAGCTAAAATCGCACCTAGGGTTTGATGTGCAAGCCCAAGGTTTGAAAAGATAACTCACAAATCTGAATTCAAGCGAATCTAGAACAATAATGGGGACCAAAAATTTAGCTAAAGTAAAAAGTGGGTTTTGATGAGTGTTGACAACATCCATGGTGATGGCTTATCAGGAATGTCGTCAAACGCTGACAAAAAAAAGTTGGTTTTGTGTAGAGATGATGGCATTCGTGACAAGCTATCACTATTGTGATGGCCTATCGTGAATGTTGTCAAAATTTGTTTATAGTTTGAAGGTTCTATCTAAGGTTAACGACAATCGTGATAAGCTATCACAGTCGTGACGGCTTATCAAGAATTGTCATTACACCTGGAGCCTGAAGCATGAATGAGCTTAAATGATTAATGTATTTGTGTTTGTCCTCTTGAGGGTTGGCTAATATTCTTCTATTGTCCCCAGGTACTTTAAAATGGAACCAAAAAATAAAGATTCCCACAGTACTAAATAAAATGTACGTCGCAATCTTATCGACGAGGAATCTAACTATGAGGAGAAGTAACCCTTGCTTAGGAAGAAAAAAAAAAGCAAAGTCTGAAGAAACCTTCACTACCTCACCAATTGAAGTGAAGGATAGTGATGACACTGAAAAAAATAGCTTCTGAGCAAGAAGGTTCTGAACAACATGAGTCTGAACATGCTAACTCTGATGAAGAGGATCTAAAAGGGTTTGAAGAATATGAGGAGATAGCTTCTGGGTCCCCATCCATTGAGCAACAAAATGATAAAGAGTTTCCACCTCGGGAAACTCTTATCAAATGTAAGAACCCTAAAGTGTGAAACAATGCTAGATAAAAAATCCCTAGAGTAGAAGATATCTACATCGCTGGGCTTTAAAGAACTGATAGAAGAAGTGCAAAGAGGCCAATTCAGGGGGAAACATGATTATCACGAAAGGTTTAAGTAGGTACCCTGAAGTGGAGAAGAAGTTCAAAGAGTATGGCTTAGGATGGACCACAGAAGGGGAAAGTTTATTTTTCCCCACACTAGTTTAGAGTTCTACGCGAACTACCAAGCTCAGTTGGAGAATATGTGCAGACCAGGTGAGGGGCATAAGAGTTGATGTATCGACCAGAACCATCAATAGATTCTTGCATGGCCCCAACTTTATTTCTCCGACCACCACACCATCATTCTAATCTCATATTAAGAATTGAGAGAAGCAACGCCCGTGGTTGGCCAACATCATAGTTGACGGAGAACCAGCATGGGTGATAAGCCCAAATAAGAGAATCTGTAAGTTCTCGTTGACTAAGGAGGAAAATTTTTTGTGGGGTATAGTATGTGTATGGCTGATGCCCACTAAGGGAGACAATATTCTGGGTGATGACCAGGCTATTTTGGTAGCAAGCTTGGTGCAACAGCTTCCCTTTAACTTTGGGGAAATTATTGCAGATAAGATGGAGATCAGGATGTCGAGGACCAAAATTGCTAATCCTTTTCCTTGTCTTATCATAGAGCTGTGCTAAGCTGCTAAGGTGCCAAAAATTACAAGAAATGATAAAGATGTTTGTGCCTGGAACACTCACAACCTCATATGGTTTGATGAGATTTAGCCAGGATTGAGACTTGACAGAGGAGCAAAGATTGCAGCAGACCCTCCAGTTTTAGATGCCGGTACAATACCTTATGTGGAGGTGCAGGATTCTACAGCACAGGTAGGTTTAGTGCCTCAAACTGAATCCATCCCCTCAGTTTCTACAGCAGAAATAGGGCTTGCATTTTAGTCGGTCGATAATAGAAAGGTGGCTAAGCAATCCAAGTGGTGTGAGGCGCAGCTGTATGCTTTTGTCACACAGTTTCCTTCTGTAGTGGACAAAAGAATTAAGGATACCCTTGAGCCTTTTGTGACTTTGCCTGGGCGGGTTCCGGATTTGGAGAACAGATTCGATACCCGAGCAAAAGAGATAACAGGTGTTGAGCTTGCTACATTCGAGGCGGCATAGGATAAAGTAATGAAAGATGCTGGGGTGCTGCAGAAACACCAAATTATGATGCCAACAGGTCCGGCCTTGCTTGAATCTAAAGAAGAAATTCCCATACTTGAGATCACTGTAGATTCCCCAAAGAAAAAGAGGAAAAAAGGGGCAAAGATAAAAGGGAAGAGCCAGATAGTGAGAAAAAAAGATAAGAAAAAGTTTGAAAAGGAGGATTTGAAGAAGGCAAGATTGAATTCCCTTACTAATACTAAAAAATGGGAGGCAGCCATTTGAGCTAGGGTTGTAGGTTCTTCATCTAGCAAGCCTCCAACCACCAGTAGGCCAGATGCTTCTAATAGGGAGAAGACAATATATTATGTAGTAGCAGGGTGAGAGACCTAGGATCTACGTGCTTGACTGTCTTTAGGTATACTCTAACCCTTAGTACATTTTATTTTTGATTTTAAGTTGAGGGTGTAGGGTCAATTATTATTGTAACATATTCTATAGATAACTAGGAGTAGTACAAGTACTTGAGGCAGTTAGCTTGTTTTGTGATTTTTGAGTACCTCTCCATTGGTCTAATCTATTGTGTATTGTATACATTGCATCCATTGTGACCACGGTGTATCTTTTTGTTGCATTAGTATGGCAACTGAATGACCAGTATTAAATAAGTGCATAAAGCAGTGAAGTGCGAGATACTTGTGTGCCATGTGAGTTTAAGGTCTTACTAAGTTCCTATTATGTGTTGAATCTAGAACTTGCCCTGTTAGTCTTGCCATGGTCATAGGATAAGCATTAGGAAAGGATCATAGGCCGTTTTTGCATGTTAGCACCTTTTAGCCTAAATGACCTTCCCAATGTGAATAATGTCCCTTGATCCCTTTATAAGCCTAAATAGCCTATTTCTTTCTTTAACTCCTCTCACCTTCCTATTTACATCATAATGAACCTATCTTGACCCTGGTCCTCCTTGGGCACTGTGCACCTTGACTTAGGCAAACAACCTAAGTTGAGGGTGGCTATTATAGGGGTGCATGATGCAAAATATGTATGAATAAGGGTAGAATAAGGAAGATGAATATAAAGTTGGACACGGTTAAAAATAAATAAGAAAATAAAAACTGTATAAAAGATGATAAAAAATCATCTAATAATTCAAAAGGCTGCACCCATCTTGAGAATGCATGATCAATAAATGAGGGAAAAAAGAAGGTTAAGAGTTGAAACCCCGAGAGTTAAATGTAGTGAAATGGAGGCATATCACTCTAAAATATCCATGAATATCATATCAGCCCCTAGCCTACATTACAAGCTTAAGAAAAACCATATAGTGATCCTAACTTACCTGTCTGAAGACTTGTGTCCTGACTATAAGGGAAAACCTATGGCATTTGATGCGCAATATTGGAACTTCGTTCTTAGAGTGAGTCTTGTGTTTATCCCTGTGTTTATGTATGTAAATTCTGACATGAGTGAAAAAGGGATTTTTTTTTGTTGTGAGGGCATATTAGGTATGTTGCTAAACACTGCCTTGTTCGAATAGTCTGATTCTGGTATGTGCTGGGTTGTTATTGCTGAAATTTTTGCCATATCTTGATCCTTGTGAGTTTCATGGGTGATTTCAATAATAGACACAAGTGCTCTTAATTTGACTGACCTTGGAGATGGTGCATGTATTCTGAACTGATATGAGTAGTTAGCTGCCAAATTGTACTTTGTATACTCTTGGTTATGTTCAGGTTGCTTGAGGAAAAGCAATTGTTTAAGTTGAGGGTGTTGATGTTTGAGCCTATGCTAACACATTTAAAGCTTTTAAATCTAAATAATTGCAAAGTCTTGAGCAACTATAGTCATTTTTGATTAGTTTACTTTGATTTGGCAGTAAAAGTAGAGAAGAAGGGAAGCCATAAATAAAGGAAGCAAAAAGCATGAAATCGTAAGAAAATAATGAACAAAGGGTGGCTGACGACATCCATGACACGTCGTTAGCCTAGTGATAGGCTGTCAAGGATGCCGTCAACCTTAAACAGAAGATTGAAGTTGCAGGAAATTTTGTGACAACATTCATGACACGCTGTCAAGATGATGATAAGGTGTCACCGTCATCGTCAACCTTAGGCAGCAGAAGCTAAATTTGCAGAGAAGCTGATGACGTTCGTGACAGGCCATCAAACTCTTGATAGGTCATCACAAGCGCCGTCATCTATTCCGAGAAAAATCTAAAACTTTAATTTTATTTCCTTATTTAGGGTTAACTATTTAAAGCCTTGTTTTAGGGTTTTCTTTGTTTTTAATCATTCATTGATGTTTTGACATATCCTACAAGATACAATATACGATATTTTTTTCTATCTCTCTCAAAAACCAATATTTTGGGATTTTGCCTTGTGATTCAATTCAAAGTATACTTTTGATTTTCTTCATTATTATAAATTAATCCTTTCAATTATGAATTCAATTTGCGTACTTATTTCTTGCATCATGAGTGGCTAAACACCTTTAATATGGATTATGAGATCTAAGGTTAGGTCATGATAAGGGTTAAATGCTCAAGATTTAATAGGTGTTAGGATTTCTTGGTAATTCTGAGATTATAATTAAAGTTTGCTGGTTGCAAACAGTAGGCGTACCTACTTTGATTGTCTTGAGAAAAAACTGATAAACAGTAGGAGGTGAATTATCAACAGGGATTCGGAAAGACTTCATTTAATAATCAGGGCTGTAAAAAGGCTGATTAAGCTAAGGTAAAATCTAGACAGTGAGTAGCATTTCCCTAAGTCTGAGAGGATTAGGAAATTAGACTTTTGAAAAGGTCGAGAGACATTCGAGCAAATCATCGATAAAGATAGCTTGTCATCCTAACCACCGTGAGAATCTTGAGTTAATTTTAGCCTATCATGTACCGTAAGCCCTAGTAAACATAATCCTAGTTATTTCATAAATCTTGGTTACAAATATTTAATTCAAAGAGATAAACAATTCTTTGCTAAACTTAAACCCCCATTTCAGGAAATAGTATACTACCAGTGAATTGAATAGTAGACAACTTGAGTTCTCACCTTATTCTTTGTAGGATTCGACCCCAACCTAGTTGGGTTTTATATTGATAACTATCGCTTACACCCATTCAAGAGTGTAATTTGAGCGTTAACAAAGAGTTGAACGAATATGTCTCCAACTAACTCCATCTAGCAAAACCGAACTGAAATAATTAATGAAATAAAATATTATCATCCTCAAATGGATGAGGACTCACTGCATTTTCGCGACAGAAGTGCTATTGCTACTGCTGATCTGGGACTCGTGTCTCTAAACCTATGGTCTAACATGAAAAGAAAGCACCATAGCGCAAATGCATCAGTACAACTAGAGTACTAAGTATACGAGTGAGGTAGGATAAATGCAAGAGGGTTTACATACATGAGCAATGCTAACTGACTAACTGATATGAACATGAGAGTGAAAACATGCATACATAGTAACTAAGATCATGAATACGTGATAGTTAGATATGTACGCTAATACATGGTTTACTGATAACTAATCATAACTGATACTGAAGTTCTGATAACATGGGCAACTGCATCTGACAGTTCTGAATCTGATGAAACTATATGAGTTCCATACGGTAACTGAATTGACTGTATCTGATAGTCCTGATGTACTGATATCTAAAGAACTATCTGACTTCTTTTACTGTGACTGATACTGAAACTATGGGAGGTAGTTTTTTAACCGTTATGCCCCATACGTGCTATTATGGCTAAGCAGGGGTCCAATCTCTTCCCTGACTGGAAGGGTGTCAATACCACGCCACTGGTAAAGACAACTGTGGGTAACCCTCATCTGACAGTGTTTCCCGAAAGAGAATGGTGAGCCCTTATCTGACAGTAGCCACCTCATCAACCCTCATCTGACAGTGTTGATGCCTCAACCTATGCTGGCTATATAGTTCTGGAATGCAAGGATGACTGCTAAAAATCACACCCTCATCTGGCAGTGTGTGTTCCCATCCTTGGATTCACTCGGTGCTAACTTGTACTCCCATCTGAAGAGACTGAACATAATTAACTGACTAGACATGGACTAAGCTTACTGAATTCCATTAACTGATGGAATACTACTGGTAACTGACTGAGAGCATGAGGTTTCCTAAGTCACATGACTAACTGATTTCTACTGAATCATGGCTTGATTTGAGATATAAAAAATATGACATGGCTCTAGACATAGGGCTATATTTTTCATGTACGAATACCCCCAGGACTCGATAGAAGGAAACTAACACATATGACTTACTTGATCATGAGAACAGAGTTCACAATTCATAACATTAGCAGTAGGGGATATTATACCGCATGTAGTTTTTATCAACATCTTGTGCATGGTAGGGAGTGCATGGAATATATAAATCATGTACATATGGTATCACTCAATTTTCATGAATTATTCGTACCACAACAATAGCATTGAAACAATGGCTTGGAACTCACATTGAATTATATAGTGAACATGGACTTGTCATTTAGATATTATGGAACCATGTAAACATGAATTTCTAGCATCCTAAGCCTTTTATCAAACACCTTGCATGCACTCTTTAAGGCATAGGTGTGTTTCATGACTTGCACCACAATGAACCAACTAAAGTTCATGGTTTACAACTAGAAAACACATATACTTCATGAAAACACCTTTTATATATCATATTGAAACTTAAACAACAATCATCAACATGTACATGTTCATATCACAAAAAGACATTCGTGATTTAGTATTTAAAGATTGATTTTTGAGCTCCACGAATGAAAAGAATCCGTGGATGAACACTACGCATACCTTAGATTATGAATTAGTAGAATTTACAGTTGAATTTGCTTGAAACCTGAAACCCCCAATTGAACCCTAAACTTGTTCTTGGTTGTTCTTGAGAGAAATTCAACAAAAGCACTATATTTTGGTGTTTTTGAGCTCAAATCCCGTGTTTAGAAGCTTATATATGGGTGGAGAATGGCCAAAATATCCTTAAAAACATGGAGGTGGAATGCTGAAAAACCTGGGCACCATCGGAGTTAGCAGGCATCGCTTGGCAAGTCCGCCGACTAGCCCGGGCATCGCCTGGCTTTGAACAGTGCTCTAGCCAGGGAGACGTGGGCTTATCTCCACAAGCCACTATTTTGGGCACCCAAAAATTCCCTTACTCTATTCAAAAAATTTTGAAACTTACCTGGGATGTACTACGCCCTTGCCCCATCGCAACACAACTTAAAAATCCAAAAACAAAGGTCAGGAAGATCATCAAATAAATCCCCAAAGTTTAGAGGTCTAAAATAAGATTAAGTGTTGAACTTTAACGAAATTTGTCTAAGTCTTGAGGCTTGTAGAGCCAAATGATTTGAATTCTAGACTTAGTATTTTACGGGGTCTTACAAAGACGCCATAGCGCAAAAGCATCAGTACGACTTAATATACAGGTATGCATGTGGAGTAGGTTGAATGCATTGGATTCATATACATGAAGAATAATAATAACTGACTGACTATCATGAGTGTGAGAATACATGCATGAGACATAATAACTTATACTAATACCATGAATACATGATTTTTGAATTTGAATACTGATAACGTGACATACAGATAGCTGATACAATTTT
The DNA here is from genome assembly GCF_002878395.1 of Capsicum annuum. Classification (NCBI taxonomy): domain Eukaryota; kingdom Viridiplantae; phylum Streptophyta; class Magnoliopsida; order Solanales; family Solanaceae; genus Capsicum; species Capsicum annuum. The sequence continues at coordinate 172,453,190 of NC_061114.1, read as the reverse complement.
GTAACTTATAATATGTGTGATTGTACCTGACAGTCCTGAATTTGATAGAACTATCTGAGTTCTATACTAGACTGAGTTGACTGTATCTTACAGTCTTAAAATCTGAAGAACTATCTGAGTTCTTTTACAGAGACTGTTACTGAAACTATGGGAGGTAGTTTTTTAAATGACATGCCCCTAATACGCTACTATGGCTGAGTTGGGGTCCATTATGTAACCCCAATTGGAAGGGTATCAATATCATGAAACAAGTAAGGACAAGCTGCGGGTGACCCTCATCTGATAGTGTCCCTAAAAGAGAATGGTGGAGCCCTTATCTGACAGTTCTTATCCACCTCATCAACCCTCATCAGACAGTGTTGATGTTTCAAATTGTGCTGGCTACGTAGTTCTGGAATACAAGGATGACTTTTAAAGATCACATCCTTATCTAACAGTGTATGTCCCCATCCTTGGGTTCACTCAGTGCTAATTCCTACTCCCATCTGATTAGACTCTGAATATGATTTACTAAAATATACATGGACTGAGTTACTGAATTCTGTTGACTGATAGAATACTGTTTATATTGATGGCTCACTGAGTTCATGAGATCATGGAGATTTCCTAAGTCATAAGACTGTTTGAAGTCTAAGGAACATAGCTTGACTGAGAGTATCATGAAAACATGACATGGCTCTAGGCACACAACTAATATTTCGGGCACAAGTACCCTTAGGACTCGATAGAAGGAAACTGACAAAGTATTACTTACTTGAATACTTAATAATGACCATAATACATTTATTGAAGCGATTTATCAAATATGTGGTAGGAATAACTTGTACATAGATAGGGATTTCATGATATTATGTTAGTTGGGAATTTTCCTTCATCTAGGCAGTTAGTCAAACACATGTAGGCATAGTTTATGAAAAAAACACTGTACAATAATTGAACATCATGGTTCAATTCTAATTTCATCACTCAAGGGTTTAATCATAGGTTTACATGAATCCATATCTATACTAATTAACCCACAAAGAATTTATCAGCTAATAATGGAATAGGGTCCAATTACTCATTATCAACATGGACAAAGTAGCCAAATCATGAAATTCATAAAGAAGATCTATAACTTAAATCTAGAAAATAGATTCTTGGACTTCATGGATGAAAGGGGTCCATGAATAAACTCTATGCATACTTGGGTTGAGTTTCTTATTGTTCTTGAACTTGAGAGATTTGAATCTCTTAGTTCTTAGAGAAGATTTGGACTCTTATTCTTGGGGATTGATTTTAGAAAGAAACCCTAATTTTGTTGTTGAAATAATGATGAACAAAGAGCTGAGGTCGAATATAATTAGGTATATATAGGCGGGTGGTAAATGACCAAAATACTCTGGTAAAAACGACTAAAAATAACTGAGTAAAATGTGCGACGGTGGGGTACGACGGTCCGTTGCTGGGTCAACGGTCTGTCGGATCTCTCCGTTGAGTAGGACTAGAACTGGGAGTTGTTGTCTTTGTGTGATAGTCTGTCGCTAGGTCGACGGTCTATCGGACCACTCCGTCGTACTAAGCTAGAAAATTAATTCACTTTCTCAATGCAACGGTAGGGGTACGATGGCCCGTCGCTGGGTCGACGGTCCGTCGGACCTTACCATCATACTCATCTAGAAAACTAACTCACTGCCTCTATGCGATGCTGGTGGTCGATGATCCATCGCTAGTCCGATAGTCCGTCGGCCTGCACCGTCGCTCCAGGGCAGTTTTTCTGCCTTCTATATTACGGTCATAACTTCCTTATCTGACATCAAATTTTCATGAAATTGGTATTGATGGAAAGCTTGCTTAATTTTCCATGTGATAGAAAGTCAAAATATCAAAAATACCACGTGTACATAAATGGATTCAAATTTCAAAGCAAGTTCTAATATCCTCGAGACAATTTCAAGCTAGGAAAAAGGTACAGGTATTACAGTGAATGCATTTAAACAAGTACAATCGGATGGTGAAACTCAGCCTAGAAAAACTCTTACACCCTGGATATAAATATTGTTTCCCTTCCTCCACTAATTTAAAAAATCTCTTACCATCTTCAGATAATCCCTCTCTTACTCCATCATGCCCTTCATGCCTTTGGTCATCTTCTATATTTCTAAAAGTATCATGAAGTAGTTTATCAATTTCATCATGTTCTTTATCAGATAATCCCTGTCTTACTCCTTTAAGCACTTCATACCTTGAATGTGGAGTATTTGTTGATGAAACTCCTTCTCCATAGAGAACCCATTGAGTATATTTAGGAGAAAATTTATGACCAAATAAGTGATCCTCCACTACTTCTTGATAATGCCAATAGCGATTAAATCACAATCTATAAGGGAATAATATTTCATTTCATCGAGAAGCTCGTTCAAATTCCTTATTGATAAAATTCTTGGCTCTATTTTCATACTCATCGGAGGATCTTGATATATACATCCAACTTCTATCTCCAATATCCATTAAATAGCCTATGTTACACGCTTAAAATAGTGAAGAAACAAAATCATGAGTACAACCAGTAACAAAGAACAAACTGTATCATGAGGTTTGTAAAATAATTTGTATAACATATATTTAATAAAGAATTAAACAAAGATAATTCAGATTTTTTAAATAATTTGCCCTAGCCCTCTTATATAAGATGATTTCAAAGTGTTTGTTGTTCCAAACTATAAGTTCTTAAACACTAATCACTGGCGATTAAAGAAGGTCCATCGATAAATTTCTGAGTCAAAAAATTATTGCTTAGCCCCAATATACGTGTAGTTTCAATCAGTTGAACAACTAAGTTAAATTAAGAAGATTGGTCAAATAAAACAAACACATAAGAATCAAACCTTAAAACTAATCAAATAGATCATGTAAAGTCATATGTTAAGGAATAATAAATATTAAATAGATACAAATAGATAGAGACCAATCACTTCCGATAAGACAAAACACTCAAGGATAAACATCCAACCATATTGATTCAAAAATCAAAAACCAATTCTTCACTTTATAGAAGCTATATAGGCATGAGAATGTTTTCTTTGTTTACAATTTCAGGAACAAATTGAAGAGTAAAACTAACACGTTTAACACTATAGTTACCTTTGATAATAGCAATCATGTACTGTTTAAAAGAAAAGTATAAAGAAATTCTGGAAATTAGTGCAAAGCGATGGAAAGGACAAATGCATGTATTAATCAATACACTAAAAATCACCATCACATGAAAATTATATTTGCGTAAATCAAATAATCAGTCTATAAAAGTTAATGTAAAAGATAAGACAAGCATTAATCTTGGAGACATAAGTTTCTATTTTGGATCTCTAACAGAAACAAAAGTAAAGTCTTGCAGAAGATTTAGTTTATAGACACAAAATTCTGCTTTCAGGTTAAAAATGAAATCAAAATATCTTTTAATGTATAGATTGAGAATGATAGTGATTACTAGGATGTCAAGAGCTAACAATCTACAAGATTTCTTTCTTATGCATATCTCCTGCTGATGGCATGAAGTTACCTAATACAACACAAATGAATATAACATTGGTTACTTTGCAAAGTTAGTCAGTATCTACAGATGGATAGCAGTTCAAATCATGAAAGAATATAGCGAGAAATTTAGCAGAATAAGATAGGTCGAATGTTCTTTAACAACATGGCCTCGTGAACTATTCATACACAATAAGGACAAAGGAAAAACTTCAACAACATCATCTCTTCATGCTTAAACAACGAATAAAACTTAAAATGTCTTAAAATTATGTTTAGTTGCATCGTAAAATCATCATTTATACAATAAGTCAATCAAAATATAGTTCTGTAATATTACTGGAACTCGTACTTTTAATCAACTTCTGATTTCTCAAAAGATTTTAAGACAACAGTGATATTATAGTACTATTTGATGGAGTAGTAGTGCTATAAGAGAAGTACATGTTTCAATAAGAGAGGTGTAGTGGCCCTTGTGATGCAAAATAGAAACAAACCAAGAATTTATAAAGTAATTAAGCAATCATCATGATGAGACTAGTTTCATGAATCATGATACTTATGCATCGACAGTAAGACCCAGATAGACAACATCCTTTGTTTTCAACTGGAATCTGCATCCTTTGAAGTTCTTTTAAGTTCAGAAGGAACTACAACTATTATTTTGTCCAAGACATTTGCAAAAATTAAGAATCCTACATGTTAGTATCTGTGTTGCTCATAATGTATTATTACTTACGCACCTAAAGTCAAAATTTTTACAAATAAGATGAATTGGTCAAATTCAATTGGTCGATTATTGCTACTGATTTATGTATCGTCCACAACACACAAGTAAATGATCATAGTAAAAGGTGAGATAGTTTGCTAAATAACTGGTATCACAGTTGAAAGCACATTAAAATGCCTAAAATAGTTTTAAAATCTCATGTACTTAAAATTGTGAAAACTATGAGTTTATCATTATCGTAATTGGTTTATGGATACAATGACATGCTGCAACAACAGATTTATCATTCCAGCGGTACTCAAGAAAAATAGATCATCATCATGGCAATGCTTTTTTCATTGTAGCAACAATACTCAAGCAAAATAGATTATCATCATGGCAATGCTTTTGTCATTGAAGCAACATTGTTGCAGGGATGCACCGTTGCTGCAATGATACCAAAATAGTAGGCTGAGAATTATTTTCATCCTTGACCATTTCACAACATACTTCTAAAATTTCAACATCTTGTACTGATTCTTCTATAGTAATCATTTGAGTTCTACAAAATTATTTTATATACCAAAAGATTCTATAGCTTCATAAATTCAACATCTAATATCTTATAGACTCAAATCCACTAATCAACACACCACTAACTACCAGATTTTCCTAGACCACACCATATCCAAAATCCTCCTAAAACTACTCTAGCCCTAAACCTTATAATTTGGTATATGGAAAGGCTAAGATGAGGTCTTACTCTCTAATTCACCATAACACTGTTTTGGGTTGTTATTTAAGGTACAAATTAAACACTTGGTCATCCATGAATGACAATAAGCAATAAAAAATAATAAATAAGTAGTAATTACGAAATTAGTAGCACTTACAAAATTCATAGCAATTACAACAACATACCACAAAATCTGAATGACTTAAAAAAAAACCCCAAAATGCACATATCAAACAACACAAAATCCATAAATTAGACAACAAATTCAATAAATTATCCTAAAATCAGACCACAAAAGAACATGCAACGTAAATGATATATAGTGGGTTCATTAATTCTTACATGCAAAATATTTCAGAGAATAAAATCCACTAAAATCGGAGAAGAACAAAACAGAAGTAGACACTCTAAATTTCCATTTCTTTCTCAGATAAAAATAGAAAAACTCAAAGAAAAGAACATTAACACACAAGAGAAAATGGACAGTACCTCATGAAATAAAACAACAATAGAACAAATCATCTTACTAAAGCCACAAATGCAGAGACTAAGTTAAATTATCTTTGAACTGAACTTATCCAACTACAGAGAGAGGAAAATAAAGTAATTATCACTATTGCATGATTGAACTGAGAGAGTAATTTCTACAAATTGAGGAAAATGAAAAATTTTTTGAGAAATTATGAGAGAATATAATTTTACTTCAAATTGTTAAGCAAATTTAGTGGAAAATTGAAGAAAATTGGGGAAAGTTATTGAGGTATTTGGCGGCAAGCTAATTAGCATACAAGAAAATTGAGGAAAATGGTATGGGATTCTAACCCTAAGGCTTCTAATATAAGCTAATATATTTTTAATTAATTTTTTAATAAAAATAATTTAAAAAGGAGGGTAAAATATATGGTGGAGGGAAATTTCCCCATCAATGTTAATTTTTAGCAAAATGAACCATCTCTAAACAATATCTATAGAGACTGTTATATACAATACACGATGGTTGTTTCTTTTAATTGTCCCAATAGGGTATACATTTTTAGGCGACGGTTCAAACCGTTCCTATTGTGTGCTTTATAGTGATGGTTGTATAACCATCACCAATTACTGTTGCCATAACTTTATTTTCTGGAAGTGTATAGCACTCTTAGAACCCTAGATGATTACTTTCATTGAAACCCTAGTCTTAGCTTGAACAGAGAGTTTGAGAGAGAATTTTTTAGAGTGTTTTATTGGGAATTATTTGATAATAAAGTCTTAAGAAAGGTTTTAAGTCATGGGGTCCAAGGGGTTAAGGTGGGAAATATCCAAAGTGGCACAACTTAAAAGATGAAGAAGTGGTGCCTTTTAGTATGAGTCAACCATTGAATCATAACAACTCCTTACGACTTATGACCACGATTCCTAATCAAGACGCTGACCAAGACCCCCATAAACTATCAACCTTATGACTCAACTACCCAAGTCGTAACTAGATCGTATGACTTATAACATCCAATTGTAGGCAACACAGAACTCATATAGGTTATAATTTTAGAAACCTATGATTTAACTTACAACTCAACCTATCTTTATGGATCTTAGTGATACACTCGTACTTAGAGCTGAGTGAAGCCACAAACTTACTGATTTGGTTATTTCTTATCCTAACGACTCATCACTAGTTTTTATGACTCATATCTCCAATTCATAACCAAGGTAGAAACCAAAACACCATCCACTGTAAACCTTACAACTAGGGCCACCTGATCCATTAAGACACCATATGACTCGTATGGTCAAGTCGAAATCCAGGCAGCGAGCTTAAAACTCAAGAAATTTTTAAGGGTAAAAACTCTGGGGCATCACATTAAGGCAGGTTGAAACTATTTTCCCATTATTATTTGAGATAGTTATGGAATACTTATCAAGGTTACTAAAACAAATGAGTTCCTTACCTTACTATGTGTACCGCCTTATATGTAAGGAGACAAAACTAACTCGCTTAACTTTTATCCATGATCTGATGACATTCTGTAAACCTATAGACACTATTATAGGTAGGGTAAAGGAGGCACTAGAGAAATTCTCTAATGTAACTGGATTAGTGGCTAACAAATACAAATCAAGTATCTACATAGCAGGGTTTAACAAAGAGAAGAGACTGAAGTTAATTTAGTTAACTAGTTTGGTCCCTCATACATTTTCTATGAGATACTTGCGATTACCACTATCTCAAAAATAGTGGAAGAAGTTGGATTATCACCAACTATGCCTGAATATCACTGAGAAAATTTGAGTATTTTCTAGTAGGCATCATTCTTATGCAGGTCGGCTCCAAGTAATTAATGTTGTTTTATTTTCACTACACAACTTTTGGGGGTTTATAATTTGGATACAGAGTGTTGTGAAGGAGGTGGATAAAATATTTAGGTGTTTCTTATGGGTGAGTACTCAAGATGCTAAAAAGATTTCACTGGTGGTATGGGATAAAGTATGTAGGCCAAAGGTTTATAGAGCACTTAACATCAGAAGCTACAAATATTAGAACCTAGCTACAGTGTAAAAGTTGATATGGTTGTTAGTAATTAATAAGGAGTTGTTGTTGCTTAGATAGATCAACAACATTTACATGAAGAAGGGGATAAGTATCTGGGAGTAAGAATCTATGATGGATTGTAGTTGGCATTAGAAGAACCTTAATAAAATTAAGATAGAGATTAAAGGATGGTATAATAAAGAAAGATATATCTTTAATATGTCTAGGAGTTATCTTGCCATTGTGGGGAAAGTAACCTTGTTCACTGCTAATTGACTGCTTTGGAGCAGATTAATGTTACAAAAATATGGCTTTATTCTATGGTTGGCAGCACTTATGAAGTTACTAACAAAAGAGGGAATGTCTGGTATGGGGTTAGGCTATCACACAAGTACATATGTGCTCTGTGCAACTGGTCAGGTGGAAAATCTTGTCATCTACTTGTGAAGTGTAGCTAGAGTAAGAAGATATCAGAGGAATATTTAGGATTTAAAGTTTGTGGGTTCCCTAAATTAACCAAAATAAAAACAACTAGTACATAAGAGAATTTGAAGCCACAACCAAGAGGGTTGTAAAAGTTTTACAAGCCAATCCACTCCACTAGTTCAACAACACCCTTTGTTAATGGGTTCCCAACTTATAATTTATATATATTTACTAGATTTATCTGTATAAATATTAATTCCACACGAAAGTTACTGGTTCCTACGAACCCCCACCCAGTACCCTGGATCCGCTTCTGGTAGGTATGATCAGAAGTTCATCAATGGATGAGCATCAAACTTGGTCAATGTGAAGCATCAACAACACAACACACGATTAAGAAGAAACATTGGTGTAGATTCAAGAAAGATTTGATCAATGCAATATATGGTAGAGTAACATACCTTACATAGTAGGCAAGAAATTGAAAGACTTATAGAAAGCAAAAGATGAATATTATAGAATTTATACGACAATGGAAGTACATAATAAAAGAGAGAGTAGGAATATATAAGGATACAAAGAGAGCAAAAAATGTATAGGATATATTGAGAAAATCTGTAACTAGTATTGTGTTTTTATATTTGTTCTTGAGAACTTGCTCTACTCCTATGTTTAGAGGGGTAGGATCTCTGATTCTTTTGATTTCCTTGTAGTGGTATTTGGTTTTGGTAATAACATTTTAAAAATTTCAAGACAAAAAAAAAACTTCCCTTTTAGATATTTGGATTACCCTATTTACTAGGGAAAGAAAAAAAGACTTTTTATTTGAATGAGATAGTCATTAATGTTCATAATAATATCAAAAGATGGTAGGTAGCCTTTAAGACTGACTTATTCTATATGGTGGCCTAAATCAAAATCTCACGGAGAGGCCTTAATCTATTTTGTGAAAGAAAAAATTATATACAATATCTATATCTTTCAAAAAAAATTATATGCAAACTTATTATTTCGCCCCTTCCAATTTATGAGGTACTAATTAACTAGGCATATTTTAGTTTTTTTTCAAAATAGATCTTTTGAATCTTGTGAATGAAACAAGTCTTAGACATTTATGTGATTAAAAATATCTAACAAAGAATATAAGGAAAACATAAATTTAAAATTACCAGCTATAGAGGAATCATTTTTCTCTTAAAACAAACTAAAAAGGAAGCGTGCTAGATAAATTTAAATAGAAAAAACATGAAAATTATATTTTATTCATTAAAAGACTAATTTCATTTTATTTTATATTTTATTTTTAAGAAAATGTTACTTATAGACTATTATAAATGTAGAAATATTTAGGGCCTCCATGAACATGAGGCCTAAGGCGGTTGCTTCAGCAACATCCCCCTTCGGACAACATTATAGCCTTATTTATGTTGGGATAAAAGTCACTCTAATCATGCATGTTCTTAAATCTCAATACCTTCATATCATATCTACTGCATCCCCTTGCCCCCCTCCCCTCCTCTAAAAAATTATTTCCAAATTATTGGAAAAGCACTTTTTCCATTCTTTTGAGGGTATACAATGACTAGTAAGAAGAAATACCATTGTAGAGCTTGAATATGCTACCTTGCCTATGAAGGTGGTACTGATTTTTAAAGTCTCTATGATATTTATAATGGTGGAGAAAGAGATTTGAAATAAACTATTGTCTACCTCATATGAACAAATATTATCAAAGGAGTCATCCTATGTCAAATAACAAAAAACAAAGTAGGGATTCTAGCAGTTAGAAAGATCCTATTTGAATATCAAGGAGAATATTAACAAACACATCCTATAGAGAGTCTAATCTAGCAAGATCGATTTTTGGTGGGAAAATTAGACCAGATCTAGCCCTTTATAACAGATTCTTTAATTGAATTCCAATTCAGATGGCATCGATCCTCTTGCAAGATTGAATTACTGACAACAATACTTTGTCCCTTGATTTTATTTGTCAAATGGTGATTAGTAATATAGATGAGCCATATACATAGCTATTTGGAGTTAATCATCATCAAATGGGAAATTAAGTTGTTCCATTATCTTTCACAAGACCTTGATGTAGTTTCACTCTACTGAATCATAGATCCATTTCTATATGTATAGTCCTCCCATGGAAGACTGGATTGGTAGCATTTGTAATGTTGCTTGATTATCACAGTATATTGTAGAAGGACTCAACCAATTTCTTTTAGCATTCTAGTTAACTAAACTAGTTCTGGAACAATTGAAATCAAACTCTAGTATTCTAATTAAGCTAAACTTTTTTAAAATTTTTGTTTGTTTCTTAGACTTCTATTCCACCAAAGATTCTCCAACCTTGACTAGAAATTCAGTAATAGATCTTCTTGTTTTTGGATATGTTTCCCAGTCTACATCAGAAGATATTTTTATGTGATCTTGAGGCTTGTTTAGTAGTAATAGGCTTTTCCCACATTTTTTATCAATATTTCTGACTCTTCTTTGAGAAGCTTACATATATTAGTTCTTGGGTTATTCCAGATATTAACTGAGTGTTTGAACCCCCATATGAAATATTAGGTCTTATGACAGTGAGGTAAAAGAGCTTTCCAGCCTTTGATATGGATATTTGTCAAATAGAACTTCATGATTTAATAATAGTTTTCCACCTACATGCTCATCATATTCTCTAGTTGTAAGTTTATAACCTTTATAAATAGGAAGCTTTGAAGGTTTATCTCTTGATAGTCCTAAATCAAATATCAATTCTAGTGCATACCTTTTTTGATGAGTTAGTATACTTTGTTTGATCTAGTAAATTCAATCCCTAAGAAATATTTGAGATCACCTAAATACTTCATTAGGAAAGCTTTCTATAGGTGTTGCTTAGTGTCTTCAATAAGTTTCAACTTGTCCCCTACTATCACCATGTCATCACCATAAATAAGCACAATAATAATAATGCTTTGATTTGTCTTCTTAATGAATAAAGAGTGGTCATATTGACTCTTTTGAAAATAAGAGCGCATTAAGTCCTTTGTAATCTTAGAATTCCACTATATTGGAGCTTTTTCAAGAAAATAAATAGAGTTAGTGAGTTTGAATACATTGTTCTCCACTGACTCAAAAAGCCCTGTGATATTTCCATGTAAATCTCATCAGTAAAGTTGCCTTCTAAGAATGCATTGTATACATCCATTTGATGTATGTGCTAATGCTTTGACGATGATACACAAAATATTGATCTAAAAATAATCACTTTCACTACTAGAGAGAAATTGCAACACCCTATAATATTTAACGACTTGATACCACACATAGTATCATGCTTAAAAAGCTCACAACTTGAAATTATTCTATGTGTTAAAATGGACTTAGTCATATTTTAAGCTTCTAATCTTCAATGGTTTTATTTTTGACTGTCCTGGCCTTAGAATGTAAATTTTAAAGTTAATTCATGATCAGGGGTGTGAAAGTTACATCTCGTGTAAGTTTCAGAATTTTTCGACTAGTGTAAGGGCATGTTTGGAAGTCCAAAATAGTAGTTTCATGAGATTAGCATACATCGCATGCTGCAATCCACCACTGAGGGAACCCACGATAAAAGATGCTACACATGCTCTATTTTAGCACTCCAGACCATGCAACATATCCTCTCTTATTTTCCAATTCTATTTTTGTGTATTTGAGGGAAATAGGGCCATTTACCTTACCCAAAACCATCCAAAACACAAGATTTGATCCCCAAAGAGCATTGTTACATCATTACTCTCTTTTCCCCTTCAAAAAAACCCTAGAGACCGAAAGATCAAGAATTAAGCTGTTTGGTCAAGGTTTTCAAAAAACAAATCAAGATTCGGGTTTTATTCTTCGAACTAAGTAATATAAGGTAACTAAAGTTTTCCTAAACTACATGGGCATGGTGAAATCTTTTTAATAATGTTTTGAATGTTGATAATTCATATATTTAAGAAGGGTTTGAATTTACAATAACACATGCATGGTGAACCATTTTTATGATAATGCTTTGGGCTTAAGGCCTCCCCCTTAAATTTGATTTTTGTTTATGTAAATATATATTTGTATGCGTTCACTGTTTTGAAAAGTATAAATTGAGAGCATGAATAACGAATTTCCCTCTCATGGTGTTATTTCTTAATTGACAAGTCATGGATTACTCAATTGTATATCTTAATGCATAAACCAAGGGTTTACTATAAATTATGAATTTTATGTTGATTGTGAATTGAAGAGAGGGATATTTCTTTCTTGTAAAGGATAGATATGATAATCAAAAGAATTGAATTATTATTTTGAGAAATTGACCACTATTTGTTGAAATATTAAAAAGAGAGGGTTTTTGCATAGTTTGACATATGTTTTGGAAATATGAGATCGCTTATACTGTTTGAATGTTTTGGTGGTCTTAACATTGTTTTTTAATGAAATAGATGTAACATGATATTCTATGGCTTAGAGATACAACTTGCAAGTTTTGGTATAACGATACCAAAAAGATGAATGCCATAAGAGAGTAAGATTTTTAAATTTTGTTTTCAAAGGATGTATGGTTTAAAGAGTAAAAAAATGGGCTTACAGAGAGTTAGGTGGTTACCCTAAGAAGGCATTTGAGTGTAAGGGCTCATTGCTGGAAACCCTGTTTTATCGGTGTGGGTTTATTATGTCCCCAAGAGGGACCATACTATGTCTTAGTTCCCATTGGGGTATTAGAGATAGAGACTCCAACCCTTACAATAAACTTGGGTTGAGGGCTTGGCCACCGAGTCAAGGGTGGATTCCATATATCTCATGGGATTGTAGAGTTATAGGGTGTACCACCTAGCTCAGAAGTTAGACAAAAAGTGAGTCGTGGATTTCAAATAAATGTTCCAAGTCTTGTATATATGCCCATGCGATTTTCATATATCTTTTGAAAAGTATTTATAAATTTCTCTCACTTATATTGTATGAAAAATACATTATTTTTTATTTCTCTGCGTACTAGTACATCTGTATTAACCCCCTATATTTCAGGATCTAAGGCACAGTTTCGGGGACCCGCTAAGCAGTAGATTAGTATGTCTGAGATTTGTATTTGGTGAGCCTTCCATATTCCGAAAAGCCTAGTTATCAGACATTGTCATTTTATTCTGATTCATGGTCCGACTGGGGCCTTGTCTAAGTTTTAGACATATGTTAATACTTGTATGGTTACAGGTTTCGTAGACAGGTGTCATATGTTTTGAACATTAAGGATTTCCTTCAAAATTGTTCAAGTGATTTATTAGATTGACTATGGTTCCGTTTTGTTATGTTTTCCACAATTCTTTATATTGTATGAATGTTGTGTATCATTGCCAGATAGAAAGGGGCGCCCAGGACTTCATGATTCGGGATGCTCTGTATGGATAGGGCCTCAACTCAGGTCATGACAAACTTGCTATCAGATCACTGTTCATGTTCCCAGGGTATCTATGAAATTGCATCGTGTAATAACTCGTACTTCTACCTAGCATAAAATCATCCTAGAAATGTTATAGAATTGCTTTCAAAAAAGATGAATCCACTTTTATACATGTGTTATTTTCATAATTTTCACTTTTTATCATGTGAGAAATTGAATAAGTTTCCATCGATACCAAATTTGCCCAAACCCAACACCTGGGGAAAGAGTTAGAGCCTTTTTAGTGAGACAGTCTATCACATGAGCCCTTGACACATCGCAGATCCTGTTTAAATAGCTATTGTAAATATCCAGTGAGTTCCCGCGATATTGGCTCATCGTGCCAAGGATCTATTTCAGAATAGTCCTTTTTTCAGTGTTCAAATGCAATACCACTGCGCTGAGGTGAAATTTGAGGTCGCATCAAAGGTGGCAATGCGATTGCGCTGCATTGTGCCACCATGGAATTTCCCATTTTCACTTTCTAGAGACACAACGCGATAGCACTACATTGCACCAAGGGTCTAGATTGGAAAAATTTTCTCATAATTTAAAAAGACGCATCCAGGGTTAAAAGGGTCAATTTCCCACCGCTATACAAACCCAATAACACGTGATTCAACTATATTTCACCCAAAATATAGTGTTTCTCTCAAGTTTCTCCCAAGAACAAGCTAGGGTTTTCAATTGGGGATTCAAATTCAATACTAAAATTCAAAAATCTCTTCATCAATCTTCATAGAATCAAAAACTAAGGTATGCACAGTGTTCATTCATGGATTCCTTTCATCCATGAAGCCCAAGAATCAAGTTTTAAATATTGTATTCTGAATGTTTTGTTGTGGGTTGATTATGTTCATGTCATTAGGGTTGTGTGTTCCCAAGTTGGAATCCTTATGTGTTGTTCATGAACCTATGCTAGTATGTGGTCTGAAACAAGTGAAATTGAGTTGAAATATGGAGTTTTGTTGTATTAATTTGATGGTCATGCCTATGCCCTAAGTCATGCATCTTAGGTGTTTGATAAAATGCCTAAGAGAATAGAAATTATACATTATAGCTTAATTGTGAGCCAAGTGATAAATGCATTCTTTACCGTATGACAAAGAATGACTTCCATGATATTGTGTGCATTATGAATGGTTGAGAGAATGTCCATGAGATTAGATTGATGAAAGTATGACATGTTTATATGTATTTCCATTCATGTGCAAGACTATGATAACCATCTACTTTATGAAATCCCCAAATTAATGTATTATGAATTGATTGATATTGGTCATGTGTTCAAGAAGCGTCATATCCTATTAGTTTTATGCTATTGAGTCCTAGGGATACTTGTACCCGATAATTTAGTTGTGTTCCTAAAGCCAGTGCCATGTTTTGACGATACTCTAAGATAATCCATGATCTATAGAATTCAGTCAGTCTCATGACTCAGGAAAACTCAGTAAATTTAGTATCAGTCTAGTCCTACTCATTATTCTCAATGATCTCAGTGATCTCAGTAACATCAGTAATCTCTGTAACCTTCATAATCTCAGCAATCCCAGTTAGTTACTAGATCTTAGTAGTATTTCGTCAGTCAACAAAACTTAGTAAACTCAGTTCAAATCAGTTATACAATATGATCAGTAATAGTTTAATTCAGTATAACCAGTTTAGTTTCTATTTAGTTGGGTGTAGGATTCAGCACCGAATGAACCCTAGGATGAGGACACACACTGTCAGCCAGTAGAGGGTGTGATCCTTAGTAGCAATCCTTGTGTTCCAGAACTACATAGCCAATGTAGGTTGAGATGTACCCTAGGAATCTAGGGATTATACACCTCATCTGAGTTTTTCCTACTAGGAGGGGTTGATGGAAGAGATCCCTATCAAAGAGGGTTTACTCACAACTTGTCTTTACCCATGGCACAGTACTGATACCCTTCCAGCTGGGGTTATAGGTTGAACCCCACCAGTTAAGATTTGGGGCATGTTAGTTAGATTATTTCCTCCCACAGTTACAGTTTCAGATCCAGTCTTAGTAATAAAACTCAGTTCAGTCCTTTAGATTTCAAGACAGTTAGATACAGTTGCTCAGCTCAGTAAGGAAATCAGCTAGTTCCATCAGAATCAGGACTATCATACATAGTCACCCAATTTAAGCATTGTCAGATACAATCAATCAAATTTATTCTTCATAATCAAAACTGTCAGAAACAATCATTCCTTTATCTGTAATATGACATGAGTTCCTGAGTACTTAATAGACTCAGTCATTCAGTATCCCAGTATTAGTACTCAGATATCAGTAAATCTACGTTATCAAAAGTCATGAATTAGTACTGTTACGATCTCAGTTATAGTTCTGTACTCATGCAAGTATTCTCATATTCATGTTATTCAGTTATTTAGTATTGTTCATGCATATAAACCACTGCATTAAGCCTACCTCAGTTGCATACCAGTACATTTAATCATACTGACATATTTTTGCTATGGTGTTTTATACCATAGGTTCAGAAGCACACACGTATAGTAATAGTAGCATTCCAGTTCAAACAGTCAGAGTCAGTAGTGAGTCCTCATCATTAGAGGATGTCATTATTTAATTATTTCATGCTTTCAGTACTTCATTTATTTTAGCAAATGGAGTTAGTTGGGGGATTGTCCCATCAACTCTTTATTCAAATAGTTCAGTTTTAGAGGCTTTCAGACTACAATATCTTTCAAATAATTTATTTCAGTTTTGGGTATTGTTATACCCCATTATAGACATTGTTTTATATTAAATATTAGTTCAGTTTGGAACCTTATGGCCTTACAAATTATATTCCACATATTTATAGTATATTATTCAGTGCTCAGTTACAAATATCAGTCATCGATTAGCTTGTGGTCCTTCGGGGTCATGAGCACCGTGTAGCATTCTGGGTACTAGATTCGAGGCATTACACGTCAGGTAGAGTCATATTTATGTTTGTGTAGCGCGTTACACTTATAAGTAGGAGGCTATAAGGAATTTAGGAATGTCTTTTCTTTTAATGATTTAGTTCATGCTATAGAGTCTTAAGGTCCTCTAATCAATGATTTCCTGTATTTTAGAATATTTCCATGCCACCCCGTAGAACCAACGAAAAAAATACTTAGGATGAGGATTTCTAGCCTTCATATGGGATGCAGAATCATAATAGAGCTCGTACTCTAGAGTTTTTTCTACTCTGAGAGTCCCTCTGTTCAGACTAGTCCACCCCAGGCTCGTCGATCTAGGGCCAACTATACAAAACACCCAGAGAGAGGTATATAATGTTGCATTCTAATAGTCTATACATATGATAGCTCAGTTAATGGCTTTTCAAGCCTTTTAGTCTGAAGATGTAGGGTCTGTGTCTAGTTCATCTAAGATTACATGGGTTGGTCAATTCATAAAACTAAACCCACCTATGTTTACGAGTACAAAGGTTAAGGAGGACCCACAAGGGTTTATTGATAAATTGGAGAAATTTTTTAGGATTATTCATTAAAATGATATTGAAAGGGTTAAGCTGAAAGCCTATCAATTGAAGGATATGTCCAATCAGTGTTATAATGAATGGGAGGATTAGAAGGGTAGTGATGCTGAGCCTTCTATGTAGAGTGAGTTTGTGGAAGATTTTATGGATTTTTTCTTTCTGCAGGAATTGACAAAGTCAAAGGATAAAGAATTTATGAATTTGAAATAGGGAAAATTATTGTTAAGAAGCATACATTAAAGTTCACCCAACTGTCCCGATATGCTCAGGAGTTGGCAGGTAACATAAGAGATCACATGCGGAATTTTACATTCGGTCTCTTGGATGATTTGGTGTTGGAACTTAAGGGAGCAAAATAGAGATATAGATTTCTCCAGGTTGTCCATTCATTTCCAATCGGTTGAAGAGCAGAAGAAAAGGTTGGCAGAGGCAAGAGAGAAAGAAAGGCAGGCCAAGAGGGCCAGATCTACAGACCAGAATAACAGTCAACACCAAGGTGGTAATAATTAGGGTAATAAGTGATTGAAGAAAAAGTTTTATGGTAGTGCTCAATCTTCGGCTAGTGTCCAAACCTCTAGTTGATCGACAGTTCTAAAATTTTTAGTGGAACAATAGGTTGGGAGTATAGGTCACTCAGTCCCAAGGAACTGTGGCTCGGAAATTCAGAGAATACCCTCAATGTAATTCATGTGGGAAAAACTGCCCAGGAAGATGAAGGTTTGGCATAGTGGTGTACTATGCTTGTGGCCAGCCAGGCCATATCCAGAGACATTGTCCGACAGTTAGAGCTAATGCTGGGGGTAATAAGTATCAAGATAATTACATGGAACCACTACCACCAAAGGGTACTATTTTAGCTACCAGGGGCAGTCGCGACCAGTTGTATGCTTTATCCAACCTCCCGGATACAGATTCTTAACCAGACGTAGTGATGGGTATGTTACAAATTTTCTCTCATAATATGAATGTGTTTCTTGACCCATGTTCCACTTTGTGCTATATGACCTCGTATATGGCAGTCAGTTTTGGGTATGAGCATAAAATTATACAGAAACCTTTCTATGTTTCCACCCCTGTTGGTGACTCTATTGTGGCTAGAAGTGTGTACAAAAATTATGTTATGTCCATTTGTAATCGTGATACTGTGGTAGACCTTATAGAGCTTAATATGATTGACTTTGATGCCATTTTAGGAATGGATTTACTCAATTCATATTATTCCACATTAGATTGTAGAACCTGAAGGTTAGTTTTCCCTTTCCAAATGAGCCATTGCTAGAATAGGAGGGGTATTCCTTAGCACCTAGGGGGATGTTCATATCTTATCCTAAAGCCCGTAAACCTATATCTAAATGTTATTTGTATCATCTAATTCAGGTCAAAGATTCTAATACTAATAGTCCTTCCCTATAGTTAATGAATTCCCAGAAGTTTTTCTCGATGATCTCCCAGGGATACCACTTGACATGGAAATAGATTTTGTCATTGACTTTTTTCCTAACACTCATCCTATCTCTATTCTGCCATACAGAATGGCTTCTGTAAAGTTGAAAGAATTTAAAGAACAGTTGGAAGATCTTCTCAGCATGGGCTTTATTCGCCCGAGTGTTTCTCCCTTGAGTTCACCTATACTCTTTGTGCGTAAGAAAAATGGATCCCTCCGTATGTGTATAGACTATCGTCAACTAAAAAAGTCACTGTTAAAAGTAAATATCCTCTTCCTAGAATAGATGATTTATTTGGCCAACTCCAAGGTGCCAAATATTTCTCAAAGATAGACCTTCAGTAGTGGTATCATCAATTGAAGGTTAGGGAGGATGATATTCTGAAAATAGTTTTTCGAACCCAATATGGCCATTATGAATTCCTAGTCATGTCCTTCGGATTGACTAATGCCCCTGCATCTTTCATGGACCTAATGAATAGAGTATTTCATTAGTTTTCTTACTTGTTCATCATAGTCTTCATTGACGATATTTTGGTTTACTCCAAGAGTGAGGAGGAGAATGCCAACCACCTCTGAATCATCCTTCAGGCTATCAAAGATCATGGACTACATGTCAAGTTTTCTAAGTGTGAATTCTGGCTTAATGCGATTGCTTTCTTGGTACATATTGTTTCTAGTGAGGGAATTAAGGTGATCCCCAAAAGATAGAGGTATTGAGAAAATGGCCCAGACCCACGACTCTAATCGATATTCGAAGCTTCTTGGGTTTGGCAGGGTATTACAGAAGGTTCGTAGAAAGTTTTTCCTCCATAGCTGCTACACTTACTAAATTGACACAAAAAAAGGTTAAATTCTTGAGGTCCGACTCTTGTGAGAATAGCTTTGAGAAACTAAAGGACAAATTAACTACTGCGCCAGTTTTGACCCTTCCCGAGGGTACAGAGGGTTTTGTGGTATACTGTGATGCATCCCGGGTGGACTTAGTTCTGTGCTTATGAAACATAGTAAGGTGGTGGCTTATGCGTCTAG
Source organism: Capsicum annuum (assembly GCF_002878395.1). Classification (NCBI taxonomy): domain Eukaryota; kingdom Viridiplantae; phylum Streptophyta; class Magnoliopsida; order Solanales; family Solanaceae; genus Capsicum; species Capsicum annuum. The sequence continues at coordinate 172,433,878 of NC_061114.1, read as the reverse complement.
GCAATTGAAGGTGCACGAAAAGAATTATTCCACCTAGGAATTAGAGCTACCCTCTATTTTTAATATTTTATGGTGTATGGAAAATAATTAATGCACATTATTTTGAAATTTGACTTTCCATGATTAGCACACTTTAGGGAAAAAGACACACTCCATCAAGACTTCATCATCATTATCAAGAAAACCCAAGGCATTGTTCAACTCATCCAAGTTACTATCTAATATTCTTACATTAAGGAAAATATTGTAGCAGACTTCTTAGCCAAACATAGAGGAAAACTTCGCCATACCAGTGGGAAGAAAAAATTTTCTCCCTAATTAAGAAATTTTGAGTGTGGCTGTTGATTTTTATAGGATGAATCATCTGGAGATGTATAATGTTATAATTAGGCGCGACCAAGAACAAAATCATAAGATCTTACATAATGTTCATCATTAAGATTCTTTTTTGAATGCTAATTTCTAGAACTCATTCTAGTACTAGAACTTGAACATACAGTTGTGCCTCCTTTTGTTAGTAGGATGCAAAGGGACACAAAAAATTACCTTTTTACAAGGATCAACATTACTAGACTTGAGGAGGTAAGGTTAATAATGTCTCCCTCCTTCATGTACTTTTTCTTATTTGTTTAATACATAGGGTAGGGATTATACAAGGATGAGTTATTAACTATAAAAATATATATCCCCGATTCACTCAAGGAACCATCAAACTCACCTTATCATACATACATGTTAAGGGATATACAACCACCCTCTAGCTATGACAGTAGGGGACAATTACCGTCTATATACTAAAACCCTAAACAAAAGTGTCTTCTAACCTTGGTCCATCAAAAGCCTGTGAGAATGTTCTAAATACCGAACATTTCATATTTAGCAAGTAAGGTAGGTCAAAATCATATATAACGGCCACAAATAATTTGCAAAGACCACACCAAACAACAAGTTCTAATAAGCCATACTACAAAGTAGTTAACATACACATACGACATAAATTGGATTAAACTACAATACCATCACCTACCTCGAATCAAGCTTGCACAACTATTCTATTCTAGAGCTTTGCCCTTCCTTGCAATTTATTTTGCTCATGGTCTAGAATATGGATATAACTACATAATTAAAGAAATGGCCTAATATAATAGGATTTATAACTCAGACCCAACTCCAAAGGTCAAATTATTTATCATTCTCATCTCGTTCCAGGTCTTGTCCATAATAATTTACATAAAACTATAAAATTTATGGATAAATTAGTGAATTAATGGAATGCAGGAGTAAATTAAACTTAATAATCAAAATACAATAACTTATTCCTTAATTTTCACAGTTTCACCATCAATTAACCAAAGTTTGACATAAAACCCTCCTCAAACCCCCTAAATTAATAATTTTAAGGATTAATAATTGATTATGAGTTAACGGGGATGAATTCTTTACCTTAACAAACGCAAACAAAAATTTTTTTTCACCTATTCCACATGGGTAAAGGGATCCTCTGAAGTAATCCCACAGGACTTTGGTACTCATACTTGCTGATAATTTTGACAAGTTGGATAGATAATCCCCTATATACCTCTTCATCTAAAACCACTAATAAAGTTTTCTCAAGTTATGATTCATCTTTGTTGTACCCGGATGAATAGAAAAATGTAAGCCATGGACCTCTGAAAGCACATCATAAATTAAATCACCCATATGAGGAACACTTAATCTTTCCTTAATTCTCAACAGCCCTCCCATATCAAGATTGACATCTAGCCACCTCTTTGCACAAAAATTTATTTTGGAGCATATTCAACTAATTATCCTCAAATTTCTTAGGCTTAATATATTCCATAAATTTTGAATTTACCTCAACACTAGCCAGCACACCACCCCTGTCCATGACCTCAAACTGCATGCTTAGAGATACAAGAGTCTGAAACTCTCTAGATAATGGTAATATAGGTACCATAAAAAATGATAAACTACCCATACTTATAGTTATTTGTCTCAATATGTCTACCACTAAAAAATGATAAACTACCCATACTTATAGTTATTTGTCTCAATGTGTCTACCACTATGTTACCTTTACTCAGTTGATACTGAATATTCACATCATAATCTTTCAACAATTCTATCCACCTCAGTTGCCTTAGGTTCAAATCTCTTTTACTAAAACCATATTGTAGGCTATGATAATTTGTGAAGATCTCATAGGTGAAACCTATAACACCCCAAGTCTGTACCCCAGATGCTACACGGTGCTTATGACCCCGAAGGACCATAAGCTATCCCTTGACTGATATCTGCTATGAGCATTGAATAGTAATATTGTATTAAATGTAGAAAATAAGTTGAAATTCCATAAAGTTAAAAATATCTAAAATACTGGTAAAGAATATCAATTATAATAATAATTTGCAAAACTAAATACTGTCTAAAAGTCTAGTCTGAAAAGCCTCTAAACTAAATTGTCTGAATATGGAGTTGATGGGATAATCCCCCAACTAACTCTATCTACTGAAAAACTGCATCTACTAAAAACCAAAATAATAAAATATCCTCGATAGATGAGGACTCACTACTAAATCTGACATTACTAACTAAATCTGAATCTATCTATGCGTGGTCGGGAACTTGAACATCCAAATATATGATATGAGACATCATAGTGCACATAAAAAGTATGTGTCAGTACGTGGAATGTACTGGCATGCTACATAAGGTAAGGCTGAATGGAAGGGTTCATATGCATAAACAATAACTGACTGAATGATATAGAGTAACTGAATATGAGAGTACATGGATAACTGATACTACTGTAAATACTGAGTATGCACTACTGTGTATATAAATAAATACTGTGAATGAGATTGTCTAAAGCTATGTCCTGAGTTTTGATACTGAGTAACTGATATCTAAAGTTACTGATAACTGAGTTATTGATACTGATTGACTGTATCTGACAGTCATGATTCTGTAAAACTAAACTTAGTTCTATTCTAAAGATTGAAACCAAAATTGCTGGAGGTAATCATCTAATCAACATGCCCTAACTATGATAACTGAGTTAAGGTCCAACCTGTGACCCCAGTTGGAAGGGTGTCAGTACCGTGCCATGGGTAGAAACACTGAAGAGTTATCCTTATATAGCAAGTAATCAAATGAGAATGATGGAACCCTCAACTAGCAGGTTAAAACACCTCATTAACCCTCAACTAGCAGGTTTGATGTCTCAACCTACACTAGCTACATAGTTCTGGAATGCAAGGATTGATTCTAAGGATCACACCCTCTACTGGCAGGTGAGCCCCCATCCTTGGGTTCACTCGGTGCTGAATCCTACTCCTAACTTAAATTCACTGAACTGACTAAACTGATACTGAGTTTACTGAGTTTCCCTGAGTTCTATAACTGATTGATTCTACTGAGATTTATAACTAACTGAATTCTACTAATTGGGACATGACTGATACTGTTTGGTAACTTACACTGGCTCTAGGTACATACCTTAATTATCGGGTATTAAATACCCCCAGGACTCGATAGCACAAAATAAAAGCGTAGCATAATCTTGAATAATATAACAATGATCACTTGATCATAATTCATTCATAGAGGAATTTTATCAAACACTTGTAATGCATTAATTTGTAAATGAATGGAGAATACATGTAATCATGTTTAATGGCACTATTTCATTCACATAGCAATTTTTTCAAACACATAGGGAGCATGCTTAGTTTACGCCATAACCAACACATATAATTATCATGGCTACATCAATCAACTTGCAAATTGAAGAGTTTATCAGGAAGATCATGTAATTCAACACATATAATGATTAATTTCTTGAAAACTTGTAATTTTATAATGGATAGACACCCAACAATAATATGAACATGAATTCAATTCAATTTGAAGCATGTAATTCATAACTCAACAATATTTTAGTTTTAAAAATGGATTCGTGGACTCTATGGGTGAAAGAAACCCATAGATGAACACCTAACATACCTTGAGTTATTGATTCTTGAATTTCTTAGAGAAATTCTTGAGATTGACCTTGATTTATTGGAGCTAGGGTTTGTTTTTTGAGAGAGAATGCTTGGATTTGGGGAAAATAATGAAATAATGAGCAATTAGTGCTTCTTTAGGGTTAAATTTTGTGTTTAGGACTAATTAGGTTCATGGAAAAATACCAAACTATCCTTGGGAATAATATAAAATTCATCACTAAAAAACCTAATTTGGGCACCTGGTGCAACGCGGCACTATCACGCCGTGTCTTTGGAAAATGACATCTGAAAAAATACATACTGGCATGAAACGATGGTATCATATTGCTAGACTGGATGCGACCTTAAAGTTCACTACAACATGATGGAATAGCATTTGAACATTAGAAAAGGACAATTCTGAACTGACCCTATGATGCAATGGGGCAATATCATGGAGCAACACTGGAAATGGACAATTGCCATTTGGCTGGCCTCCGTGATGCTTTGTTTGCCAAATTGGCACACTGTCTTACAAAATGTCCATAACTCTTCGCCCGGGTATTGGATTTGGGTGAATTTTATATCGATGGAAAGATAGCTGAATTTCCTACGCATTAAAAAGCTCTAATCTAAAAAATATTTAGTATTTAGAAAATTTTATATAGGGTAACCCATATACTAAGGGTTAATTTGAGAGATAGAAATACGGGGTATTACAAAACCATAAATATCATGTCTCCAGTCTTTAATACAGACACCACTTTTTCCGACTCTAACTCATAGGTTGGATAGTTCTGTAACACCCTGTATTTCGAGCTAGAAATGTAACTATTGTTCCTATGTGTGTAAGCTCTAATAGAAAGGATTTCCAAGTTATCATAAGTTTCATGATCTTTATCCTGTTGTTTGAAGTTCTTTGTAGGTGAAAAATGTTCATAGGAATCACTTAGAGCGAAGTTATGCTAAGAGCCTTTGATTCATCTAAATCTTCGTATTCGATTCTACAATGGTCCACTTTGAACGTGCATAACTTTGGATACACATAGAATTTTTCAGTAAAATACCCACCAAATTATAGATAATTAAGTTATCTTTTCAACAATATAACTTTTGCCTTAATCTGATACCCAGTAAAAATTATGGCATGTTCATGAGAAAAAATAAGCCAATGCGATTAGGATGCATCTCGTCGGTCTCTTGACGTGATAAGTTATGCGATGAATTGCTCTCCTGATGCCATATAATATGCGACCCAGAGCATTTTCACACGTTGTTTCAACATCTTTAGGGTCTAGGTAACTTTTGTCATATTCCCTCTCCCAATTTCGGCCATAACACAAAATTTCAACCTTCAAGAAGGATGAGTTAACTCTTTATTCAATTTTCTTTCAAATAAAATCCTAGCCACCTACCAAGAACAACATTCAACTCTTCTTCTCCAAAATAAGAATTCAACCTTTTAACTTTCAAATTATCAAGAAAAGAGTCAAGATTAAGGTTCCATTCTTCAAACAAAGGAAATTAAGGTATGTGGCACTATCCTAAATCTTATGGTAATGGATTTATTATTTTTAAACTTGATTTAAAGAGTATATATGTATACATACGGAATTGGCTTTAAGATTTTGATGAATATTCATTAAGAACCCTATAATTTAATGAAGTATTGTAGAAATTATGATGTGGTGTTTTGAACTTGAATTATTTTTATGTGATCATGAACTATTAAGATTGTGAAGTTAAATGAGAGCATGGGATATGTAATTCCAATTTTACTATGAAAATCCATAGATTTTACATACTGTGAATTGATTTTATGAACTGCTAAAGGTTTGAGCTTGTTAGTGAACTGTTCTACAAAAATTGTACAACTATTATGGAATAATGAAAGGTTGTTTTACTTTTTGTATAGAAGATCATGTTTTCCATTAAGACTACCTTTAAATTTGATAGAGAGGTGACCACTGTAGATAAAGTATTGAAGAGAAAATGGTTTGGTTTCAAACTATTTTAAAATATGAACTCTTACATAATTAGATCTTTTGGGTGTTCATTAATACCTTTTAAAATAATAAGAGGGCAGTAGAGATGTTGTGATATAGCCTGCAAGTCTAGGTATGACAATACCCTTTTTGATATGCTTGAAACATAACAATACAGAAACAATTATAAGAAGAAGATATATTTTAAAGAGTCTAAAACTAGGCTTAGGAGAGTTAGATGGTTATCCAAAGAAAGCACGAGTTAAAAGACTCCATGCTAGAATTGTGATTTACCGACATGGGACTTTGGTACCATGCAATGTCATTTTGTGTACATTGAATTATGTCATCCCTGTTTGGGATGATGGTTGGGAGCCCTACTCTGTGATCTTGAGCCCAACCATGACATATTGATTTGATTTGGATATTTTTGCACCCTATTATGTGATCTTACTTATCCCCCTTACTGATACTTTAATCCTTGCAACAAACTTGGATTAGGGCTTAGCCGCTTAGTCAAGGGAGGATTCCATATAGCCGATGGAATTATGCAGTGTAGGGTGTATCATCTAGCTCAGAAGATAAGAAAGTGTAGAGTCATGATTCAAAGAATGTGTTTTGAAAGATTCAGATTATGCCCATGTGTTTTCAAATATTTTAAGATGACAAGATTTTATGGAATGCTCTCACCTATGTTGCATAAGAATGTATTTTGGTTTTGGATTATTATATATGCTAGTACATTTGTATTGACCCCTATATTTTAGGATTTAAGGATCAGTCCATTGGTCCCACTAAGTAGTAGATTAGTTTTATCAAGCGTTTGAAGTTGGTAAGACTTCCTTGTTTTGAAGTGAATTATTCTATGAAACATTGTCATTGATTTTAATTCATGGTCCAACTAGAGGCCTTGTCCAGGTTTTCAGAAAGATATTGTTTTTGTATAGTTAGAGATTTCGTAAACTGGTGTTATATGTTCTTGGAATATTGTGAACTTATATTCATATTTTTTAGTTGAAGTAAGACAATGACCATTTTTATGTTTTGCTAGGTTTTTCGCATTTCCTTACAGTATATGAATTGTGTTTATGATTGCCAATTAGAGATGGGCTCTCGGGCCTTCATGGATCGGGATACTCATCACGTTCTAGGCCTTGGTTTAGGTCATGACAAACTCTGTATCAAAAAACAATTATAGTCCTAGAGTATCTGCGAAATCGCATCGAGTAAGGTCCATTTTATAGGTACGTAATACGCCATACCTATAAGGAGAAAGCTACTAGGTGATTAGGAATGTTTCACTTTTCATAATGCTCCAGATTATGCCATGATTTTATCCATTTGGAAGTTATCCATATTCCATCTTTACTCTAATTTTATTAACTATGTCTTATTGTCAAGTTGAATTAAATGCAGAATCTTACAGTATAAATAAGGTGGTACCTTCTAATTGAGTTATCAAAGATTTATGAGATTGCACAAGTACTTGAGAGGATTCCATAAGTTCTTTAAAGTGTATTGATTTAATCTCATACCCCTATCTACATCAATCATGAATTTAAGCCTGAGGTATAAACTGTATTTAGTCCCTTTAAAAATTCTTGTTGTAGATGTCATGCTTAAGGGTAGTGATATATGTCAGAATGGTAGAATAATATTTCCAACCAAGTAGTAGTATGTTCTAAGGTATCATACCCTATTGGTAGTAAAATGATCCCGAAGTTAGTGATATGACATCACAAGCTTAGAAGTCAGAATGAGGGTGACTTTTGCATAAAGAACCTAATTTAGTTGTATAACCGTTGATTTAGGGATGGGTTGCCATTTTATATAGATAGACTAATGTGGTAGACATATTTGTAGATTGTATGGTAGTCTATAGAACAAGTAGCTAGCTATGATTATTATTTATAAAAAATTGGGAAAGATCTTTGAATGGATAGTTTTTATGGTTGTAGAAATTATTTTTAGGCTATGAATAAAAAGTGGTAGATTACCCAATAAGTTATGAGTATAGACTCATTACTTTATATGGAATTTTTGAAGGCAGTTGTGATGTATGCATGGGTAAGTAACTATGATGTGAGAAAGTGGAATGTTTTGATAACATCATAGTGGGTTATATATAAGATTAAGATCGACTATCCCTATTATGTGACTTCACCCCCTTGATCATCTTTTCTCTAGACATTGTAAATTAGTACTCCACATGAAAAGGTATGTAGTGGATTTTGAGGTACAGTAGTAATGTCATGGAAGGGATGTAATTGTAGGTAATAGTTAAGTGAAATGAGGTATTTGGGTCGATTTCCCGATTCGATGGACTAGTGTAATATTTGGCATGCTTCATCGGCGGTACATGATTGACGCTAGACTATAGGCTTGAACTTTAGTTGTGGATTGTGGTGGAGAGAATAGTATCTTAAGGTTAATGATGCATGTTTTGTGGGAATGAATTAGTTGGCTTGATTTGAGGTAAGAAATAGCTTAGGTTGGCAACCTTTGGAAAAAATAGTGGATAATTGTGATTTTTATGTACATGAGAACTAATGTTAAAAATGATGAATTATGGTTGAGTCATTAAGTGGATAAGGGCATAGGTATATAACAAAAATTTGAAACCCCAAGTAGCATGCTGTTCGATAAGGTTTTATCTGTATAAGTATCTTGCATTCCCAGTTTGTGTTCTTGGATTTTGTAGTATGGAGAAGTCCAAGGAGTGGTTGTATAGTGTTCATTAAATTTCAACTTGAGGAAATATAGGTAGGCAATATGCGCCTTTGGTATAGTTTTACAAATTTTTCTAAGATTGTAAGTATGTAAGTTGGCTAATGATGGCGTGTTAAGTAGTGGAGAATGAATTATTATTTGGTAAGGAGTGTGGATGTGTATTCTCATGAGAGCAGGAGTGATAGTGTGATGGCTATAGATGCTAGCAAAAAGTTAAGAGTAGCATTTCTGAAAACCAATGCCTTCAAAGTATAGTTTATCATAGGGAAATTTAGCATTTATACCATTTTTCATAATGCTCAAAATACACTCTTGAATGGGTGTAACTGATTGTTGTCAATATAAATCCCAAATAGCTTGGGGTCCAATCCCACAGGGAATAGGCTGTGAACTCAAGTTGTTTATGATATAATTCACTGGTAGTTTACTGTTTCCTGAGATGGGAGTTTAAATTTTGCAGACAATTGTTTATCATTTTGAATTTAATATTTGTAACCAAGATTTTATGAAATAACCGGGATTATGTTAACTAGGGCTTACGGTACATGACAGATGTTAAAATTTACTCAAGATTCTTACGGTGGTTAGGATGACAAGCTATCTTTATCGATAATATGCTCAAATGTCTCTTGACCTATTCTAGCATCTGATTTTCTAATCCTCTCGGACCTAAGGAATCGCTATTCACTGTCCAAATTTTACCACAGGTTAATCAACCTTCTTACTATGCTGATTATTAAATGAAGCCTTTCCAAGTCCCAGTTGATAATTCACTTCCTACTATATATGATTTGTTTCTCAAGAAAACCAAAGTAGGTACGCCTATTTTTTGCAACCAACAGACATAAATGATAATCTCAGAATTACCAAGTAATCCTAATAAATATTTAAACCTTGAGTATTTCACACCTTATCATGACCTAACCCTAGATCCCATAATACAGGTTAAGAGTGTTTAGCCGCTCATGACGCAAGAAATAGGCACACAAATTGAATTTATAATTGTAAAGGTTAACTTACAATAATGAACGAAATCAAAAGTGTTCTTTCAATTGAATCACAAGGTAAATCACCAAAACATTTGTCTTAGAGAGAGAGAGAGAAAAGTCGTATGTTGTAGGATATCTCTATTGAATGATGGATGGATCATCCAAAAATACTAAAAAAAGGCTTTAAATAGTTAACCCTAAATAAAGAAATAAAATTAAAGTTAATGATTTTCTTCGGAATAGATGACGGCGAATGTGACTGCCTATCATGATTTTGATGGCCTGTCATGGACGTCATCAGCTTCTCTGTAAATTCAGCTTTTGCTGCCTAAGGTTGACGACAAAGATAACGGTCTATAAGGATCTTGACGGCATGTCATGATTGTTGTCACAAAACTTCCTGCAGCTTACATCCTCTATTTGAAGTTGACAATATCCTTGACAGCCTATCACTAGGCTGACGACATGTCATGGATGTCGTCAGCCACTCTTAACATTCTTTTTGCTTCCGATTTTAGTCTTTTTTCTTCCTTTATTAGTGGTTCCCCCTCTTCTCTACTTTTGCTGCAAAATCAAATTAAACTAATTAAAAAACGTCTAAAGTTGCTCAAGACTTTGCAATTATTTAAATTTAAAAGCTTCAAATGTGTTAGCATGGGCTCACACATCAACACCCTCAACTTAAACAATTGTTTGTCCTTAAGAAACCATAAAATAACTAAGAGCATACAACGTACAATTCGGAAACTAACTACTCATATCAGTTCAAAATACATGCACCATCTCCAAGGTCAGTCAAAGTAAGAGCAACTATGTCTATTGTTGAAAACGCCCATGCAACTCACAAGGATCAAGATATAGCAAAAATTTCAGCAATAACAACCCAACACATACCCAAATCACACTATCCTAACTAGACAGTGATTAGAAACATACCTAGTGTGCCCTCACAACAAAGAAATCCCTTTTTCACTCATTTCAAAATTTACATGCCTAAACACAAGGATAAACATAAGACTCACTCTTAGAATAAAGTTCCAACATTGTGCATCAAATGCAATAGGCATGCCCTTATAGTCAGCACCCCAAGTCTTCAGATAGGTCAATTATGATCACTATAGGGCTTTTCTTAAGCTTGTAATGTAGGCTAGGGGCTCATATGATATTCATGGATATTTCAAAGTGACTACGCCTTCTTGACACTATATTAAACTCTCAGGGTTTCAACTCTTAACCTTATTTTCTTTCCTCTTTTATTGAACATTCATGTTCAAGATGGATGCGGTATTTTCAATTATCAGATTATCTTTTTATCATTTTTCACCCATTTTCTCTTTTCTTCATTCTTTTTCACCATACCCAAATTTTTATTCATCCTTCTTATTCTACCTATCTTCACACATAGATTGCATCATGCACCCCTATAATAGCCACCCTTAACTTAGGTTATTTTCCTAAGTCAAGGTGCACAGTTTCCAAGGAGGACCAGGGCCAAGATTGGTTCATTGTGATGTAAACGGGAAGGTGATAGTTGTTAAAGAAAGAAATAGGATATTTAGGCTCAAAAAGGGATCAAGGGATATTATTTTTCATCGGGAAGGTCATTTAGGCTAATATGGGATAAATTGTAAAAACGGCCTATGATCCTTTCCTAACGCCTATCCTATGACTATGGCATGACTAACAGGGAAAGTTCTAGATTCAACGCACAACGGGAACTGAGTAAGACATTACACACACATGGCACACAAGTATCTTGCATATCACTACTTATCCGGTTCATGCACTTGTTTAACACAGGACATTCATTTGCCATACTAATGCCACAAAAAGATCAAAGTGGTCACAATAGATGAAATACAAACCGTACAAAATAGATCAGAACACTGGAGAGGTACTCAAGAATCATAAAATAAGCTAACTGCCTCAAGTACTTATACTACTCCTAATTATCTACAAAATATGTTACAACAACAATTTACCCTGCACCCTCAACTTAAAGTCAAAAATAAAATTCACTAAGGGTTAGGATATACCTGAAGACAGTCAAGCACGTGGATCCTGGGTCTTCAACCCTGCTACTGCATCATCCACTGTCTTTTCTCCACTAGGCACATCAGGTTTTATGGTAGTTGGAGACTAGCTAGATGAAGCACCTGCCACCCTAGCTCGGATGGCTGCCTCCCATTTTCCAGTATCAGTAAGGGACTCCAATCTTACCTTCTTCAACTACTCATTTTCGGCCTTCTTCATGGCCTTCTTTTTCACTCTTCTTTCTTCCTCATTATCTGGATCTTCTCTCTTATCTTTGCTCTTCTTTTCCACTTTTTTCTTCTTGTTCTTTGGGGAATCTGCGGTGAGGTCAAGTATGGGAATTTCTTCTTTAGATTCAAGCAAGGCCGGACCTATTGGTATCATAATTTGGTGCTGTTGTAGCACCCCAGCATTTTCTTTTACTTTTTTCCAATACCACTCTAAATGTGGCAAGTTCAGCACCATTCATCTCTCTTACCCGAGCATCAAATCTGTTCTCTAAATCTATAACTCCTGTAAATAATGTCACAAAAGGCTCTAGTGCAGCCTTGATTCTTTCCACTGCAGTAGAAAACTGTTTGGCAAAGGCATGATATCAATCAGCTGAAATGCAAAACCTGTTACTGCTGCAGGATTTGAGGGGCTGGCTTCAGTCTTTAGAACTAAAGTTGCCAATGTTAAAGAATCTTGTACATCCACATGAGGTGATGCTCCTGCATCTATAATTGGAAGGTCAGCTGATACCTTTGCTCCCCTGTCAAGTCTAAGTCCTGGCTGAATCTCATCAAACCAAATGGGGTTATGAGTTTTGTAAGCATGAATATTTTAATCAACGCCTACAATCTTTGGCACCTCAATAGCCCTATACAGCTCTGTAATAAGACAAGGAAAAGGATAAGAAGTGTTGATTCTCAACATCCTAAACTTTATCTCATCTATAATTATTTCCTCAAAGTTCAAGGGAAGCTGCTGCACAAAGCTTGCTACCAAAATAGCTCAGTTATCGACCAGAATATTGTCTTCCTCAGTAGGAATTAGCTAAAATTTCACTATACCCCACCAAAATTTTTCCTCTTGAGTCAACAAGGACTTACAGATTCTTTTATTTGGGTTTGTGACCCATGCCAGTTCTCTGTCAGCTATGATGTTGGCTAGCCATGGAACTTGCTTGTCCTTATTCTTTTTCCAAGCATAAAATGATGGTGTGATGGCCTGAGGAGTGAAGTTGGGGCCATGCAAGAATCTGTTGATGGTTCTAGTTGAGAAATCAACTCTTACACCTTTCACCCAAACTCTCTCAAGAAGAGGATGATCTACTACTTTGTCACCTGGTCTACACATACTATCCAACTGGGCTTGGTAGTTCACGTAGAACTCCCAAATCAGTGTGGGGAAAATAAACCTCTCTTTTTTGTAGTCCATCCTAGGCCGTATTCTTTGAAATTCTTCTCTACTTCAGGATACCTGCCCAACCCTTTCGTGATAATCATATTTTCCTCCTAAATTATCCTCTTCATATTCTTTCTATTAGTTCTCTAAAGCCCCGCTATGTAGATGTCCTTAGCTCTAAGGATTTTCCATCTAGCATTGTTTCGTACTTCAAGGTTCTTTCACTTGATAAAAGTCCTCTGAGATGGAGACTCTTCATCATTTTGTTGCTCAGTGGATGGGGATCCTGAAATTGTTTCCTCGAACTCAAATTCTTCAGATCCTCCTTGATGCTCTTCATCAGTGTCAGCATGTTTAGACTCATGCAGTTCAGACTCATCTTGTTTAGACCACTCTTGCTCAGAAGCTATGGTCGACTCAGTGTCATCACTATCCTTCACCTTATTTAGTGGAGGTGGTAGAGTTTTCTTCGGACTTTTCTTTGTCTTTAGCATTCTGAGCAAGGGTTCCTCCTCCTCGTATTCAAATTCCTCGTCGATGATCTTGAAGCATACACTTTCTTTGGTTCTGTAGGACTCTTTCTTTTTGGTGCCATTTTAAAGTAGCTGGAAACATTAGAAGAACATTAGTCAACCCTCAAGAGCACAAACACAAATACATTAATCATTTAAGCTCATTCATGTTTTAGGCTACAGGTGTGACGACAATTCTTGATAGGCCATCACGACCGTGATAGCTTATCACGGTTGTCATCAACCTCAGATAAAACCCAAAAAATGTTCATAATTTCTGACGACATTCATGATAGGCCGTCACAATTATGATAGCCTCTCACGATTGTCATCAGCTCTATACAGAACCAACTTTATTTTTTCCATCTTTTGACTACATTCTTGATAAGCCATCACGATTGTGATAGCCTATCATGGATGTCTTCATACTTATCAAAACCCATTTTTGATTTTAACTTAATTTTAGGTCTCCATTCTTGCTCAAGATTTACTTGAATTCCAATTGTGAGCTATCTTTTCAACCCAAGTGCTTGCATAGCAAACCCAAGGTGGACTTTTAGCCACTTTCCAAGTTGAAATTGGTTCAAGCATCTTAGGGACATTTGGTTATCTTTCATTCATCATACATTAGCAGAAAAGAAGAATTGATGTAGAGTATACCTAATGAAGCTTTTAACTAAAGACACGCACAAGAGTAATGTGAAGGAGGAAGATTTTCTTGATTTTGAAGTGCAAACCACACACAAGGTAAACTTGTTTTTCTTGGAGTGTTTTGCAAAGAGTAGGAAATATTCTATCTACGGAAAGAAATCACTAAAGAAAAAGAAGTTAAAATCAGTGGAAATTTGAAAACGCTCGCAATTTGGGCCGGGTCGGATCTGATTAAATTTAGGTCCAATCTTTAGATTTTAAGGTTTTGGGATGATGATTATTCATGATGTCTTATCACAATTTTGATAGCCTATCATGAACGTTGTCACCCTTAGGCAGAGAATTCCTCAAGCCTGATCTAGCTGACGACATTCGTGATAGCTTGCCACATTTATGACGGCTTATCACGAATTTCGTCATGACCTTCCTGCTCAGCTTTTCATTTTTCCACCTTTTCTATTCTAAATCCTAATTTTAAAAATAAAAACACTTTCTTAACATAAAAACTTCGGGTTGCCTCCCAATAGCGCCTGATTTACTATCGCGGCACTACTGGGTTATCTTGACTACTCAGACTTTGCCAAGACAACCTGTTGATACTCCATTTTCATCATTATAGAAGACAATAAGGGTTGAGAAGTCATTTATATCTTTTTGTTATGACACGGGTTGATGCATTTTGAATTTTCCCTTGTTTTCACCTAGCATAAACTTAACCTCATTGAACTCCATATCAACTATTACTCTTTCTATTGTTAAGAATAGCCTACCAAAAATAATGGATACCTCGAAGTCTATATCACAATCCAGTACCATAAAATCAGCAGAAAGAATAAAGTCTGCTACTTTCACCAACACATCATACAAAATTACAACAGGCCGCTCTATTGACCTATTTACCATTACGAGTCGCATGTTAGTAGGTGTCGGAGCTTTTAAACTGAGCTTCTTATATACAGCCAGGGGCATCAGATTCACGCTAGCACCCATATCACATAATTCCCTTGCAACATTTAGAGACCCAACTTTGTACGGAATAGTGAACACTCTAGGGTCAACCTTCTTTTACACTAAGAATCATGTGGAAACTGCGCTGCAATGGTGGAGATTATCCACCTGCTCCCTGCTGGCCTTTCTCTTCTTTGTGATGAGGTCTTTCATGAACTTTTCATAGCCTGGCATTTGCTCAAATACCTCAATCAAAGGCACATTAATTATCAATTTCTTGAGCATTGCCATGAACTTGCCGAATTTTGCATCATCAACCTTTTTCCTCAATCATTGAGGAAAGGGATGTGGTGATCTGGGGATAGTCTTTAATACTACTTCCTCTTCCATCGTGTTTTCCTTCTCTGGATCATCAGCAGAACTATCCAGCTTCTCAGACTCTACTGGATTACTTTCTTCGGGTTCATCAACCATTACCTCATCTTTCTACTGATTTACCCACAGAAGGGCCAAATAACATCTTACCACTTCGAGTGGTGATATCCATACATAATCTTTCATTTCGTGGATTTTGAACCATATCACTAGGTAAAGTACCACTTTTTCTCTGGTTCAGTGTAGTAGAAAGTTGGCTCATCTGTCATACCAAATGGTTAATAGAAGCAGAGTGTGAGCTAACCTACTGACTGAGGGTAGAGAATGCACTCTTCATAGTAGTTACCCTTGGGTTGGTAACTTCAACTCCCTTAAACAACTTTTCCATCATATCCTCTATGAACATCTTGCCAGAGCTAGTTGTTGCAGTATTTTGACTTCTAGGAGGAACATACAGACCACTCTTATTATTGTTGCTTTTCCAATGTCCCTGCTCCCTATCCTTGTAACAGGCTTGTTATAAAAGTTCTGACCTTGGTTCCCTTGGATATTGCCTCGTAAACCATCCTGATTACTCACATAGTTCGTTGTCGCATCAGCACTCATAGAAATAGTACCCTAAGATTCCACAGTCTTAACCATTTCTGTCTTACTTGATAGCAAGTGTTGGTCAGCAAATCCATCTGTGTCTTTAAGTGGGCTATGTCCTAGTCTCACTTCTCATCCCTTCTACTCTTCTCTACAGTCATACCACCAAAAACAGTCAGGTTATCAACCACATAATCTCTGGTGTGCCAAGCCCGACTCTGCTTGGTCATTTTATTCAGTAAGTCTGAAGCATCCAAAAAAGAGAGGTCAATAAATGAACCACCTATAGCATTATCTTCAATTGGCTTTGTCATAAAGTTAAAAGCTCTGTACAAGGTCTCCATCAAGTGAAATTCCATCATATTGTGGTTCAGACATTATGCTAGCATCTTCTTAAATCTCTCCCAGGTCTTGTGCAATGCTTCGATAAGGAGCTGCCTGAAATTACTGATTTCATCCCTCAATTGTACCCTCCTAGAGGGTGGAAAGAACTATTCTAGGAATACCTTTTTCAACTATCTCTATTTGGTTATACAATAGGGCTCTAGTTTATTTAACCACATTATTGCCTTCCCAAATAGAGACAAAAGAAAAAGTCTCAACCGTATCTCATTCTGGCTTGCTCTCAAATTGTCGAAAGATTTGCAAATGGTGATAAAGTTTACTAAATGCATATTTGGATCATCACCAGGAAAGCCTACAAATAATTCCTTTAGATTCAGGAGTTAGATCATGGTACTTGTTATGCTGAATTTTGCACTTGGTACCAACGGTGGAGGAATTACAGCACCCGTTGCACCAGCTCCGTCCATTCTTTCATCATCTTTATATACCTTATATTGCACAGGATATTGATCATACCTTTCTCGGACTGGATGGTTTCTATTGATATTTTGCAGCACTGGTACAATAATTTGCTCAGCTCGTCTTGCGTTTTGAGGATTTAGCAATTCCTTATCACCCAAGTCTTCATCATCAGGGTTCTTGTAATGTACTTGTTACCTAAATTCTATACGTTCACCCGAACCCTGGCCAAAGCAGCTAGTGTTTCCGCCTTCTGTTGTTCAGCCATTATCCTGATCAGCTGAGGTTTTGAATTAATTAGTAATAAAGGTTCTCCAAAACTTCTTGTTTTTAGCATAAACAACAAAGAACCTTCAATAGATCAAAACAACAACTAAAGGTAAATCAAGGAAACTTAACTAGCAGCAAATTAGCGCACATAAACTTTCAGTTTACAACCGTATTCCCAGGCAATGGCGCCATTTTTGATAACGCTCAAACTACACTCTTGAATGAGTGTAAGCGATCATTGTCAATATAAAACCCAACTAGGTTGGGGCCAAATTCCACAGGGAATAGGGTGTGAACTCACGTTGTTTACGATATAATTCACTGGTAGTTTACTATTTCCTGAGATGGGGGTTGAAATTTTGCAGCCAATTATTTGTCACTTTGAATTTAATGTTTGTATACAAGATTTTATGAAATAACAAGGATTATGTTCACTAGGGCTTACGGTACCTGACAGATGATAAAATTTACTCAAGATTCTCACGGTGTTCAGGATGACAAGCTATCTTGATTGATAATATGCTCACATGTCTCTCGACCTATTCAAGTGTCTGATTTCCTAATCCTTTCATACTGAGGGAATCACTATTCACTATCCAGATTTTACCTCAAGTTAATCAACCTTGTTACTACGCTGATTATTAAATGAAGCATTTTTAAGTCCCTATTGATATTTCACTTCCTATTGTTTACGATTTCTTTCTCAAGCAAACCAAAGTAGGTACGCCTATTTTTTCCAACCAACAAACATGAATGATAATCTCAAAATTACCAAGTAATCCTAACAATTATTTAAACCTTGAGTATTTCACACCTTATCATGATCGAACCCTAGATCTAATAGTCCTGGTTAAGAGTGTTTAGCCACTCATGATGCAAGAAATAAGGACACAAATTGAATTCATAATTGTAAAGGTTAACTTACAATAATGAAGGAAATCAAAAGTGTTCTTTCAATTGAATCATAAGGTACATCACCAAAATATTTATCTTAGAGAGAGAAAGAGAGAGAAAAGTCGTATGTTGTAGGATATCTCTATTGAATGATGGATGGATCATCCAAAAACCCTAAAACAAGGCTTTAAATAGTAACCCTAAATAAGGAAATAAAATTAAAGTTTCATATTTTCTTCAAAATAAATTACAACGATTGTGATGGCCTATCATGATTTTGATAGCCTGTCATGGACGTCGTTTACTTCTATGTAAATCCAAATTCTACTGCCTAAGATTGACTATGACGACCTATCATGATCTTGACGGTGTGTCATGATTTTCATCACAAAACTTCCTGTATCTTACATCCTCTGTTTGAAGTTGACGACATCCTTGACAGCCTATCACCAGGCTGACGATGTGTCATGGATGTCGTTAGCCACTCTTAGCTCTCTTTTTTCTTTTGATTTTAGTATTTTTGCTTCCTTTATTATTAGTTCCCTCTCTTCTATACTTTTGCTGCAAAATCAAAGTAAACTAATAAAAAATGACTAAAGTTTCTCAAGACTTTGCACTTATTTAGAGTTAAAAGCTTCAAATGTGTTAGCATGGGCTTACACATCAATGGAGATACCCCATTTTTTTGAGTGTTGTGTTGGTAGAATTAATGAGATGATATGTACTTGAGTCTAGGATTGTGACTTTGATCTAAGGGGGAGCTGGTGAATTAAGGTAATTCCTAAATTTTCTCAGTGTTACAAGTTATAGGTAGGAGTCATAACAAACCTATTCCTACTCAAGCATACTCCTCCTACTTCAATTAAGGAGGTTATTCTGCTAATGTCTTACATTATGTGTTCAAGCCATGCCTATGCCTATGGTTCGAGGTCTTTATGGACTTATGTTCATGATCTAACCTCCTAACTAGAAGCAATAATTTTTATCAGTAATCTAGTTTTTCATGTATTCAAGCTCTATGTTATGATTCTCATTATCCATAAAAAAACCATGTCATATATCATGCTTAGTTCTAAGGGAACTTGCTTTCTATATGTTATCAATTCATTTTATGTCGGGATTAACCAAAGTGATAAAAAATTATGCAAACTCATGGAAAATTTCAATTTTTTAAATGAGGAGAAATCGCTTCAACTGGAAATCTTTGTCTTAGTTGTTAACTACATAAATTTTGGCTTCTGCTATGTAACTCATGATATGTGCACCAATGTTGTCTCATTGTGCCCTTTACTAAGAACTCATGTTGTATTGTGTTTATGCCGAACGACTCTCTACTTAGTATCCAGACACTTGATATAGGAAGCACTTCATGATTGTATCATATTTTCATCGGATGTCCTACCTTGAGTATATTAATAGATATGGGTTATAATTAAGTAGTGTTTCTCTTATTCATGGTGATTGTGCTCGGGTCCCTTAATGACCATCTATATGTTAGTATGATGGTGGTTGTGGAAGCGTAGTAACATGTTATGTAGGAGAGTAGGTGCTCTTAAAGGTGAAAATATTTATGTGATTTCTTGAGCTAAGGCTATAGGAGAAGGGGAAAAACGAGATATATGGCAAAAATCCTTGTGAGATTGATTGAATTTGCTAGTCTTAGTGGGGGAATCTATGAAGCGGGTGTAGTAATGATAGGCTTGAATGTTGTGATTGATGAAAACACAAACCAATGTTTTATATGATTGGGACTCCTTTATTTCATTCCCTAGGGTGTTTGATGATAGTGATAAGGAGAGGTAATATTCTTAATGGGATATAGAGTACAGCGTCCCGTAGCTTAAGTTAGCACCTAGTTACTCTGAGTTAAGATTCTACAAAAACACATTTTGCAATAGGACTCAAACTCTTGTGGTTAGATATAAGATGGGGGAACTGTAAATTGGAAAGTTTAAAGTATGTTATTTATTGTTTGGGGTGAAGACGATTAGTGTCTCTAAGTTTAAGTTGATTTGTTATACCTTATAAGGTGGAGTATGCTTCTAATCCCATGTCCCATGAAAATCTTATTTTCATGATTAGTGCCAATGAAAGTTAGGCCTATTATCACTGAATTAACTCATGCCTTATGTTGTGATTATTATGATTCAAAGAACTTATGTGTAAGATCATCCATATGTAAAGTCTTATTAGCTTATGCTTCGTGCCTACACATTTCGCTAGGGGTTATCATGCAGCTCGTTTGATGCCATTGCATATTTTTATGAGGAAAAATATTCAATGTTAAATACGTTCTTCATTCTACTCTTTTAGAGCTTCAAAAAGTTCCTACCCATCATTCGGGGATGAATGATCCCAAGGTGGAGAAAATGTAACACCCCAAATTTTGAGCTAGAAATCTAACCATTGTTTCTATGTATGTAAGCTCTAATAGAAATAATTTCCAATTGATAATAAGTTTCATGATCTTTATCATTGTGTTTGAAGTGCTTTCAAGGTGATAATTTTTCATAGGAATCACTTAGAGCGAAGTTGAGCTAAGAGCCTTTGATTCGGCTAAATCTTTGTATTTGATTCTACAAGGGTCCACTTTAAACGTGTATGACTTTGGATACACGTAGAATTTTGTAGCTCAATACCCACCAAATTGTAGATAATTGAGTTAGTTTTCCAATATCTATTTTGCATTAATCTGATGCCTGATAAAAATATTATGGCATGTTTTAAGAGAGGAAATAAGCCAATGCGATTGGGATGTGGCGTGTCGATCTCTCGACACGATAAGTGACACAACGAGTTGCTATCCCAATGCAATATCTGATGCAACCCAAAGCTTTTTCACACGTTGTTTCAACTTCATAATGGTCTAGGGGCACTATGGTTATATTCCCTCACCCAAATCCATCCATAAAAAAAAATTTGGCCCACAAGGAGAATGAGTTGCCTCTTTATTCAATTTTCTCTTAAAGAAAACCCTAACCACCTACCAAGAACATGATTCAACTCTTCTTATCCAGAACAAGACTTCAAGCCTTTTAACTTCAAGATTATTAATAAAAGAGTCAAGATTAGGGTTCCATTCTTTGAATCAAGGAAGATAATGTACGTGGGACTATCCTAAAACTCATGGTAATGGATTTACCAATTTTTAACTTGTTTTAAAGAGTATATATGTATACATACGAAATTGGCTTCAAGATTTTGAAGAATATTCATTGAGAACCCTATGATTTAATGAAGTATTGTAGAAATTATGGTGTGGTGTTTTGAACTCGAATTATTTTTTTTTATCATGAAATATTAAGATTGTGAAGTTAAATGAGAGCATGGGATATATAATTCCCTCTTTACTATGAAAATCCCTTAATTTTACATGTTGTGAATTGATTATATGAACTGCTAAATGTTTCAATTTATTGGTGAACTATTATGTACAAATTGTACCATTTTTTTGGAATAATGAGAGGGTGTTTTACTTGTTGTATAAATGATCATGTTTCCATTAAAAATGGTTTCAAATTTGATAAGAAGGCGACCACCATAGATAAAGTATTGAAGAGAAAACGGTTTGGTTTCCAACTGTTACGAAATAAAAACTCTTGCTTAATTAGTAGATCTTTTGGGTGGTCAGCAATACCTTTTGAAATAATAAGAGGGTAGTAGAGATGTTGTGATATAGCTTTCAAGTCTGGGCATATCGATACCCTTTTTGATATGCCCAAAACATAATAAGAGATAAACAATTATAAGAAGAAGATATGTTTTAAAGAGTCTAAAATCAGTCTTAAGCGAGTTAGACGGTTACCCGAAGAAAGAAGGAGTGAAAAGACTCTATGCTGGAAATCGTGATTCGTCGACATAGAACTTTGGTACTACACTATGTGATCTGGTGTATCTTGAATTACGTTGTCCCTATTTGGGACAATGGTTAGGACCCCTGCTTTGTGATCTTGTGCCCAACCATGACATGTTGATTTGATTTGGGGATTTTGGCAGCCTGTTGTGTTATATTGCGTGTCCCCTTAACTGATACTCCAATCCCTGCAATAAACTAAGATTATGGGCTTGGCCACCAAGTTAAGGGAGGATTCCATATAGCCCGTGGAATTACATAGTGTAGGGTGTACCATCGAGCTCAGAAGAGAAGAAAGCGTAGAGTCATGATTCAAAGAATGTGTTTTGAAAGATTTAGATTATGCCCATGTGTTTTAAAATGTTTTAAGATGAAATGATTTTATGAAAGTATCTCACCTATATTGAATAAAAATGAATTTTGTTTTTGGATTGTTCTACGTACTAGTACATTTGTATTGACCCCCTATATTTCAAGATCTGAGGCCCAGTCTCGGGGTCCCACAAAGAAGTACGCTGGTCTTGTCTGGTGTTCAAATTTGGTGAGCCTCCCTTGTTTTGGAATACCTTTTTCTATGAAACATTATCATTGATTTTAATTCAGGATCCGACTGGGGGCCTTGCCCCAATTTTCAGATAGATGTTGTATTTGTATTGGTAGAGGTTTCGTAGACTAGTGTTAGATGCTCTTGGAATGTTGTGAAATTATATTCATTTTGTTCAGTTGAAGTAAGAGAATGACCATGTTTCTATTTTGCTATGTTTTTTGCAATTCCTTATAGTATATGAATTGAGTTTATGATTACCAGTTAGAGAAGAGCTCTAAGGCCTTCATGGCTCAAGATTCTCATCGCGGCCTGGGCCTCGGTTCAGGTCGCCAAAAGTTCCTTCCATGAGATTTCAACTGCCTCAAAGCATAAGTAATGAAATTCCTATCCTGCATTAACACAACACCCAAACCTAAAATTGAAGTACTACAAAACACTATAAAGCCCTTACCTTCAACTTCCAATGAAAGAATAGTTATTGTTGTCTAGAGTATCTCGAGCTTTGGAATCTCTTTTCACATTGTTCTAACCAAAAAAATGGCACATCCTGTTGTGTCAATCTTGTCAAGTGGATTGCAATGGATGCAATGTTCTTGAAAATTTTGCAATAATAACTAGCAAGATCCACAAAATATTTTACCTCAGTCATTGAAGTAGGTGGTTTCCAATTCTTTGCTGCCTTAATATCTTGGGATCCACCATCACCTATTTTTAAAAAATCACATGCCCTAAGAAAGGCAACTGAAGACAACCAAAATACACACTTTGAAAATTTATCAAAGAACTATTTCTCCTTTAGATTCTCCAAAGCTACGTGAAGATGGCTTTTATGATCTTCTTTAATCTTGGATTACACAATAATACCCTCAATAAACATAATAACAAAAAAAACCAAGAACGACTTAAAGATCCCGTTCATTAAACTTATAAAGTATGCAGGCGCATTAGTCAACCCAAAAGACATCACCAAAAAATCATAATTGCCATATTGAATTTTAAAAGAAATCATCGATATATCCTCTATCTATTCTTCAACTGATGATATCCGAACCTCAAATCAATTTTTGGAAACACTGGTGCACATTGTAACAGATCAAAGAAGTCATCTCTCTGAGGCAAAGCATATTTTTTGTAATGGTAACCTTCCTATAATTAATGTACACCCTCAAGCTACCATTTTTTCTTGACAAATAGGATCAATGAGAGAATAACTTGGATGAATAAAACCTTTGTCAAGTATCTCTTGCAGCTAACTTTTGACCTCCCTCAGCTCTATAGGATCCATCTGATAAACTGAAATAGACTTAGGGCGAGTACCCAGCTCTAAGTTAATTCAAAATCGATATCCCCATTTGGAGGCATACCTTGTAGGTCGGGAGGAAAAATTTATTGAAATTGTAGACTAATGAAACTGACTCTTGAAAAGGTGACCTTGCGTCTACATCCCAAAGATGAGCTAAAGATATTGAACACCCCTTCCCCAATAGCCTATTAGCCTGGAATAAGATATAATATTTATTAGTTTAGCCTTATACACTCCCTCCCACTTTAGTTCCTTCATCTCTAGAATAGCTAGATTCACTACTTTAGCATTATAGTTTAAAAAAGCATGACATGGAGATATCCAGATCATACCTAAAATTACATTGATGTCTAACATATTAAAAATAACCAAGTCTCCTCAACTCTTAAAACCCATAAATAATATAGGACCAGAACAAAAAACATAGATAACTGTCACACACTCTCCCATTGAAGTAGACTTATAAAAATAATAATCAAGTACATCACAAACTAGATTCAGACCCACCACAAACAAGACAAATACATAGGAATAGGTAAAACATAGATTAAATTAAAAAAATACCATCTGATCATAGAAAAACAATTTATGTGATCATTATGTGAAAAGCCTCAACGTTAGTCACCCAAAAATGTATAATAGTAAGCTCAATCAATCTGAGATAATTATTTTGTCGGTCGCTCTCTTCCCCCGATTGTATCATTTTCTTGACTGCCCTGACAACATTTCTGATTTACCCTTCCTTTCTATGGATGATCCCTACCATAGCCTCTCCCTCTTTTACCCACAGACACTATAGCTAGCATTTACTGATATGTCAGGGTATTCACCTGCCTCATAGAACACTCTCTCTTAAAGTGTTCTGCTCCAACATCTCATAGGATACAATTGACTTATCACTGTGCTCCAATACTAAAACTCATCTTTCTTGTGGTCATGAAGGGCCCATGTCACAAATTTCCCTAAGAAAAAGTGTGGAACTAACCCCAAGTCAATGGAGGTAAAATCAGTGACTGGCATTAACATACACTCAGCACCATTTCTTAGCATCCTTCTCAGCAAAAAAGTCACAATCTCAACTCCGTTTTGCTTCATAATCCCCATCTTATGTAACCTCTAATAGCAATAAATAATAAACTCAAAGGTCTCCTCAGACTTAGTACCCTGGAATATTGGAGGTTTAATCTTTAGAAATTTTGTCGACAATGTATGTTCTATACCAGTAATCAGCAAACCCAACACCAAATGAGGAAATTAATTAGTCCCTAAGGTTCATCCAAACTAGGAGCCATGGTGATTATAGGATGAAAAACTAAATCCTAATAAGTGATACCATATGTATGGCTCTAGTTCCAACCAAACCACTCATAAATGCTAACACTTCCTAAACAACCTCTGTAGACATTTGACATAGTCCTACAACCCTAGCTTTAATCGCTAACTCAGGCACCATACCATACTCTTCTACTACTTTTATCTCCTCAAAATAATCCTAAGTTAAAGGAGGTGATGCTAACCTCTTGAGATTTTGGACAACCACTACTTGATCTTCACCTGGCAGGTATAGATCATCCTTCTTCCCTTACCTCTTCCTTTTACTTTTCCTATTTCTTTCTCGACTAGCTCTACTATTGGGGTGGCCAATGTAGTAGCTATAAGCCAAGTTTCATTGTACCTCATGTTCATTATATATTCTAATTAAATAATGAAGAAGATTATATGTCCATTTATAACACCAAATACCAATTGGAATCAAGTTATAGTATGAAAGAAACAAGAATGACAAATTTCCTAAAGTCCTCACGCCTTTTGAAGAAAAGTACAAATATCTTTATACCATTTTGCGAGACTCTACTAGAACCATATTGGTACGATGACATCGACAAACCTAGATTCTCTGATATGATATTTTTCATGACCTAAACTTGTTACGATGGCACCCACTCTACTCATCTGATGGGAGAACCAACTATCCCAAATGACGATTCCATAAGACACACTTAGAAGAAATAAATGAAACTAATCCATTAATTTATCATCTAATCTAAAACCAAATCATAAGCACAACTGAAAGAGGAAAACTACTTATGCAAAAACCATCCATATGATCCAAAAGTTATTTGTACCAAAACATATTATAGTTTCAAGAAGGGGATGTACCTAAAGCTGAAATAAAATATAAGTTTAGAACAAGAGAACTATGTAAATTAAAAAATCCACAGTAGCCCAGATATGTTGCTCACCTGAAATATGGAGTCAACCACTAAATCATAAGTGAGGCCTCATATGAGCCGCTAGAATATTTGTTGCACTCACAAAAGTAAATAGCAATACCCCAAAAATCCAAATCAATGTCAGACCCATGTTTCAAGATCATGCATAGTACATTATAATTATTTTGTAGTCTTATTACTGAGTTTGATGTATCTTAAGGCATCAAATAACTCCCATCTAATAGACGAATCAAAATATTCCTTACCGATTGAGATTTTGGGAAAGAATGTTTCTTTTGCCAACTTCATAAGAGAATATCATTTAAGAATTTTCCTACTAAAGACCCACCAAATGATACGAAATTGAATTAGCTTTCTAACAATACTAATTTTTCCCAAATCCGATACTCGGGTGAGAAGTTATGGCACTTTTAGTGAAAAACGGTAGCCTAACGCGATAAGGATGTGTCACAAAGATGGCCAAAATCACGTTATTTATTTTCTAGGGGGACACCATGAGAATGACGCATCATGTCTAGGTGCATTTTCACATTCAGTAAGGCACCACGATGGCACGACGTCGCGCCAAGGGTCCAATTTGAAATTGTCCTTTTCCAGTGACTCAACGTGATTTTAATGTGTCATGCCCCTGGGTAAATTAGGGATGGTCCCTTTTCTAGTTGTCAAAATCGGGATTTCCAATTTCACAATTTAAATTCAAGGGACCATTTGGTCTTTTCCCAAGGCCCTAAACTTGTTCAAAGCATGAAATTAAAACCCTAAAGGGGTACTATATGCCCTATTACTTATAATTTCTCTACAAGAAACTAATCTTCTCTCAAATAACAAACCTTATCCTTCAAGATTCAAGATAAAATCTCAAGAAAAAACCCCAAGAACTCTCACAAATTCATCAACCCGAGTATGTTCGTGTTCATCTATGGATTCCTTTCACCCATGGAGTCCAAATATCCAATTCTAAATTCAAAGTTAGGATCTTTACATGTTTTCATGATTTATTGTGATTTTAACCATGAATTCCCATGAATTGTAATTCTACACCATGTTTACATGCAATTGTTGTTGATATCGAACCCCACATGTTTGAACAATGCTATTTGGTAATTTAAATCATACTTAGTGATGTCGATGTTAAAATCATGCTATTTCTACAAGCTTTAAACTATTCCCTTTGTTGGTTTGAACTATGAATATCAAGTATTTGATGAAATGCCTACAAGAATAAATTTTTGATAAATGCTTTCATATTATGTCCTCCATGTTTTGTACTATTTTACTACCATTGATAACGAGTCCTGGAGTTCTGAATATCCAAAAACATAGTTTTTTATTTAGTCTCAGTATTTTTAGAATATGTTATGATCATTATCAGTTCAGTCAGTCATCATAATTAGTTAAACTCAAAATAGTTTAGTATTCTGATTCTGTTCGGTTTAGAGTAGGATTTAGCGCTGAGCGAGCTCACGGATGGCAGCTTCCCTATCAAATAGTCAGAGTAGTTTGTAGCATTCCCTATACTATGGAACTGTGTAGCCAACGTAGGATATGAGAAATTGCCCATCAGTTTAGTCTCCACTACCTCGCAGGGGTCACCCATCATTTTAGGCTTGACACCCTTAGTCCTTATGGATAGTACATCAGTGGATCCACATAGCGTGTGTTAGTACCCGTGGCATGGTAATAACATCCTTCAAAATGGGGTCATAGGTTGGACCCCAAATTTGCTTATTGGGGTATGTCGGTTAGATGATAGCTCCCATAGTCTTAGTTCAGTAATGAATTCAGTAATTCAATTTCAGTTTGCTTGACCATAACATGTAGATATCAGTATCTCAGTATTTCAGTTTATAGATTATATTCAGCACATGTTTTAATCTTGGTCACGCATCCATCAGTATCTATAGATTTCATGCATTCTCAGTATTTTCAGATTTTGTGCATTTAATTTCGTATTTCGTGTTATTTATTCAGTCAGTTATTACTCATGCACATAAAACCATGCATATCAGTCTACCTCATTTAGCATACCAGTACATTTAAAGTACCAATCGGATACTCTTTCCTTGTGCTATGATGTACCATATCATATATTTGAATGCTCAGTTCTCGAATTGCGCATAGACCTTCCTGATTATCGGCCATAGCAGTGGTGAGTACTCATATTTCAAGGATATACTATATCTATTTTCATGCATTTAGTTTAGTAGTTAGATGGAGTTAGTTGAGCCCTGCCCCATCAACTCTTATTCAGTTAGTTTTAGAGGTCTTCAGACATCTCAAACAATCAGTTAGTTTATCTTTATTTTGTCAGTTTCAGACAGTTGTTATCATATAGTTGTTTTCTAGATTTATGATATAGAAATTGTTTAGTAGTAATACCTTATGGCATCTTCAAATATTCCGCCTATGTTATTTTGTAATTATTATTCAGTGCTCACAGCAGGTACCAGCTTATGGGTTAGCTTGTAGTCGCTTGGGACTATAAGCACCGTGTGGCGCCCAGGGTGTACTCTTAGGGCATTACATAAATATAGGTATACAATTATCAAATAAGAACAATAGTGTATTGGTAAGGTCATTTGTCTAAAAGAATATGAGAATATGAATATATAACGAAGATTTAATACAAAAACTTAATCCATTCTTAAAATAAATATACTAAGCATACTAAGCAACAACAAACAATTAGGAATCAAACTAGCAAGTCAACATATTATCATCAAGTTATGTTGATTTAAGCCAATCAATAATCAACTTATTGAGTATATAATTTATTTCTTCTATTTACACATGGAAATTTCAAACTCACATGACCCTTATACATGCACACTAAAGGATATACAACCATCTTCTAGCGATGACCTGTAGGGAAAAATTACCGTCCATGTACTAAAACTCTAGACACTAGTGTTTGCCAACCTTGTTGTATCAAAATCCTATGAGAACATTCTAAATACCGAACATTGCATATTTAGAAAGTAAGGTAGGTCAAAATCATATAACAATGGCAAATAATTTGTAAAGACCACTCTAAACAACAAGTGTTGATAAGTCATACTACAAATTTGTTAAAATGCACATATAGCTTAAATTTGATTTAGTTACAATACCATCATCTACCTTAAACCAAGCTTCCACAACTCCTCTATACCGAAGCTTTGCCCTTTCATGCAATTTCTTCTTGCTCGTGGTCCAAAAAATGCATATAAATACTTGATTGAAGAAATGACCAAACATGTCGAGATTTATAACTCACACCCATCTTAAAATGGCAAATTCATGATCATTCCCTTCCCATTCTAGAACTATTCTTCCATAATTCACCTAAAACTATCAATTTCATTGATAAATTAGTGAATTAATGAAATGTAAGAGTAATTTAAATAATAATAATCAAAATTCATTAACTTATTCTTTAATCTTCCCCCTTGCACTAGCAATTAATCAATATCTATCCAAAAACCCTCCTCAAACTTCGTGAATTAATACAAAGGCTTAATAATAAATACGAGTTAATAGGAATGAAATTCTCACCTTAAGAAAGTTAAATGAATAAATTTTGGTGTTACACCCTAAATCTCCCTTCCTTTATCCCAAAATAAATTTAAAAAAAATAAAATATTTTTGGAAAATATTTTAATAAATCTGCATTTTTCTCTAATGTAGTAGTACCTAACCACTATAGAGGTGTCACTATAGCAGTACCAACCATTGTAGAAACTGTTCACTACTATTATTTTCACGACATATTTTTAGTTGGGTAATAAGGGTTCTCCTAGCTACTTATAATAGCGTAGGTGCCCGCACGGTCCGTTAGTCTGGGTCTTGACAATTATAGAGGTATGTCGGCCTCTATAGCAGTGTCGATAGGAAAAATATTTATTTTTGCCAAAAGAATCTCACTTTTTGCAACACACCTCAAATCTAAAACATTATGAACAACACCCTTTATACTAAGACCAGTTTTGGGAGTTTCACTTACCCAAATTTGATTTCATAAATTTCTATGGGTTCCTTATTGTTTTAGCTAACTTTAAATCAAGAAAAAAAGCACCTATCCAGTCCAAACCATTTCTATAATTTCCTAAGCCACTACTTACTCTGAAATTAATCAAAACTAATGTATTTTGAAAATTTGAAACTTACAAATTGGAAAGAATTTGGAAATGAGATTTTAACTGTAGGACTCATACATAATGACAAAGATGGTGGTTACAATAAATCATCATCTAATGTTAGTTAATTTTGCATTTTTGTTTCTACTTGTGCAACTAAAGGATGATCTACGTTTGTCTATATGTAACTGAATGGGTTAACTAAACAAATATGGAATAATTGGAAGATTTTATGTATTGAAAAGTTATAGTGTGAAATATGAAACTTAATGATAAGTTGTTATATGAATATATTCATGTTACTTCTTGTTATTTTGATATGATGTTATGTGATAAAACCCTGGTCGATCAATTATGCTTACCAGTATGTGAGGTGTATTGATATTAATTTTGCTACATCATTTTAGAATGTAAGTACATTGATGGTTAACCAGGATTATCTTATGCGGAGTGAAGAGTATTCATCATCAACTTATTCATCTCTTCTTCTAATGAAAATTGTGCCTTTTCTTGTCATTATTATGTAATTAAAGATCTTGAACATGTCTTGACCAGGATTTGGGAGTTTGTTTTATTGTAATTTAGGTAATTGTTCTAAAGGCCACGTTTTATATAAATTGTTGGTACTATAAGTTGAATGATTTTTTTACTTAAAAATACTATTAATTTATTTCCGCAAAAAAATTGATTGGGTGGTAAGGTTTCTCCTATCTAGTTAGAATAGAGTATGCACCAACAAGATCCGTAATTCATATTGTGACAGCATTATATGCATATTTTATCCTTAATATTAAGTACTAGTTATTTCAAATTAATTTTCAGTGAGTGAATAAGTATAAATATTATTAAAAACAAAAAAAAAGTGAAATCCAAAAAATAATATAGAAAAGACTAACCTCGGGAGTTTGGTTTTTAGCCTCGAAAATTGAGACTACAAAGTCAGTCTCCAATGGTCAAATTTTGAAATAAAAATTTTACAAGTGAGACTTTCTCAAATTTATGAAAATCTCCACCATTAATCGGTAGGTTGACGATTTCAACCATGTTGGCGAATAAATTGGAACGCTATTAGTCCTTCTATAAAAGGGGTGGGAAAAATAATTTTAAAAAATAGTCCTCCTCCTTGACCAAATAAACTTAGGATTTGATTTTGAGAATATCTCCATTAATTGTGGAATATTTTTATACTCCTTTATAAGGCTAGTTTTCGTATTTAGAGTGTATTTCACCAAACTATCAAAAACTGCTAATTTTGAGAAGCATTTTTGACAAAACAATTTTAAAGAAAAGTACTTTTAGAGAAAAGCAATTGTGTTTGGTTTATTCATCAGAAAAGTACTATTTTC
Source organism: Capsicum annuum (assembly GCF_002878395.1). Lineage (NCBI taxonomy): Eukaryota > Viridiplantae > Streptophyta > Magnoliopsida > Solanales > Solanaceae > Capsicum > Capsicum annuum. Next base: position 172,402,322 of record NC_061114.1, on the reverse strand, counting down.
AATAAGTGATGACTAGATTATGTTTTCAATCTTTTTAAAATATAATAAATTTTTTAATGTCAAACAACAAAAAAAAGGACAGGCATCATTGTAATAAACCTCTTCATTTTTTGAGTTATTTGTGTATTTTTCCTATATTACCTATTTCATAGCTTTTATATGGTATTTTATGACCTACGAGTGTTAGAGTTTGTGACCCAGACTTTTTGATCTGACCTTGAAATAATCGCAGTGTGACCCATGTTTGATATTTTTAGGGGGTCTGCGGTGGTAGCATAGGGATCGGACCGATATCCTATTGCTAAAGACAGGCCTAGGAGAGATATTAAGTCTTCTCAAAAGTATCGTAAAGTTGAATTGGTCTTTTCTACATTGAATGTAGCAAAAGGTATTGATTCTGGTGAATAACCTTCTTCTTACTCGGAGGTAGTTAGTTGTGATGATTCTGGCAGATGGATGATTGTTATGCAGGAAGAGATAGGATCACTTCATAAGAATGACACATGGGATTTGGTGAGATTGACTAAATTTAAGAAAGTTGTCCTTTACAAATAGGTATTTAAATTGAAAGAAGGAACATCTGGAATTGAAGATTCTAGGTACAAAGCAAGACTATTTGCTAAAGTTTACAGTCAGTTTGCAAATGTTAACTTCACAGATTCGAGTCTTACTTGGTATTGTGGCCATGCACAATCTTGAGCTTGATCAGTTGGATGTCAAAACATTATTCTTGCAAGGAGAACTTGAGGAGAACATCTATATGCAACCACTAGAGGGTTTTCGTAAGACCCTGCAAAATTGTGTGTCAAATTGAGCTCGTAAAGCTCCATGAAAGATCCCAAGTCTTAGAAAATTTTGATAAGTATTCAAGATTCAACACTGTCTCATTTTAGACTACCGAACTTCGAGGATTTATTTGACGACATTCCAAACTTCATTTTTGAATTTTCAAGTTGTGGTACGAAGGGGAAAGATCATAGTACATCTCAGGTAAGTTTCAGAATTTTTTGGATAGCATAAGGGCATGTTTGGATTCCCAAACTAGTAGCACAGGGCGTTTAGCCCGCGTCGCCCATCTTTCAGCACTGATATTGCCAGGAAACTCCACCGTTATTGCCAGGCTCACCCTAGAAACTCCACCACTTTTGCCAGGTTTTGCCTTGCAAGTCCAGTGTGTGCTCAGTTTTCATCATTCCACTTTCATGCTCATAGGGGTATTTTAGTTATTTTGACTTCATATATATACTCAAAAACATGGAATTAACCCTTATTTACACCAAAATATAGTAACTTCTCTCAAAAAAACCTCTCAAAAACAAGCTAGGGTTTCAATTAAGGGATTCAAGTTCGACCAAATTTTACCATCAAATTCCAAGAATCTTTCAACCAATCTTTATTAAATCAAGAGCTAAGGTATGAGTAGTGTTGATTTATGGATACCTTTCATCCATAAAGTTCAAGAACCCACTTTTAAACTCTGAATCATGAAGTTATGTTGTGGGTTGATTATGTTTATATGATTGATTGTTATTCAACTCCCAAGTTAGAATCTTTATGTTATTTTATGACACTAGGGTGACATGTAAATTGAAATATATGAATTTTGGGTGGTTTGAATCACTAATGTGATGAATATGCCTATGCCATAAAGTGTGCATGCAACGTATTTGATAAAATACCTAAGAGACTAGAAATCATGTATTATAGCTAAATAGAACTGAAAGGACAAGACCATGCTATATTCCTTATGACTCAAAAGTAATCCCATGCTAATTGTTGTGTATTGTTATTGTGATATGGAATGCTCATGAAATTGAAGTTATGCAAGTATGTACATGTTATATGCACTGCCTCTTATGATCAATGATATGATAATGATGTGTAGTATGAAATCCCCTATTTATGGTATTATGAATCGTGAATGTTATTCCTATGATCAAGAAGTGTAAGTTTCCTTCCATTGAGTCTTGGTGATAATTGTACCCAAAAAATATAGTTGTGTACCTAGAGCCATGTCATGTTTTCATGATAATCTTAGTAAATCCATGTTCTATAGAACTCAGTCAGTTATGTGACTCAGGAAAGTTCAGTAACTCAAAAACCTCAGTAAGTCTCAAAAGTTCAATAATCTCAATGATCATAGTACTCAGTGATATCGTAAACTTCAGTAATTCTAGTGCTCTCAGTAACTTCAGTGCTCTCATTCATTCCTCAGATCTCAGTAGTATTTTGTCACTCATCGGATCTAAGTAAACTTAGTTTACCTCCACTAAACAATCCCACTAACATCAGTTCAGCTAATCAATTCAATTCAATCAATTAATCAGTTCAGTGTCTTTCAGTTGGGAGTAGGATTCAGTACCGAGTGAACTCAAGGATAGAAACTCACCTGTCAGTAAAGGGTGTGATTCCTAGAAGTAATCCTTAGATCCCAAAACTACGTAGCCAGCGTAGGTTGAGATGTCCCTATACATAGAGCTAATGCATCTTATTTGAGTTTACCTGATAGCAAGGGCAGACGGAAAGAGCTCCCAAACAGAATAGGGTTTACTCATATGTTATCTCTACCAGTGGAATGGTATTGACACCCTTCTAGCTGGGGTTATAGGTTAGACCCTACCAGTTCAGTTCTAAGGCATGTCGATTAGATGATTACCTCCCACAGTTTTTATTTCAGTCTCAGTATCAGCTTCAGTAATAGAACTTAGATAGTTCTTCAGACTTAGGACTGCCAGCTACAGTCAACCAGTAATACAAAACTTAGCTAGTTCCACTATATTCAGGACTGTTAGATACAGTCACTCATGTTATTAGTTATAACAGTTATCAGAACTTATATTACCAATATTCACATTCATGTCTGTCAGATATGGTCAAGCATATCAGTTCTTCATATTCATGGCTATTATATATAGTCAATCAGATTAATTATTTATAATTAGAATACCAGATACAGTCAACTAGGCCAGTTCTTCATAATCAAAACAGTCAGAAATATTTATTCATGTATCAATAATATAGATTCAATCCTTCAATATTCAACAATAAAGTATCAGTTCCTCACTTATTAGTGATTCACATATCGATATCAGTAAACTCAATCATTCGGTATCTCACTACCAGTAAACTTATGATGTCAGTATTTAGGCTCAGTAGTGAGTATCGCCACGAGTTTAGTAGCAGTTACTTATGTATGTATGTATTCTCATATTCATATCAATTGGCATTGTTCATGCATATAACCCTTTACATTTAGCCTACCTCACTTGCATACCAGTACATTCAATGTACTGACGTATTTTTGCTATGGTGTCTTATACCATAGGTTTAGAGGCATGAGATCCAAAGCATTAGTAGTATTCCAAGATTCATCAAAACAGAGTTAGTAGTTAGTCCTCATCCTTCGAGGACATGTTGATTACATTACTATTTTAGTTTTTCAATTTATTTCAGTAATTGGAGTTAGTTGGGGACATGTCCCATCAACTCCTTATTCAGACTGTTAGTGGCTTTCAGACTATAGCATGTCAGATAGTTATTTTAGATTTGTTTTGGTATTGTTATACCATTTTCATACATTTTTCTTATTATATATTTATTTAGATTTGAACCTTATGGTCTTTTAGTACATGTTTACACATTTTCATGTTATATTATGTAGTATACATGTACAGATATCATTCATGGGTTAGATTATGGTCATTTAAGGTCATGAGCACCATGTAGCATTTCGATTCAGAAAATCAGGGCGTTAATAAATTGGTATCAGAGCCTAAGGTTCAAAAGAGTCCTAGGAAGTCTGTAAAGCCACATTTAGTAGATTCTTATACATGCGTGTGTTTTGCATAATACTTATGTGTGGGAGGCTATGAGATATTTTAGGAACAGTTTCCTTTTTTTCAGTATTCATGTCGTGTCAGTGAGCAAAAGCTCTAATTATACTCTCAGTCTAATCCTCTATATCCTTTTGTTTGTAGAATATGTCTTCAAAAAGGACTAGTGTAAGAAGAACCAAAAATCAGTTAGTACCTCAGCCCATCCAAGCAGATTCCCTAGACGAACACGTCTCTCATGCTGAATTCAGGATTGCATTTACTACTCTAGCCAGTTCAATCACAGTTCAAAAATGAATGGCCAGTCGCTATTTTAGCCGACCCAGAGGCCAATGTTGTTGCATCTAGGATTCAAGATTTTACCTAAATGAATCCTCCTCTATTTATCGATTTTAAGTCCGAAGAGGATCCACAGGAGTTCCTCGACCAGGTTCAGAAAGTCACAGACATCATGGGAGTGGCTTCTAGTAAGAGTGTAGGGTAAGCCACCTATCAGCTATAAGATATAGCCCATATGTGGTTTAAATAATAGAAGGTAGACAGGGGTATAAATACAGATCCTAAAGAGTGGGAAGAGTTTGCTACAGGTTTATTATATAGTTTCTTTTCCATAGAGCAGAAGGACGCTAAAGTGTTATAGTTCATCAACCTTAGGCAGGGTATGATGAGTGTAAAAGAATACTCCCTTAAGTTCACCCAGTTAGCCAAGTACGCTCCCCATGTAGTGGCAGACAGTAGGTCTAGAATGAATAAGTTTGTGTCTGGGGTATTAGGTAGAGTGGTTATGAGGTGCTGGACTGAAATGTTGAGTAGTGATATGGACTTGTCTAGGTTGATGATCTATGCTCAAAATATTGAGAAGCATAAGCTTAAAAATAAAGAGAGAGAAAATAAGAAGGCTAGAATAGGTAGTTATAGTCTTTCTCAGCCGAGGTCAGGGGGTAGTAAGAGCAAAGTTCTTACCTATCCATTTTGCCATACTTATGGTAAGAATTATAAGGGTGTGTGTAGGGAAGAAAGTGATGTATGCTTTAGGTATGGCAAGCCAGGCCACAAGATGTGAGAGTGTAGAGTTCTAGCATAGAGGGGTAAAGAGTTACATCAGTAAGGCACCATGAGTGGTCAGCGTCAGAATAGACTTTATGCACTCTAGGCCCGTCATAATCCAGAAAGTTTCCCTAATCTAGATTCGGGTATGTTACACGTTTTTCATGTCCATGGTATGCATTGTTACATCTCTTTCACTCATTTGAGCTTATGTTTCAGTATGAGTTAGTTAGTAAATTCATCAAGTCAGTTTAGGAATTGAGCAGTCAGATTTGTATAGTTTGTTTTCTCATCTTTGCATCTATTCATGCTATCCAAATTCTCAGAGAATGTAACTATTCAAAGGTAGAACCTTCTAGTAGTTGCAAGTTCATTTTAGCTCATGCATCATGCATTAGTTTTAGACTCTCGAAGTTTAGTTATAATTTAGTTCATAGGTGCTCTGTGCATCGCCCCAGTATCTCTGTAAGGTAAGCGTTCTTAGAGGGACATAGTTTCTCAAGGGGGAGATACCCCATAATTCCTTAATGCTCTCATGTCTTAAATTTAATTTCTCTTTGCATAACGAATCTAGTTTAGAGTATAGAGTACTCATAAGTTAACCCTCAAGTTCAGACCACAGCTATAAGCCAAGTACTCAGAAGCTCAGTTTAGTTCATGATGTTCAGTTTATATGTCACATTCTAGTATTAGTTATGTTCTCAAGTTTCCACCCACGCATATTGAGAAATCAATCTCATACTCATCGATTTTTTTCAGTCCAAGCTAACAGTCTTTCTTAAGCTTACTTGTTCTCACATTTAGATTTCAGTACCAAATTTTGTATTCAGCTCTATCCTCAATTTTTTGTTCGAACTTGGTACCTTTACCATTGCATGTTCAGTCGCATGTTCATGAGTCAGTTCAGTTATGCATTCATCCATCAGATATGCATGATCAACTTATCAGTACTTTAAGTCATGTATTCATGTATCATGTCATTCATATAACAATGCATAAGATATGCATGGATTTAGCTTATCAATTTTGCATCAGATATGTATTCTTATTCTGGGAAACTCAATTCATCAAAATACTCAGTCTTTCTTTCATAAATCAGTTACCCATGCATCAGATATGCATATTCAGTATGATATACTCAACTTGTTAGTCATATCAGCCATGAAATCATGTTTAGTCATTCATGCGCAGCACTCGCATCAGTTGTCTTTTCATCACTCTCATTTAGTCTCATTCAAGGATGAATGTTCCCAAGGGGGAGATATTGTAAGACCCCATAAAATTGCGTGTCAAATTCGGCTTGTAAAGCTCCAGGAAAGATCCCAAGACTTGAAAATTTTGCTAAGTGTTCAACATTTAACACTTAGTCTCATTTTAGACCTTCAAACTTTGAGGATTTATTTGACGACTTTCCCGACCTTTTTGTTTTAGATTTTCAAGTTGCGTTGCAATGGGGCAAGGTCGTAGTACATCTCGGGTAAGTTTTGGAATTTTTTGTATAGCATAAGGACATGTTTGGATTTCCAAACTACTAACTCAGGGCGTTTATCCCACGTCGCCCAGCTTTCAGCACCGATATTGCCAGGAGTCGCCCAGGAAACTCCACCGTTATTGCCAGGCATCGCCCTGGAAACTCTACCGATTTTGCCAGGGGCCGCCCGTAAGTCCAGTGCATGCCTAGTTTTCAACATTCCACTTTCGTGCTCTTAAGGGTATTTTGGTTATCTCGCTTTCATATATATATATTCAAAACACAAAATTAACCCTAATTTACACCAAAATATAGTAACTTTGATCAAAAACCCTCTCAAGAATAAACTAGAGTTTCAATTGAGGGATTCAACTTCAAGCAAATTCTACCATCAAATTCCAAGAATCTTTTCGTCAATCTTCATTAAATCAAGAGCTAAGGTATGCGTAGTGTTGATTTATGGATCCTTTTGATTCATAAAGTTGAAGAACCCTTTTTTGAACTATGAATAATGAATTTATGTTGTAGGTTGATTATGTTTGTGTGATTGATTGTTATACAACTCCTAAGTTAGAATCTTTATGTAATTTTATGACACTAGGGTGACATGCAAATTGAAATATATGAATTTTGAGTGGTTTGAATCATTAATGTAATGAATATGCCTATGCCATGAAGTATACAGGCAAGGTGTTTGATAAAATACCTAAGAGACTATAAATCATGCATTATGTTTACGTACTGTTTTTGAGATATGGAAAGCTCATGAAATTGAATTTATGCAAGAATGTACGTGTTATATGCATTCCCCCTCATGATCAATGATATGATAGCCATGTGTAGTATGAAATCCCCTATTTATGGTATTATGAATTGTGAATGGTATTCCTATGATCAAGAAGTGTCAGTTTCATTCCATTGAGTCCTAGGGGTACTTGTACCCAAAAAATATAGTTGTCTGCCTAAAGCCATGTCATGTTTTCATGATACTCTCAGTCAAGACATGTTTCATAGAACTCAGTCAATCATGTGACTCAAGAAAGTTCAGTAACTCAAAAACCACAGTAAGTCTCAATAGTTCAGTAATCTCAATGATCTCAGTACTCAATGATATCAAAAACTGCAATAATTCTAGTACTCTCAGTAACTTCAGTGCTCTCAGTTACTCCTCAGATCTCAGTAGTTTGCCGTCAGTCATCGAAACTTAGTAAACTTAGTTTAGCTCCGCTAAACAATCCCACTAACATCAGTTCAGCTAAATAATTCAGTTTAGTTAATCAATTCAACTTAAATAATCAGTTTAGTGTCTTTCAGTTGGGAGTAGGATTTAGCACCAAGTGAACCCAAGGATGGGAACTGACCTGCTAGTAGAGGGTGTGATTCCTAGAAGCAATCCTTGTGTTCCAAAACTCTGTAGCTAGCGTAGGTTGAGATATCCCTACACATATGGCTAATGCATCTTATTTGAGTTTACCTGATAGCAAGGGCAGATGGAAAGAGCTCCTAAACCAAATAGGGTTTACTCACATGTTGTCTCTACCCGTGGCATAGTATTGACACCCTTCCAGCTGGGGTTATAGGTTGGACCCTACTAGTTTAGTTCCGAGGCATGTCTTTTAGATGATTACCTCCCATAGTCTCTGTTTCAGTCTCAGTCTCATCTTCAGTTTCAAAGTACTAATGCATTTGAGATATGGTGTCTTATACCATAGGTTTTGAAGTACGAGATCTAGAGCGTCAGTAGTAATCCAATATTCAGCAGACAGAGTTAGCAGTGAGTCCTCATCCTTCGAGGACATGTTGATTACATTACTATTTCAGTTTTTCAGTTTATTTTAGTAGTTGGAGTGAGTTGGGGACATGTCCCATCAACTCCTTATTTATAAAGTTAGAGGCTTTCAGACTATAGCATGTTAGATAGTTCTTTCAGATTTGTTTTGGTATTGTTATACCATTTTCAGACACTGTTCTTATCAGATATTTATTTAGATTTGAACCTTATGGCCTTTCAGTACATGTTTCTATATTTTCATGTTATATTATACAGTATACAAGTACAGATATCAGTTATGGGTTAGCTTACGATACTTTGTTGTCATGAGCACCGTGTAGCATTCTGGTTTAGAAAATCAGCGCGCTACAGTTTTGTAGTCTCAAGAAAGGAGGACTAAGTATGCTTGCTGAAAAAGTCCCTTTATGGCTGAAAACAGTAACCCCGATAGTTGTATAAGATGTTTGACTCTTTTATGACTTCTCATGTGTTTAGGAGGAGTAGTTATGATAGTTGTGTCTATTTTAAGGGGAATAGTGATGTTTTGTTCATGTATCTTCTCTTGTATATTGATGATATATTGATAGAATAAATGGATATGAGAGATAATAAAAGTCAAAGCCCAGTTCAGTAAGGAGTTTGAGATTAAGGATCTAGGAGCAACAAAGAAAATTATTGGCATAGAAATTTTGAGGGATACAGAGAAGTGTAAGTTATACTTGATTCAAAAAAGGTATATTGAGAATTTTCTTCAAATTTTCAATATACAAAATGTCAAACCTATTAGTACTCCATTGGTAGCTTATTTCAAACTCTTAACTACGTTATTTCCAAAGATAGATAGTGATCGTGACTATATATCTCGAGTTCCATACTCTAGTGTCTTTGGTTTTTTTACTAAGCGATGGTGTGTTCTCAACCTAATTTATCATTTATAGTCAGTTCACTTACTAGATACAAGGTAAATCCTGGTAAAGAACATTGGAAAGTAGTTCAGTAGATTTTCAGATACTTGTATAGATCTGCTGATTTTGTTTGCAATTTGAGAAAAATAGAGATGAAGTGATCGGGCATGTTGATTCTAATTTTCCTGGAGATCTTGATAAAAGAAGATCACTTACAGGATATGTTTTCACCATTGGTGGTTGTGCTATGAGTTGGAAGGCTACTTGACAAACTATAGTTGCTTTGTCAACTACTGAGGCAGAGTACATGGCTATTATAGAGGCTTGGAAGGAAGCTATTTGGTTGAAGGGTCTATTTTGTGAACTTAGCAAAGACTTATAAATTACTACAATCTTTTGTGATTGTCAAAGTGCTATCTTCTTTTCAAAAGATCAAATGTTTCATGGGAGGACAAAAAACATTAATGTTCATATCATTTTGTGTGTGAAATTATTGCTCGTGGTGCGATGAACAAAACACTACCAAGTGATAGGTTTGAGCATTTTTTAGAATTAGTTGGTGTCAGCAGTTAAGATGTGCCCTTAAGGGCTTTTTTGGAAGAGGTGGAGAGTTTCTCAAAATGAACTTGAGTTATGAATAAGAATTTATATCAAGGTGGATAGTTTTGGAGTTTGTGGCCCAAATTCTTTTGATTCAGCTCTGAAAAGATCGTGGTGCGACCCATGTTTGAGATTTATTTAGGGTTCTATAGTGGTAGTGTAGGGATCAGGCCGATAATGCAATGTAGTGGTTATTTTTGGAAGTTTTCATATACTTCATTGAGACTTTCGTCTCCTCCTTGTATTCCGCTCCATTATAGTAAATTTCCTCCTCTTCTGCTTGTGGTTTTTCCCTTCAATGGTTTTTACATAAATTTTTTGTGTTCTTATTGTTTTCTTTTGTTTGTGGTATTGTTTATTCATGTCTTTTCAATAAAAACGATGATAGGTGACACAATATCAGGTGATTGATGGGCTATTAGGTGAGTTTTTTAGTTTTGATTGAATAAAAGTTTTGTCGAAGTCAACATTTCAGGTTTACAAACAAGAATTCAAACTTTAATGATTTTGTTAGGTCTAGAAGTTGGATATTTGGTACAGATTCAAGGTGTTCAAGTTGATTTGGGTCACTAGTTAGATTTTTAAGTTTTAAAGAAATCAAAGTTGACCTCAGTCAACTTTTGATTAACATAAATCAAGATCAGTGATTTGATGATTTCAATAGGTTTAAAATATAATTTTTGGTCAATGTGTATATTTGGTTCATTTTCATGGGAATTTGAATGAATCTCAAGAATTTTTTTAGGAAATTTGAGAAGTTGGAAATCACATTTGAGTTGTTTTCAACTAATGTTGGTTTTCCTTCTTCACATTATGAAGGGTTGACCTTGTTCACGAAGAACGACTAAGTTGTCCTTCATGATCTTGAGACCCCTATCGTGCTTGAAAAGGGAGCAGAGTCATGGGATAAGTTAAATTTATAAGGTGATGATCGTGATCATGAGAGGTTAGGTTCTAAATCACTCATATTTGCAAGGCTTGTACCACAAACGAAGTGTAAAATGAATAGGCATGTCACAACCCAATTTTCTAAGTTCAAGATGGCATCTACTTGGAATACCTTGTATTTACCTATCATGAGTTAAACCTTAGTACGTGAGTATTCATATATAAAATTTTTGAATACCCATTATTTTTTAGTTTAGAGCCTTTCATTACGTAGGAAATTCAATTAGCTTCCCAACGACATAAAATTCACCCAAATCCGATAAGCGGGTGAGGAGTTATGGATATTTTAAGTTTCTGTTGTTAAACACCGGCATTTTGCTAACAATCTCATCGCAGAGCCAGTTTAAATGACAATTGTTACTTTCCAGCGAAGCTCCACAATTATGGCACATTGCAAGGAGGTCAATTTCACGTTTGGGAATTACTAGTGAGCCTCCACGATCATGACTCATTGTGGAGGTGGCAAAAATAACATTCCAAAGGCTTACCATGATATCCCCACAACATGGTGATTTTCCAGGTCCCAACTATCCATTTACAGTAGCTTGGAGGGATAGTGGCACATCGTGCCAAAGCCAAAACTTGAGAATTTCAATTCTTCCAGTTCCTCAGTTTTAATTTACAAGGGGTTGTTTGGTGTTTTTCCTAAGCCCTAAACTCATCCTAAACACAAAATTAAAGCGTTGTAGGGCATTATATGCCCATTAATCTCAAATTACTCAAAAGGGGATCCATTCTCTTCAAGAACACAAAAACCCTAGCACCTAAATTCAAGCCCAAAGCTCAAGAACTCTCCATCAATCTTCTCAAATTCATTAACCCAGATATGTTAAATGTTTATTCATGGGCTTCTTTCACCCATGGAGTCTAAGTATCCAATTTCAATTACAAAATCGAGATCTTTTCAAGTTATTTTGATTTTTAAAATATGATTTCACCCATGAATCTCCATGAACTATGATTTTACATCTTGTAAAAATGAAATTATTGTTATTATTCCATTCTCCATATTTTAACATTATCATTAATTGAATTAATCATGATTTAGTACTATTCATGTTGAATTCATGCTATTACTAAAAGTTCCCTAACATTCTTATGATTTAATCAAATGATGAACTACAATTGTTTGATAAAATAGCTGCAATAATACATGTTTGATAAAAGCATTCATGTTATGTCCTCTATGCTTAAATATCATGTTACTATTATTGATTTTGAGTCCTGGTGATATTGAATACCCAAAAATCATAGTTGTTTACATAGTCGCTTCTCAGTATTTTCAGAATAATTTCAAAATACATCGTGAGCATTACTAGATTAGTCAGTTAAACTCAAAATAGTTAGTAACTCAGTGTCATTCAGTTGGGAGTAACACTTAGCACCGAGTGAGTGTAGGGATGGCGGCTTCCCTGTCAGATAGGCAGAATCGCTAGTAGCAGTCCCTAAAATCAAGAACTATGTAGCAAGCATAGGATATGAAAACTCACCATCAGTGTAGGCTTGACTATCTCGTACAGTTCACCTATCAATTCAGGCTTGACACCCTTAGTCCTTTGGGATAGTACATCAGTATAGTGGATCCACACAACCAGCTTTACTACTGGTGGCATGGTATTAACACCCTTCCAACTGGGGTTAGAAGTTGAACCCCGATTAACTCAGATTAGGGCATGTTGGTTAGATGATAGCTCCTAAAGTCTTAATCCAATAATCAGATCAGTAGTTCAGTCTCAGTACTGTTTCACCAAGGCATATAGATATCAATTATTTCAGTATTTTAGTTTACATACTTCAATTCAGCTCATGTTATATGCTTGGTCATGCATCCCTATGATCTATAGAATTCATGTACCTTCAGTATTTATAGACTTTTATGCATACACAGTATTTGTAGATTTCACATATTTTAGTATCTACAGATTTCATGATCTCTATTCAGTATTCCATATTTTACATGTTTATTCAGATAGAAACTATTCCTATTTATGATACCATGTATATTAGCCTACCTCATTTAGCATACCAGTTCATTTAAAGTACTGATCACCTACCTTTCTTTTATGCTATAATGTATTATATCATAGGTGTTGACGCTCAGTTTTTGAATCTCACTTATACTGCTCAGATCCTCAGCAGTAGTAGTGGTGATTCCTCATAATTCGAGGATAGATTATTTTACTTCATGTCTTTATTTCAGTAGTTAATGGAGTTAGTTGGGGCCTGTCCCATCAACTCTCAGTTAGTCAGTTTAGAGTATTTTCAGAAACTACAATCAGTTATTCAGTATTTAGACTTCAGTTGACATGTTAGTTAGATATTCTGTTTATCTCTGATTTTAGTATTTATTCAGACTTAGATAGTTATCTCTTCAGATTCATAATTTAGTATTTGTTTTAGTTATTAAAACCTTATATCATGTCAGTTATTCTTTCGTATTTACGATTATGTCATTTAGTGCTCACAACAGGTACCAGTTAATGGGTTAGCTTGTTGTCCCTTGGGACTGTAAGCATCGTGTGACACCCAGGGTGTACTCTCATGGAGTTACACTACTCTAACCGACTAATATGTAAGTTAACCCATAGCCTGGAACAGTGAGTAGCAGACTAATAAAAGAAATAAAAACCAAAACTAACAAAAAAAGAGGAAGAAAAGCAAAAGAAAGTAAATATGTCTAAGACCTAGAAAGGTCAGTATAAGAGTCAATAACAAAGCAAGAGTACAAGGTAGGAATTATATATAGAGGGAGAGAGAGAAAGAGAGAACTGTCTCCAAAATACAAAATAAGGATCAATCTAACAAAAGAGAGAGAGCTGGAATAACTTTGAATAGCAAGAGCTCACCCTGAATCTCTAATCCATGGAAGCTTGCTAAGAGGCAAAAATAAGTAAAGAGAAATCATACTATGATCTACAAGGTACCGAAGTGTAGCATGAGACCAAACATGCGGTTCTAAGTATGCATAGGTCGACTGAGCTCCAAATAAAAATGCAAGTATAAATAGCATGTAAAACAAAAATATACATTATAAGGAACTAACAAGGAAATAAAATACAATAATGACAGTAGATAAGTAGAGATAAACCATCACAACAATAAGAGAGCTAGATTTAATGCAATAAGAACATCTAATCTCTAAGTAATCTAATAATAAGGATCATAATATCAAATGGAAAAATAACTCCAAGACATACCTAAAATCATAGGTACAAGTCCATAACCATCCTACCACAAATGTAACAATAATAATCAAACATTGCCTAACCATACACCTATAAGCTCAAAGGTGCGCAACGAAAAACATAACCTAACCAAGCTCCCATAAGAATGAATATTATCTATAGTCAATCCACTTTAACCAGTGATAGGCGATGCATATAAATGAATGAATAACATAGAAAACTAGGCGATGCAATATGAACCAAGTACCATATTCGACATAAATGTATACACTTTCTCCAACTCAACAACTCACAAAGATAGGACCTACAAAGATTATTCTTCTCTAGTACTGTAACTCATAGATGGAGGAGCCCATAAATGACTCAAAATATCCATATACATTATATGGTTCCAAACTAGGCTTTCATATTATCTATAGTCAATCCACTTTATCCAGTACATGAGATAAGCATGAGTAATAAGTGCCCGAAATTGAACCGAGACTAAATAAAAAGTAATTTAGTAAATCAAGTGTTGGGATAAAACTTAGACTAAAGTAGTAGAAATCGATACAACTGTTTCTTAAAATCCATCAACCAATAATAAGGTTGGTACGACTTCTATTTAAAGTTTATGATAACAAGGTAAGAATAAACACTTTTTAGAAAATAGTAGTAAAAATAAATGTTTTTCCTTGGAATCGTACCACAAGACATGAATGTGCCCATGTGAAGGAATGCATACCATCACCTATATCCAAACAAGAAGTAATCATACAATTTTATATAAATCGGTAGTGTTATCCCTCATAGATAAATTTACTAACCTAGAACTTCAATCTAGTCATAACCAAGGCCTAGGTACCAACAATACACTGAGTAGTGTAAATATATACATATACATACATAGCAATTTTTTAAATGAAAGTAAATGAGATAATGCATGCTACTGAAGAATTATCCAAGGGATGAGATCTTTATCGAAGGATACCTTTCAAATATATGTTAGGGATTACTAACGCCAACTTAATTCTATAATAGCTAAACAAAAATCCTTATCTAATATGAGTTGTAGACAGGTGCATATAAATATATAAGCTAAGGGATAATACGAAGTGGATCCTAAGGTCCATATGCTATAAAGGGCGTACTATTCTATAGTAGTTATTACATACGATTGTTATGCTAGCTAAAGGACCCTCGAGGAACCTATTTGAAAGTATGATACTATCCAGACTAAACCAATGCTTTTAATAATGATGCCAAGAATACTCTACATACGAAGTATGTCATGACCTGAGACTACCTCCTAGCATAACACGATTCTTAAAGTCACAAGTGACCCAAAACTAACCCATGGCCTGGGATGAGACTATGAATACCAAAATAAATTGGAATCACTTATGTGAAAATTAATAGTCAAAATAATGAGTTTTGAAATAAGCCTGGGTGAAAATATTTGGATAAATCTACATAGTTGAAAACATAATTCAGTTGACTGTTTGAAAGCCTCTAAATAAGATGAGTTGTTGGGACAAGACCCCAGCTAATTCGTTTGAAACTTAAGTAAAACACAAATATGATATTGGAATCTAGTCTTTGGTTAATGAGGACTCACCAACTCTACTTCTGATATGTAGGAGGTGATAATATGCATGCTCTTGATGCTGGATGTTAGAACCTATAGTATAAAATTTGATTATTGGGTTCATGGTTAACCATGAGATTATTATAAAAGTATATTTTTATTAGATTAGCGAAGATAATTTAAAGGGAGTAGTATTTATGACCGAGCAAGTAAGTTACTACAGTTTCTTACCCCTAAAAGTACGTTCCACCGTAGGTTGGGCCTGAGGCCGAGTTTATGATTATTATGATTGGAATCAAGGCCGAGTTTCATTTAGTGATCACTAGACCTAGGTTATAATCCTTGGCAAGAGTATGACGCTCCTCCCCAATGTGGGGTCTCCTTCTTAGGAGGACAAAATGTTGGACTCCATGTAGCTCGCATGGTTTATGTCAGTTACGAGAACCTCCCTTGCTCTTTGAAAAATTTGAGATTAGATACTTATTTTCCTTCCTATGAGCTATTTTCCTAAATAGTTGAATTGAAAAGTTGTTCCCTAATCAAAGTATTTCCTTGATGTTAGTTATTACTCTAAATGAAAGTATCTTCCCTTAATATAGTACTTTTCATAAAGCTTTGAGATAAAGTTATTTCTTTGAACTAGAGTGATTTTCCATTTGAAATAGAATGATTTCCCTAAAACATGATATGAAATATTTCCTAAAGTGAATGAAGTGCCTTCAAGTATGTTTCCAAGTCATATGATTTAGAATTCCACGTATATGGGTTCAAAATGGTTATGAAATATTGAGCATTGAAGAGGTTTTAGTTATCATGAGACATATGCATGAGTTGTAAGTATTTCTTAAAGTCCCTTAGCCTTTGGGTATTGAGAATAAAAGAAGATTGCTGACTTTTTAGAATAAAGAATGATGACTCACGATATTTGTGTTGAATTCTCCATTCTACATGATTTATGAGCCATACATTTTACACTTGTTCGAGCCATGTGTGTCATCTCATATTTCATACATGATTTGGTTGAAGAAGATTGATACTACTTTAGATACATGTATTCACCCCCACACACTTAGTACATTCTAAGTACTGATGCACATATATGGCTACGTGTTACATTGTCGTATAATTTAGGTTCAGGTGCTCAGTCCCAGCCTCATCCGTGATTTATCAAGTACTTTGCCTACATTTTCCACAGTGGTGAGTCCTCACAGATCGAGGACCGATCTTCATATATTTTTTGTACTTGAGAGACTATGTTTAATCTTCAGTTCATTTAGAGTCATTTGGGAACCTGTCCCAATGGCTCTCTAGATTTTGATTAGTAGAGGCTTGGTCAGACTAGTATCAGACTTGAGATGTGTCAAGGGTTCAGTAATGTAGTTTTGTTGAGGTTTCTCTATACTATGGTCATTTGGACCGAATATCTTTCCCATTTTTATTCGTTTATGTGATATGACTATGCAAGGGTTTGAGTCTATTTCATCATTAATTGCCTATTATGGATAAAAATTTTCTCTAAGGGTTATATTAGGGCTACTTGTAGCCTTAAGAACTGTGTGACATCTCGAGAGCTGATTTCGGGTGGTTACAATAGATGTCTAAACCTACGTTGGCTACACAGTTCTAGAATGCAAGGATTTCTTCTAAGAATCACACCCTAAATTGGTAGGTGAGTTCACATCTTTGGGTTCGCTCGGTGGTAATTTCTTCGCCCATCTTAATAGACACTGGACATGATTAAACAGAGCTGAATTGAACTGAGTTAGCTAAGTTCTGTGGACTAATGAAATAGTACTAAATTCTGATAGCTGATTAGGATTACTGATCTAACTGAATACTGAGTTCATGAGATTTCTTAGAGTACTGAATTACAGAGATTACTGAAGTTACTGACTACTGAGTAGGACTAGACTGATATTGAGTTTACTGAATCTTTTCCTGAGTCATTAGACTAACTGAGGTCTATTGGACATGGCTTAACTAAGAATATCATGAAAACATGACACTAGCTCTAGGCATACTACTATATTTTTTGAGTACAAGTACCCCCAGGACTCAATAGAAGGAAACTGACACAACATGACACTTCTTGATCATAGGAATAAAGTCCACAATCCATAATGCCATAAGTTGGGGATTTCATACTACACATAGTTCTTAAAATTTTATGCATGGAAGGGAATGCATCTAACAACATGCTATGAGTCCATCAATCTAGTTTCATGAATATCCCATCAACAATCACAATGCATAGAATATAATAGAAGTCATTGTTTTCATAAGGGTATAACATGCATTTGTCCCTAGATATTTAGCCAAAATACATGATTTATCATATAAGTCATTGTTTTCATAAGGGTATAGCATGATTTTATCCTTAGATATTTCATAAGGGTCACAATTTAGCCAAAATACATGATTTCTAGTCTCTTAGATATTTATCGAACACCTTACATGCAAAACTTAGGCATAGGTGTAATCAACAAATTATTCATCATGAACAACCAAATTTATATGTTTCCAACTCATATGATATCATAGATACATAAAAACACACAAAGACTCTAACTTGGGGATTACACAACATCAGTTTCATGAACAAATCAACCCACAACATAATAACATAGTTTATAATTTAAAAGAAGGTTCTTGAGCATTATGGGTGGAAGGAATTCATAAATCAACACAACGCATACCTTAGACAAAAGATTCTTGTTGATTGACAGAGAAATTTGCTTGAAATTAAATCCCCAATTGAAAAGCATAATGTGTTCTTGAGAGGATTTGGAGAAATATGGGTGTATTTTGGTGTAAATGGGAGTTAATCCTGTGTTTTTGGATAATATATGGGTGGGAGAATTACACTAATATCCCTATGAATGCGTAAACTGAAAGCTAAAATTCTTAGGGGTGGACTAGAGTATCGTAGGATGCTCTGGTTCTCCAAAATGGAGTGTGTGTCGGATTCTCCAGTGCTCCAAAATGGAGCATGGGTGGCATGCTAATCGCTTGACCTTACTGCCTCACAAAAATAATCATAACTTTTCTCTCGGGTATCCGATTTTGGAAAAATTGATATTATTGAAAAGATAATTCAATTATCTACAATTCGGTGTGTCTTTAAGGTGAAAAATTCCATTTATAAAGAAGGTTATATACATCTGAAGTAGACCCTTGTAGAATAAAATACCAAATTTTGGACTAATCAAAGTATCTTGCCTGAACTTGGCTCCAAATGATTTCTATGAATATTATTAATCTCAGGAGAGTTTCACACAAGAGTATAAAGATCATGAAACTTATATTCACATAAAAATCACAGGGATTATAACTTATATACATAGAAACAACGGTTCAAAGACTAACACAAAAATATAGGGTATTACATTATCTCCCCCTTGGGAACATTCATCCTCGAATGGAACTAACAGAGAGGGGAGAAATGATAAGCTGAACATAATCTGGACATCAATGACTAAAACATGATCTCATGAATGACATGACTAATAAACTGAATATATCCAATGGAACATGCACATCTGATGCATGGCTGATAAATTGAATCTATGCATATCTGATGCATAGATAACAGACTCATAAATACTTGTCTGAATGTTCAGATGAACTGAGGTTCTCTCATAGAGAAAGCATATATAATGCATGATTATGTGACAGACATGCTACGTGAATACACGACTAAGAGTACTGAGAAGTTGATCTCGCATATCTGATGCGCAAATATATAACTAAACTAGCTCATGAATATGCGACTGAACATACAATGGTAAAAGATACCATGTCTGAACTAAAACTGGGCATGGACTTCAAGATCAAATTGATAATGGAACTGAACATGACAATTGAGTTTTTCTCAAAATGAGAATGCATGTCTGATACATGCTTGAACGTGCAATGATAATTGACACCAAGTTTGTGTTGGAAATCTAATACCAAGTTCATAATGGTAGCTTGAAGATGAAACTAAGTAGGTTAAAGAAAATTGTTATGGAAACTGAAAAGTACTGATGAACCCATGATTATAATAGAAGTATGCATGTAAGGGAATATATGAACAAGACTGGTATTGGAACATGATGAGTGAACTGAATATTTTGAACTAAATTGATCCCTTAAATACATGGCTCACAACTGAGGTTGAAACTTGAGAGTCAAACTATGAGTATCCCCTAATACAAACTAGATTCATTACATAAAAAGGAAAGGAATACTTATATTATGAAAGTTTAGGGAATTATAGGTTATCTCCCCCTTGGGACACTAGGTCCCTCAAAGAATACTGACTTGGCTGAGCTACTGAGGGAAGATGAGGTGAGGCGCAAGGCAGCTAGGAACTGAATTGGAACTAATTATATGAGATCTGAAACTAAGACATGATACATGAACTGAGCTGAGCTTGCATGTACATGATTTGTTCAGACCAAACAGTACAAACTTGTCTGACTGACTGCTAGACATAAAGTACTGGCTATTTTAGACTAATTCCCTACTAAATTACTCATATAGTCTGTTGACTGATTGATGGTTATATACTAGGCATGTAAGATTGAACGGTACTTAGCTTGAATAACTGGGATGAAAATATAGAGGTTTTTATGAATATGAGAAAGGAACTAACTTAGTAACATATGACAGCTATGTATGAATTCGTGAAATACTGTATTATCTGTGAATGCAAAACCAGGTGGATAAAATGATTTAGAAATATTCTATAAGTTGAGATACTGGAATGCTGATGACATGCATGACTAATAACTACACGCCATGGTCAAGCAAACCTGAAATTAAACTGTGGTACTAATCTAATTATTGAGCTGAGGTTGACACTATAGCTAAGACTATAATAGAGACTGAAATGTAGTTAGTTTGAATAGCGGGACTGAGGTTGTAGAATATTATGCATAGGAGGTAATAACTAACTGAGTTACATGAGGTAACTTGAGCATAGATTCCTGAGGTCTGTAATATTTGCGAAAGCAAGACCAAGCGAATGATATGATTTGGAAACATTCCATAGGCTGAGGTATTGAAATACCTATAATTGAGTAACTAACAACTGTACGCTATGGTCGAGCAAGTCTGTAACTGAACTGAGTTTTCTGATCTGATTACTGAACTGAAGCTGATATTATAACTAAACTGTATCTGGAATCCATACTAGAACTAAATAATGAGTCCTGATAACTGAGTACTGGTAGCTAAGGTGTAGACTGATACTGAAGTGCTTACTTTTGAGACTGAATATTGAGTACTGAGACTATAATTAAGATGGAAACTGAGTTTTGATAGCTGCGCAATGAGGATTGACATAAGTCAAAGATCTGAATACACACTCACACTCTATACTTTCCTAATTTCTAATTACTACTTCTTGCTATCCATTTATTTGCAAACCAATAAGACATTCAAGCCTATCACCATAACTACACCCTCGTGTAAAGTAAGCATGTGACAATCTTGTCTTAACATAAATAACTTACTCTCTCCCATCTAACCAACTGCTTATCACTATACTACTTTCACAAAAAACATATTGAAGGGTTAAATCAGGAAGACCTGAAGCATGAATGGACACTAGCTAGACTTGACATATTACTGAGGCCTGACGAATAGGATATCAACAGCATGGATTTACCAAAAAGGTTTGAATTGATGATATACATGACGTATCCTAGATCAGTAGGATTGTAACATGAGTCGTGGAAGTTGAGTTTACTGTAAAGCGTGACATGTGTACATGAGTCATTAGCTGCATGACCTATGTTTTGCAGTTTTCTTTTGCATTCATAGGACATGATTTGTATTACTGAGGGGAACAGAACTAAAATTCTTTTACTGGGAACTGGAATCATAAATAATTCTATGGAAAGCATGTTAGTATAAGCTGGGTTCATGGAACTGAGATGTGAAGCATGTGTAGGCATCATGCTGACTGAAGTACCAAACTTGACACTGAGATAAGGGTTGGTAGGAAATCATCTTCTTTTACTGCTTTTGTATATGTACTGGCACCACAACTAGAATCTAAGAGCCTGAATTTGTCACTTGATATATCATCTCCCCCTAAGCATAAAGCCATCATCATAAGTTCGTAAATACTTTACCAAACTCTAAACTGAACTACAATCATCATCACATACTTACACTCTGTTCGGTACATGCTTCCATACTGAACACATCATCCACTGTTGTTTCCTCATATACTGATAACATCATATTCACACCTTCAAGCCTAATTTCAAGTCAATAAACTTAAATTCTTGCTCGCACTGTTCAAGCCTACTGATTTACTTTGGTACAACTATACCCATGGATATATCATCTAATCAATATAGATAGTATTATCCCAACTCTACTACTTCTAAACTCCTAGGTTCATGCTCCTAACTCTAGGTCTATGCTATCATAGGATTTTGAGAAAGGATCAGATAGCATATCTAAATTCAGGTTCAAGAATGAGTTCTCATGTTCAAAGGTAAAATATGTACAACATTGGGACAAAACTAAACTGATGGGGTACCTGTGAGCATATGGGCAATTCCAAAGTTGTCTACAGGGACTGTTTAAGAAATCCCTATCTTTAGGACTTTGAGCTTTACTATTTTTGTTACCTTGAAAGTAAGGTGGAGTTTACATGAGTAAAGCATGATGAGAATCTACATGAGTTTCTTAGGAAACCTTTCTTTTGCATGATCTGAAACATGAAAGAAGGAAAACTATTCCTAAGACATCTCATAGCCTCCTGCACATAGGTGTGGTGTATAACACACCTATGTATAAGACTTACTAGATGTGGCTTTTAGACTTACTGGGAAACTATTAAATCTATCTCTAATACCATGTTTGTTATGCCCCAAATTTGGTACCCAGAATGCTACACAGTACTTATGACCTCAGAGGACCACAAGCTAACCCATGACTGATATCTATACCTGTACACTATATAATATATTAAATAAATATGAAAATAAAGGCTAAAAGGCCATAATGTTCAAATTTTATAAAACATAACATCTGAGTGGGGTATGAAATACCCAAAACAACTAAAATAAATTGTTTGAACATGATAGTTTGAAATCCTCTAACTGTCTGAATAGGGAGTTGATGGGACATATCCCCAACTAACTTCATCTACTACAATAACTAAATACTAAAATAATGAAACAACCAAATAATAACATCCTCGAATGATAAGGACTTACTGCTAACTCTGACTGTGAAAATTTGGAATGCTACTGATGCTTTGGACCTCGTGTTTCTAAACCTACGGCATAGAATAAAACACCATAGTGCAAATGCATCAGTACAACTGAATGTACTGAGTATGCATATGGGGTAGGCTAAATTCAAGGGTTCACATGCATGATCAATACTAACTGATTGTCTAACATGAACGTGAGAATACATGCATAAATACATAGTAACTATAACTGAGATCGTGATAGGACAGAATACTAGGTTTTACTATGATTCTATCGATAACATAGATTTATTGATATCTGAGTTTACTATTAATGAAATACAGATAATCTGAAATACTAGTAGGCTGACAACTGAGTTTATTAATATGGATATATGAATGATTGTTTCTGATAGTTTTAATTATGAAGAACTGATCTAATTGACTATATTTGAGAGTTTTGAATCTGAATACTGATAACATGAGTTTTGTATAATTGATATACTATTAACTGAGTTCATGATAATATGATTACTGAGTCTGAATACTAATAACATAAGTTCTAATAACTCATATAACTGAAAACATGAGTGACTATATCTAACAGTCCTAAATCTGGTAGAACTAATTGAGTTATGCACTGTATCTAAGTTGACTGTATCTGACAGTCCTGATATTCTGAAGAACTATCTGAGTTATTTTACTGTAAATGAATGACTGTATATGACATTCCTAATTCTATAACTCAAACTGTGGGAAGTAGTCATTTAACCGACATGTGCCAATTAAGTAAATAATGGTAAATTGAGGTCCAATCTATAACCCCAATTGGAAGGGTATCAATACCACGCCACTGGTAAGAACACTGTGAGAA
Organism: Capsicum annuum; assembly: GCF_002878395.1. NCBI lineage: Eukaryota > Viridiplantae > Streptophyta > Magnoliopsida > Solanales > Solanaceae > Capsicum > Capsicum annuum. The sequence goes on along the minus strand of NC_061114.1, from coordinate 172,378,923 downwards.
CCCTATACTTGTAGGTACTCAAAAGGAGAATAGTGGGAACCCTAAACTGATAGGTTAATCCACCTCATCAATCCCAAACTGACATGTTAGATTTCTCAACCTACGCTGGCTACATAATTTTGGAACACAAGGATTGCTTCTAAGAATCACACCCTAAATTTGCAGGTGAGTTCCCATCCTTGGGTTTGCTCGGTGCTAACTTATACTCCTATCTGAATAGATACTGGACATGATTAAACAGAGATGAACTAAACTGTGTTAACTAAGTTCTATGGACTGATGAAATAGTACTAAATTCTAATAGCTGACTGAGATTACTGATCTTATTGAATACTGAGTTCATGAGATTTCTGAGAGTACTGAATTATGGAGTTTACTGAAGTTATTGAGCACTGAGTAGGATTGGACTGATACTGAGTTTACAGAATCTTTTCTTAAGTCATGAGATTGACTGAGGTCTATTGGATATGGCTTGACTGATAATATCGTGAAAACATGACACTATCCATAAATCAACACAACGCATACCTTAGACGAAAGATTCTTGATGATTTACAAAGAAATTTACTTGAACGTGAATCCCCAATTGAAAACCCTAATGTGTTATTGATAGGATTTTGAGAAAAGTGGGTGTATTTTGGTGTAAATGGTAGTTAATCCCATGTATTTGGACTATATATGGGTGGGATAATTACCCTAATACCCCTATGGACGCGTAAACTGAAAGTTGAAAATCTCAGGGGTAGGCTATAGCATGCGTCCCATGCTTTAGTGCTTTAAAATGGAGCGTGTGTCGTATTCTCTAGTGCACCAGAATGAATCATTCGTCGCATGCTAATCGCATGACCTTACTGCGTTACAAAAATAATCATAACTTTTCACTCGGGTATCCGATTTTTGGTGAAATTGGTATTGTTGGAAAGCTAATTCAATTATCTACAATTTGGTTAGTATTTGAGATGAAAAATTAAATATATAAAAAATAATATACACATTTGAATTAGACCATTGTAGAATCAAATACCAAATTTTGGAAGAATCAAAGTATCTTGGCTCAACTTAGCTCCGAATAATTTCTATGAACATTTTTAACCTCATAAGCATTTCACTCACGAGTATAAAGATCATGAAACTTATATTCACATGATAATCACTTGTATTATAACTTATATATGTAGAAACAACAGTTCAGACTAACCCAAAAATACATGGTATTACATCAAATCTAATCCTGATACCAAACAACCTTAATTTATACGTAATGTCATATGTGATGAATCTATTTTTATTATTTTTTGGTGGATTTTTAATTGTTGGTGGGCCAAGTCTAATGGGTGTTTTGGCAAGTAGTTTAGTTAGATTTCTAGTGGGGGCGAGCTTGGTTACTGATTTTTGGGGTTGGTTTTGGTCTCTAATGAAGAGATTGGAGGAAGGAGTCAAGATAGTTGGGTTTTTTGGGTTTAATGGTGGAGCAGAAATTTTCGCGAAACTTTGTTGGAGAATTTGAGTGGTGTGAACTGTTGTTCTATCCCTGTTCCTCCCCCTTTCTCTCCCTATTTTCTAACACTTTCTCTATTTTTTTCTCTCTTTCTCAATATTTTCACTATCTCATTTTCTCTCAATTCTCCTATCGTATTTCACCAAAGTCCCTCTCCGTTCATATTAAAATTCCGATATCTCTCTCCCCTTTATCGCCTCTTTCTTTTTCGATTATTTTCAGTATGTTCTCCTTCATTTCTTTAACTATTTTCCTCGATATATAGTAGTGTGTACATATATTTTTTTGTGTATTGTTAGGGATAAGTAGTGTGGTGTGTGTATATTCCCCTTTTTGTTAGTGTGTGTTGTACATTTATTTCTCTCTCCTTTTTTTTAGTTTGGTGAATATAATAATATAAGTGAAGGATAGGGAGACACCTGGCACAATGGTCTTGGTTGGGGTAATATAGGTCAAAATATTGTTATGGTTTTATTATTATCTGATAAGGATAAAAAAATGTGTAAAACGGAAGGGGGAAAGAAGGAACTCATAGGAGGGGTCGTTAGGGTGGGTAACATGTAAAGATTTGACAGGGTAATTTACGTGTGAGAGAATATTGGTTGAGTAATTTGTTAGGAATTATTATTTTTTATCTTTTGTGGGAGACTATATAGATATGGTAAGGGTGTGGGGAAATTGTGCGGTGAATGGGATAAAATTTGAGATTACGATGCTCGAGAGGGTAAAAATTAAGTGTATAAATCATGCCCCTATTTGACTATATATACAAAGAATTTTCAGACAACGAGACAAAATTTGACCAATTCATTATACAAAAAGAAGAAAAAAGAAAATAAAGTGCGAACAAGTCCTTTTTTTGGACATCCTACCTATCTCGAGTTATAAGTAAATTACATCACAAGTCGTTCAAAGGATTGAAAAGAAGAGGGAATATACCGAGTTGGAGATCAAGTAAGGTACTATCGAGGTTCTGATCCGCGTCTTTGTCATTACATAAAATATTAAAATTACAAGTTAAAAAGATAAATGAAATTAAAAAATTCTATCTATGCAGCTTCTCTTGAATCTTAAATTAAGTCTTCAATGTTTTCCCAAGTGATAAAATATATGCTTTACTTTGGGTTGAACTTGAAAGAAAACTTTTCCTCCATGCAAAATTTGGTAATACCCCGCAAAATCCTAGCATAACCCAATCCTTTAAATCATGAAAAGAGGTCCAAGGCTTAGAAAAAAATTCAGCTGAGTAATGAAACTTATTCTCACTTTAGGACCTCGGTATTTTCATGATTTTATTTATGGCCCATATGACCTTTAAGTGTTGGTTTTTAAGTCGATTCATGATCAAAAAGGTCAATGGGTGTTCTCAGGAGAGTTTTGAATTTTTCAAACCCCGTTAGAAGGTTGTTGGAATGTTGAAAATAGTGAATCGATGCGATCTCAACACATTGCATCGATAGATATTTTTTCCCAACTTCCAGTGCAAATTCTAGTGAGCTAACATAATCTCGACGCAATGCGTCGACCCCATTGATATGGCACATTGGTTTGTGCGTCGCTGGGTGCAAATTTTCTATAATTAAAATCCGCATCCAAAGGGGTAAATGAGTCAATTTACCGACTCTTATTCCTCCCAAAACACGCAATTTTGGCCCCAAATAGCAAAGATACCTCATTATTCATCTTTTTTATCTCTAATAACAAACCCTAGCTCTAAGATTCAAGAAAAATACCATAACTTCTACTCCAAGAAATGTTATAATTCAAAACTTCGGGTTCAAGAACTTCAAGAGGAGGCTTCAAGAACACCATTAGAGAGTCAAGAATCAAGATTTTACATTCAAATTCATGAACAAGGTATGCGGGGTTAATGAACAAGGATCCTCTTCAATCATTGTGACCAAACTATCTTTTAACTACTAATTACATGATTTTAAATGAAATTACATGAAATTTAAATTAGGGTTCATACCCATTATTGTTAGTTGCAAGATTAGGAGTTTTTAAGGGATATTGAAGTTGAATTGCATGTCTATTTTCATATTTTCATGCCTATTACTGTAAATTTCAGATTTTGAGTTGAATTATCATTAATTACAATATTAAGCATTTTTCGCATGAACTTGATGCATGGGTTATAAACCAAAGCTTATATGTTGATGTTTCATGAAATATGATGCTTTAAGCATCCTATGATCAGATTATTCACAGATTCTCAATAAAGCTTAGATCTTTTGATGCTCAGATAAGATTTGGAATCCACTTTATAGACTCAATATAGATTTAGAAAAATCATATTAGCTTTACTTACATATTTAAATTGGATAAATGCATGATAGGTTTCATAATAAACCCGCATGCTAGTTTTTAAAAGTGGATTTCCAACAAAATGAGCATACAAATTAAAAGGGTGTAGTATTTAGCACCGAGCAGAAAGTGTGGGATTAACATGACCTATCTTCCATAGAACTATGTAGCCAACGTAGATACAAATTATCTGATTATTCCTATTTTTTATGGATGATAGTTACACATATAATCACTTAGATTAGGCTATACTCTTTGGCAAGAGTATGACACCTCTCCCAATCTTGAGGTTTTTACTATAAGGGAATAAGGCATTGGACTCCATGTTAGCTCACATAGTTTATGTCAGTTAGAAGAACCTCCCTTCAAATAAAGTATTTTCCCAAACAGAAAAGAATAACAAAAAAGCTTTTAGAAAACTAAGTGTAAAGGCTCACAACTTTATTCAGATTATGCTTTGCAGAAAGATATTAGCTACAGATTTTAACTTTCAGATTTTAGATACAGGCATGAGTTCTTTGTACACTTAGACATTATGATTTATAGATAGAACATTTGTATAGGTTTCAGAACTAAGTGTTATGACTCATTAGATTTACAAAGTATGATTTTCTATTCAAAATTATAGATTTCAGTCTTCAGATATTCCAGCTTACATATGTCATTTACATTTAGCATGCATTGTTTTAAAAACTATGATAATGATTGATATTATGTTTTACTTATGTATTCAGCCCCATATACTTAGTACATCCTCAAAGTACTGACCCACATATATATGTCTATGTGCTACATTGTCTCATAATGTAGGTTCAAGTGCTCAATTTTTGCAGTGAAAGTGATTTCAAACATGTCCATCTACATCCTGACAGTTGGTTAGTCCTCAGAGTTTGGGGACTTAGTCATTTAGTTTATGTTCAGCTTATCATTTTAGACAATTTAGTATTCTTTTCAGACAGTTTAAGTCTGTTAGAGGTTTGTCCCAGTAATTCTCTAGCATTAGTAGTAGAAGCTTATCAGACTGCTAAATTATATTCAGACTTACAGTATTTGTTTTCCAAGATTATATTCAAATTATTCTCTATTATTTCAGATAAATTTCCATATTTAGTATGACTTTTATGCCTATATTTTCCTTGTTATGAAATTCAGACTTAGTAGCAGGCAAACAGGGTTAGCTTAAGACTACTCGTAGTCTTGAGGATCGTGTGACGTTTTGAGACTAGGTTTTAGGATGTTAAAAACTTGGTATCAGAGCTAAGTTTATAATAGTCCTAGGTAGTCAGACAAACCGCATTACATAGAGTCTTAATCATGGGTGTGAAGCACGTCACATTAGTGAGAAAGAGGCTACCAGATTTTCTTAAAAAATCATCTCATTCTTTTATGATCTATCGTGTTTATGGTATATCTATCTGCTTTTAACTTGTGCTCTCTTATGATAGTTTTTGAAAATGCCTCCCTATAGATCTAACGCCTATAGAAATGATAACTAGTCACCCCAGCCTACTAACACTCTAAACAAAAATGTATCCCATGCCAAATTTTGAGCTACCCTTTAGACGTTAGCTCAAGCTGTGACTGCAAATATTCAAGATAATAATCAGGCTGCAGTTCTACATCAGTAAGAGGGTAATTTAGCTGCATCCAGACTTTGTGACTTTATAAGAATGAATCCACCCAAATTCTTTGTGTCAAAGGTAGGTGAGGACCCAAAATTATATCTTAATAAGGTGGAAAAGATCACCTAACTTATGTATGTTACTAAAGAGGAGAGTGTGTAATTGGATTCATATAGGCTGAAGGATGTTTCTTATGATTGGGTGGTTATATGAAAGAAAGGTAGGGGTGAGAATGCAGCTTCCATGAGTTAGCAGGTATTTTAGGATGCTTTTCTAGATAGGTTCTTTCTGTGTGAGTTACGGGAAGCCAAGATTAAGGAGTTCATGAACCTGAGATAGGGCTCAATGATAGTGAAGGAGTACTCCCATAAGATCAACCAGTTATCTAAGTATGATCCTGAGTTGATAGTGGACACTAGATCTAGTATGAGGAAGTTTGTTACTAGAGTGTTGTGACTGGTAATCAAGGAGTATAGGACTGTCATGCTTATTGGAGACATTTATCTTTCTAGATTGATGACTCATCATCAATAGATTGAGCCAAAAAAGTTGAAGGAAGAGATAGAAGCAATAATAAGGCTAGAACTGGGTAGTTTGAGTATGGTCAGTCAAGGTATGCAGGGGGAAATCATTCATAGTTTAAGAATCATTCATCTATGATAGCACCATCTTTAGCTAGTGCTCCCACTCCCAGAGCTAGGCAGGAGCAGTGGGGTAAGTCTTTTATGTCAAGATCTCAGAATAGTGTGAGTGGAATACCCAGTTATCCTTCGTTCCTTAAGTGTGGTATGAATTATCCTGGTGAGTGTTTAAAGGGACAAAATGGTTGTTTTGATTGTGGCAAGTTGGGTCATAGAATTAGAGAGTGTCTACATGCTAAGAAGGGAAATAGAGATACTTATCCCCAGACTCAGGGTACTAGTACACCAGCTCCAATAGCTCTCCCAAACCCTCATTAGGGTGCATCATCCAGTACCAGTGACGGTCATTGCTAGAATCGGTTCTATGCCTTAGCATCTCATCAGGAGTAGAAGAGCTCCCCAGATGTTGTTACTGGTATGCTTCGCATCTTTCATCTTGATGTTTATGTGTTGTTAGATCCCAGGTCGAATTTCTCTTATGTGACCCCGTTCATTGCTGTAAATTTTGAAATAGGCCCTAAAAAATTTTCTAAGCACTTCTTGTTTCTACCCCAGTGGGTGAGTCAGTTATTGCCAAACAAGTCTATAAAAAGTATCCTATCACTATCCTTTATGAAATCATATTGGCAGACTTAATAGAGTTGATATGATTCACTTTGATCTTATTCTTGGTATGGATAGGATCCATTCCTGTTATGCATCTATAGATTGTCACACCCGAGTGGTGAAGTTTCAGTTTTAAATATCTTATCTTAAAGCTGGAAAGTTGATTTCCAAAAGATATATCTATCATCTATTTTGGGTCAAAGACGCTAAGTCTGAGACTCCAATAGTTCACTCAGTCAAAGTAGTCAATGAGTTTCCTGAAGTTTTTCCCAAAGATTTGCCAAGGGTACCTCCTAATACGGAAATAGAATCTGGTATCTTCTCCCAGAGACTCACCCTATCTTTATTCCTCCTTATTATATATCTCCAGCCGAGCTGAAGAAGCTAAAAGAGCAGCTCAAATATCTTTTAGATAAAAGTTTCATAAGGCCTAGTGTTTCTCTATGGGGTGCTCTCATCCTATTCGTGTGAAAGAAAAATGGTTCTTTGCAAATGTGCATTGAATTTTGTTAGCTGAATAAAGTAACAGTCAAAAACAGATATCCTCTTCCTCAAATTAATGATCTGTTTGACTAACTCCAAGGTGCAAGTGACTTCTCAAAGATAGACCTTAGATCCGGCGATCATCAGCTTAAAGTAAGGGAATGTGATATTCCAAAAACAACTTTCAAAACCTATTATGGTCATTTATAGTTTCTAGTCATATCTCTCGAGCTAACAAATGCCTCAACAGTTTTCATGGACTTGATGAACAGTGTTTTTAATCAATATTTGGACATGCTTGTCATAGTCTTTATAGATGATATCCTTGTCTATTCCTGCAGTGAGGATGATCGACCATATTAGAATTATCTTGCGAACTCTTAGAGACCACAAACTGTTCGCCAAATTCAGCTAATGCAAATTTTTGCTAAGGTCTATAGCTTTCCTTGGTCATATTGTTTCCCCTGAGGGCATTAGAGTTGATCCCCAAAAGACAAAAGCAGTAAGAAATTGGCCTAGACTTATTTCCTCATCAGATATTAGAATTTTCTTGGGTTTAGCTGGCTATTACAGGCATTTCATTGGAGATTTTTTGTCAATTGCATCCCCTAAGTCTAGATTGACCCAGAAGAAAGTTAAGTTACATTAGTCAAATTCATGTGATAAGAGTTTTTAGGGGTTGAAGACTCGACTCACATTAGCTCCAGATTTAGCACAACCTGATAGTACAGATGGGTTCGTCGTATATTGTGATATTTCTAGAGTCAGTCTGGGTTGTGTTCTGATGCAGAGAGGCAAAGTTATAGCTTATGACTCCAAACATCTTAAACCTCAAAAAAAGAATTGCCCTACTATAACGACCCAAAATCGCTTTCCGGGACGTCACATGGTGCTTAAGGCTACAAGTAGCCCCAGCTAACCCTTAAAGCCAGTTTCTTCCAATAATACTCAATTCAAGATGAAATAGACTCAAACACTCGAATAGTCATATCACATGAAAGGAAACACAGGAAAGATACTCAGTCCAAATGACCACAATAGAGAGAAACCTCAACAAAACCACAATACTGAACCCTCGACGCATCACAAGTCTGATACTAGTCTGACAAAGCCTCTACAAATCATAATCTAGAGAGCAATTAGGACAGGTCCCCAACTAACTCAAAATGAACTGAAGATAATACCTAGTCTCTTAAGTACAGAAAATATCTGAAGATCGACCCTCGAACCATGAGGAATCACCACTGTGGAAAACGTAGGATGGTACTCAAAGAACCACGGGTGAGGTTGGGATTGAGCACCTAAACCTACATTATAAGAAATATAGCACATAGACATATATATGGATCAGTACTTGGAATGTACTGAGTATGCGAGGGTGAATGCATGTATATAAAACAGTATCAATCTCCTTCTATCAAATCATGTATACAATATGAGACGACTCACATGGCTTGAACAAGTATAAAATATAAAGCTCAAAAATCATGTAGAATATAGCATGCAACACAAATATCGTGATTCATCGTTCTTTATCCTTAAAAATTAGAAATTTTATCTTATTCTCAATACTCAAAGGCTAAGGGACTTTAAACAATACTTACAACTCATGCATATGTCTCATGGAGAGTAAAACCTCTTTAATGCTCAATATTTCATAACAATTTAGAACTCATATACTCTAAATTCAGAATCATATGACTTAAAAACATACTTGAAGGCACTCCATTCACTTTAAGAAAATATCTCATATCATGCTTTAGGGAAATCATTATATTTCAAATGGTAAAGTACTCTAGTTCAACGAAATAAGTTATCTCAAAGCTTTATGAAAAGAACTATATTAAGGAAAGATACTTTCATTTATGAAGATAACTCACATCAAGGAAATACTTTAATTAGGGAACAACATTGCAATTCTACCATTTAGGAAAATGGCTTATAGGAAGGAAAATAAGTATCTGATCTCAAAATTTTCAAAGGGCAAGGGACGCTCTCATAACCGACATAAACCATGCAAGCTACATGGAGTCCAATGTTTTTTCCTCCTAAGGAGGAGACCCCATGTTGGGGAGGAGCGTCATACTCTTTCCAGGGAGTATAACCTAGGTCTACTGATCATTAAACAAAACTCATCCTTGGGCCTAATATCAACTCGGCCTTAGGCCCAATAATAAACTAAGCGTCAGACCCAACCTATGGTGGAACGTAGTTTTGAGGTAAGAAACCATAGTAACTTACCTGCTCGGTGCTAAATACTACTCCTTTTAGATTATCTGCACTCATCTCATAAAAATCCACTTTTAGAATAATCTCATGGTTCACCACGAAACTAATAATCAAATCGATAATATCATATAGTGAAGTGGATTTCAAAGCTCTCGGACCATTAGGTCGATTAATTTCTTAAGCATCTCAAAATACTGAAATCATAGGTTCTTATAACACAAGAGTTCATAAAATTACAAGTCTCAAATAGGGCTTACTAACCCATAGTTCAATCTCAAGTTAAAACTCATCATCAACATAATAGACTGCATATAGATTCATAAATCATGTGGAAATCTTGGAATTTCAGCAATATATCTCAAAATCTCAATATACTCATATTCTTCAATATCTCAAACATGACAAATATTAGCTTCTCAAGGATTAAAATCATTGGATTTATACCATGCTGTAATTTCTAAAGAAAATATGCAAAAATCAATTATCTGACTCTCAATCTATGGGAAATATCAAGATAATGCATTCAATAATAATGGGTGAAAAGAACCAATTCAAATTCATGTAAAAACCTCATAGATATCAGGAAATTCATGATAAATAAGCGTTTTGGCCACAAGGGTAAAAGGGTTACCCTTTTTAAAAACCCCACATACCTTAGATTAGGAGATTAGATGAACAAGCTTTCAATAAACTTCCTCTTCTTACTCTTGGGAGAGTGTTCTTGAAGCCTTTGAACTTGGGAGATTTAATTCTCAACTGACTAGCAAAATTTATGGTGAGTTCTTAGATTTTTTTTGAGTAGAATTCTTCTTTTGATTTGATTTTGAGGAGAATCCCTAGCTCATTAGTGTTAGAGATGGGAAAAAATGAGGCAGCTGCATCATCTGGTATATATATAAGGGCTTCAAAGAGAGGAAAAGACTGGAGTACTCTTTTAAAAATGGATTCAAAATTTTGCGCGGAACGTACAATGGTGGGCTCCGACGGTCCGTTGGGGGTCCGATAGTCCATCGGACTCGGCCATCAAGCATGTTCCAGAACATTGACTTCTGCCTCAAAAACGATGGTGCGGGGAGACGATCTGTTAGGGGTCCGATGTTCCGTCAGACCTTATCATCGAATTTTTCCAGAGAATACACCCACAGCCTCCCTACTACGGTGGAACTCGACGGTATGCCAGTGGTCCGATGGTCCATTGGCTTAATCCATCACATTGAGGCAGTGAACTAATTCTCTATCTCTCTGGAATGGTGGAGCTCGACATCTAGTCGACCATCCGACAGTCTGTCGACTAGCTCCGTCGCACCAAGGTGATTTCTCTGATTTACAAAAAAAGTTCTATCTTTTTATTCCGACTTCAGATTTCAACAAAAAGGGTGTCGTTGGAAATATAACTCAATTTTACACACTATAGAAAGTCATTTACAAGAGGATTCAACAAGATCAACACACTAAACACTTAGGAAGTCTTTTATAAATCATATGGGGCTGGAATTTACACTTCGTTTAACACGTTCTAAGGCTCAAGCTATAAGGGAATTTTGCCGGGAGGTATAATATCTCCCCCTTAGGAACATTCATCCTCAAATATCGCTATTTAGGCTAGGAACATAGGAAAAAAATTGAGTATACATAGCTGAAGAAATTTGCTAAATGGGCTCAGAGTCTTTATAAACTCTTAAATGCCTCGGAAATTGATAGAAATCATGTAATAATAGATACATTGCTATGCTTTTGATTAGAAGAGATGAAATAAGGAATAATAGTACCTTCTACTTGGTCCAAACTCATAGAAAAGTGGTGCGGGTACTTTGCTCGTATGTCAGCTTCTGCCTCCCAAGTAGCACCTTCAACAGATGGTTCCGCCACAGAACTTTAACCAAAGGAACCTCTTTGTTCAGGTCTACGGACTTAAAAGTCAAGGATCTTGACAGGAATTTCATTAAAGGAAAGACTATCCTGAATATCAACATTCTTCGAAGGATCAACCAAGGTAAAATCACCGTTATGCTTCTTGAGCATGGAGACATAAAAAATAGAATGAACGGCTGACAATTCTGAGGGAAACTCAACCTCATAGGCTACTCTACCAACACGGTTTAAGGATCTATACGGGCCAACTTAACAAGGACTCAACTTTCCCTTCTTACCAAACCTCTTCACCCCTTTCAAGGGTGAAATCTTCAAGTACACCAAATTACCTAACCTTCTCACATCAACATAAGACTTTTGACGACTTTAAGCCATCTTCAACCTTTCTCTAATCAACTTAAATTTCTACATCGCTTTAAACACTGCATCTGGTCCAATCGTGGCTACTTTACCTACTTCAAACCAACCTATGGGTGATCTACACCTCTTACCTTACAAGGCCTCAAACGATGCTATCTCAATGCTAGAATGGAAACTATTATTCTAGGCAAACTCAATCAATGGTAAATGGTCGTCCCAACTACCCTTGAAATCAGGAGCACTCGCCTTCAACATATCCTCTAAGGTCTGAATGGTCCTCTCAGCCTGACCATCTATCTGTGGGTGAAATGGAAAACTCAAAAGAACATGGGTACAAAGACCCTACTAAAATGTCCTCCAAAACTAAGAAGTAAACTAAGTACCCCTATCTAAAATGACAGACAAGAGAACTCCATGCAGTCTAACCAACTCTCGAATATACAATTTTGCATAATCCTCAGTTGTATAAGATATATGCACGGGCAAGAAATATGTGGACTTAGTCAACCTATCTACAAAAACCCAAATAAAATCATGATGATGACATGAAAGAGGCAACCCGATTACGAAGTCCATATTCACTGCTTCCCACTTCCAAGTGGGTATATCAAACTCTTGAATCACACCACCAGGCCTTTGGTGCTCTACCTTAACCTATTAACACGTTGTATACTTTGCTTCAAACTCGGCTATTTCTTTCTTCATCGTATTCCACCAATTGACCTCCCGCAAGTCACGGTACATCTTGGTAGTGCCGGGATAAATAGAATACCTCACGCCATGTGCTTCAACCAATATCCTTTGCCTCAGATAATCAACACAGAGAACACACATCCTACTATTTAATCTCAATACATCATCTACTCCTTCAGAGAAAACCTTGACTTTTTGGTATCTAACTGACTCTTTCAGTTTGACCAAACTAGGATCCTTATCCTGTTTCTCCTTCACTTCTCAGACTAACGATGATTCAGAACTACTCTGTACCAATGTACTCCCCTCTGCTGAATCAAGCAACCTAACACCCAACCTAGCTAGCCAATGCATATCATGAGCTAATTCTCTCCTACCTTCCTCTGTATGAGCGACACTACCCATGTACAATCTACTAAGGGCATCCGCCACTACATTGGCCTTGCCCGAGTGATACAACACACTCATTTTATAATCTTTCAGCAACTTCAACTATTTTCTTTGTCTAATATTCAAATCCTTCTGGGTGGACACATACTGCAGGATCTTATGATCAGTGAACACATCCACATGGACAACATAAAGATAATGTCTCTAAATTTTCAAAGAAAAGACCACAGTAGCTAGCTCAAGATCATGGGTCAGGTAGTTTTTTTCATGTGGCTTTAACTGTCTAGAGGCATAGGCTATAACCTTACCTCTCTGGATCAACACACAACTCAAACCAAATCTAGAGGTATCACAATACACCACAAAACCATCAGTAGTATCAAGTAAAGTCAATACAGGGGCTGAAGTGAGTCGAGTCTTCAACTCCTGAAACTCTTCTCACAGGAATTGAACCACTGAAATTTAACCTTCTTTTGAGTCAATCGGGTCATAGGAGATGCAATGGAAAATAAAACCTCAACAAAACTATGGTAATAGCCAGGTAGACCCAGGAAAATCCTTATGTCAAATGGAGAAATAGGCCTAGGCAAATTTCTAACAGCTTCTGTCTTTTGGGGATCAACTCTAATACCCTCAGCTGAAACAACATGACCCAAGAAGGCTAAATACCTTAGCCAAAATTCACACTTACTAAATTTGGCGAACAACTTATGATCTCTAAGAGTTTGGAAGACAATTCTAAGGTAATTCGCATGGTCATTCTCATCACAGAAGTACATGAGGATATCATCTATGAACACAATGACAAATATATCAAGATATTGCTTGAACACTCGATTCATGAGGTCCATGAAGGCTGCTGGAGCATTGGTTATCCCAAAATACATAACTAGAAACTAAAAGTGACCATAACGGGTTCGAAAGGCTATCTTTGGAATATGACACTCCCTCACTTTAAGTTGATGATAGCCGGATCTAAGGTCTATCTTGGAGAAATAACTTGGACCTTGCAATTGATCACATAGGTCATCAATTCTTCGAAGAGGATACTTATTTTTTACTATGACCTTTTTCAGTTAATGGTAGTCAATGCACATACGCAAGGATCCATCTTTCTTGTACACGAACAAAATAAGTGTGCCCTAGGGAGAAATACTTGGCCTAATGAAACATTTATCTAAGAGATCTTTGAGTTGCTCATTTAACACCTTAAGCTCAACAGGTGCCATATAGTATGGCAGAATAGAAATAGGCCAAGCTTCGGGTAGAAGGTCAATTTCAAACTCTATCTCTCTATCGGAAGGTACCCCTGGGAGATCATCTAGAAAGACATCTTGAACTTAGTGTCTTTGACCCTAACTAGGTGATAGATGCAATCTTTAGATATTATCTTTTTGGCTTTGATAGAGGAGATAAAATAACTCTTGGGAGATACCAAGCCCCAGGACAACTCAAACACCTATTCGTCAGGAAACTAAAACATGACCACATAGGTACGACAGTCTATAGATACATAGCAAGAATGAAGCCATTCTCTACCCAGAATAAGGTCAAAATCTACTATGTCTAACTCTATCAAATTTGCAAGTGTGACTCTATGAAGCAAAGTGACAAGGCAATCTCTATCCACTTATTTAGAAACAACTGACTCTTCGACTGGCATAGAAACCAGGAAAGGCTTGGGAATCCCTTTCTGACTCTTTTTGAATTTCATATCCACAAGTGGGGTCATACAAGAGATATTTGACCCGGGGTCCAACAACACATAAGAATCAAGACAAAAGACACAATGCATACTAGTAACAACATTAGGGGAGTCCTCCTCTCCGAAGAGATGGAAAGGCAAAGAACCTGTTCTAGCATTGACCACTAACGGTACGAGAAGAAGTCCCCGGAGTAGGGGCGAGATGGGGTACTGGAACTGGTGCACTAGCAGCCTGTGCCTGAGGTTAGGCATCTTGGTTCCTCTATCTAGAATGGGGATCTCTTAGTCTATGTCCCTGTCTGTCATAACCAAAACAACCCCTCGCATCACCAAAACACTCCTTAAGATGGTTCCTACCACATTTGTCACAAGGAGGACAATCGGGCCAGTTACCAACACTGTTCTGTGACCCATACATGAATGGCCTACCCTCTTAGTCCGGCCTTTCCCTAGGCATAGAAAAACTAGCAGATGAAGGCACTGGGGTAGATGGACATCTCTAAAATTGAAGATGGTTCCCTCCTTGGAACCTAGGCTAGATAAACTCATGTTGTTCAGATCTTCCCCTCTTAATACCCTTTATCTTTTCCATCTCTCTAAGCTTATCCACCTCTATCTATTGTGCATGTATCATCAACCTAGATAAATCCATATCTCGATACAACATCACTGTCCTTCACTCCTTTAGCACCAACCTAAAAACTCTAGTCACAAACTTACTCATATAAGCCTGGGTGTCAAAAATCAGATCAGGAGCGTACCTGACCAACAGATTGAACTACAAGCAGTACTCCTTAATAGTCATAGAGCCCTGCCTCAAGTTCATGAACTCATCAATCTTCTCCTACCGCATCTCAAGCAGAAAAAATGGTCCAAGAAGGCATCTTGGATCACTTACTAATTCATCAGAGTAGCATTCACACCTCACCCTTTCTCTACGAAACGATAATACTGAACCCTCGACGCATCAAAAGTCTGATACTATTCTGACAAAGCCTCTACAAATCAAAACTATAGAGCCATTGGGAAAGATCCCCAACTGACTCTAAATGAACTGAAGATAAAACATAGTCTCTTAAGTATAAAAAGCATCTAAAGATCGGCCCTCAAACCATAAGGACTCACCATTATGGAAAACATAGGCAAGGTACTCAAAGAATCACGAATGAAGCTGGGATAGAGAACCTGAACCTACATTATAAGACAATGTAGCACATAGACAGATAAATAGATCAGTACTTGGAATGTACTGAGTATGCGGGGTGAATGCATGTATATAAAATAGTATCAATCTCGTTCAATTAAATCATGTATGCAAGATGTGATCACTCACATATCTTGAACAAGTATAAAATATAAAGCTCATAAATCCTATAAAATGGAGCATGCAACACAAATCTCATGAGTCATCGTTCTTTATCCTTAAAAATTAGAAATCTTCTCTTATTCTCAATACACAAAGGCCAAAGGACTTTAATGAATACATACAAATCATGCATATGTATCATGGAGAGTAAAACCTCTTTAATGGTCAATATTTCATAACTATTTAGAACTCATATACTTGGAATTCAGAATCATATGACTTGAAAATATACTTGAACGCACTTCATTCACTGTAGGAAAATATCTCATACCAAGATTTAGGGAAATTATTATAGTTCAAATGGAAAAGTACTCTAGTCCAAGGAAATAACTTATCTCAAAGCTTTATGAAAAGAACTATATTAAGGAAATATAATTTCATTTAGGAAGATAACTCACATCAAGGAATTACTTTTATTACGGAACAACTTTGCAATTCTCCCATTTAGGAAAATATCTCATAGAAAGAAAAATAAGTATCAGATCTAAAACTTTTCAAAGGGCAAGAAAGGTTCTCGTAATTGATATAAACCATGCGAGCTATATGAACTCTAATATTTTGTCCTCCTAAGGATGAGACCCAACGTTGGGGAAGAGCGTCATACATTTTCTATGGAGTATAACCTAGGTCTAGTAATCTCTAAACAAAACTCGGCCTTGGGCCCAATATCAACTCATCCTTAGGCCCAATAATAAACTTAGCCTCAGGCCCTAGCTACGATGGCACATATTTTTGGGGTAAGAAACCATAGTAACTTACCCGCTCAGTGCTAAATACTACTCTCTTTAGATTATCTGCACTCATCTCATAAAAATTCACTTTTAGAACAATGTCATGGTTCACCACGAACCCAATAATCAAATCGATAATATCATATAGTGAAGTGGATTTTGAAGCTCTCAGACCATTAGGTCAATTAATTTCTTAATCATCTCAAAATACTCAAATCATAGGAGCTTATAGAACAAGAGTTCATAAAATTACAAGTCTCAAATAGGGCTTACTAACCCATAGTTCAATGTCAAGTAAAAACTCATCAAAAGCATAATAGATAGTATATAGATTCATAAATCATGTGGAAATCTGAGAATTTCAGCAATATATCTCCAAATCTCAGTATACTCATATGCTTTAATATCTCAAACATGGAAAAAATAAGCTTCTCAAGGATTAAAATCATGGGATTTATAACATGTTGTAATTTCTCTAGAAAACATGCCAAAGTCATACCATTTCACTCTCAATCCATGGGAAATATCAAGATAATGCATTAAATATAATGGGTGAAAAATTCCAATTCAACTTCATGTAGAAACCTCATAGATTTCAGGAAATTCATAATAAATAAGCCTTTTGGGCACAAGGGTGAAAGGGTTACCTTTGTTTAGAACTCCGCATACCTTAGATTAGGAGATTAGATGACCAAGCTTTAACTAAACTTTCTCTTCTTACTCTTGGGATAGTGTTCTTGAAGTCTTTGAACTTGGGAGATTCAATTCTCAACTCACTAGAAAAATTTATGGTGAGTTCTTAGATTTCTTGGGGAAGAATTCTTGTTTTGATTTGACTTGGAGGAGAAACCCTAGCTCATTATAGTTAGAAATGGAAAAAACTGAAGCAGCAGTAGCATCTGGTATATATATAAGGGCTTCAAAGAGAAAAAAAGACTAGAATACCCTTTTTAAAATGGGTTTAAAATTCTGCACGAAACGTGCAATGATGGGCTCCGATGATTTGTCGATCGTCGAACTTGATCATCTAACATGTTCCAAAATATTGACTTCTTCCTCGAAAATAACGGTGAGAGGCGATGGTCTGTCGGGGGTCCGACGGTTTGTCGGACCTTATCGTTAAATTTTTTGCAGAAAGCACACCCACTGCCTCCCTGCAAGGGTAGAACTCGATGGTACGCCAGGGTTTTGATGGTTCGTCAGCTCCCTTCGATGTATTGAGGTAGTGAACTGATGTTTTGTCTCTATTTAAAGTTGGAGCTCGACATCAAGTCAACCAATAGATGGTCCATCAACTAAATCCATTGCACTTGGGCAATTTCGCTGATTTCCGAAAAAAGCTCAATCTTTTTTTCTGACTTTAGATTTCAACAAAAAGGGTATTGTTCGAAATATAACTAAATTTTCCACACAATAGCATGTCATTTACAAGAGGATTCAACAAGATCAACATACTAAACACTTAGGAAGTCTTTTATCAATCATATGGGGCTGGAATTTACACTTCGTTCAATATGTTCTAAGGCTCAAGGTATGAGGGAATTTTGTGGGGTATTACACCTACCCATGATCTAGAGTTAGCTGCTATTATTTTTTCTTTGAAAATTTGGAGGCACTATCTTTATGGGGTGCATGTTGATGTGTTTACGAATCATAAAAGCTTGCAGTATGTGTTTACTCAGAGGGAGTTGAATCTTTATCAAAGAAGGTGGCTTGAATTGTTAAAGCATTATGATATGAGTGTGTTGTAACATTTAGGCAAGGCTAATGTAGTGGCAAACACCCTTAGTAGATTATCTATGGGCAGTTTTGCTTATATGGAGAATGATAAGAAAGAGTTAGTTCGGGAAGTTCATCGATTAGTGAGATTGGGTGTTAGATTGGTTGATTCAGCTGAAGGGAATGTTTGGGTTTAAAGTAGTTCCGAATTTTCTCTAGTTTATGATGTGAAAGAGAAGCAAGATAAGGACTCTACTTTGGTCAAACTGAAGGAATCAGTCAAAGACCAAAAGGTAAAGGTTTTCTCCTAAGGAGGAGATGGTGTCTTGAGGTACCAGAAGATATTGTGTGTGCTATGTTTTGATGATTTAAGGCAGTGAATTATGACAGAAGCATATGTTGTATGTTATCCATTTATCTAGAGCCATCAAGATATACCGCGACTTATGGGAAATCTATTGGCAAAACGATATTAAAAAGGATATAGTAGAGTTTGTAGCCAAGTGTTCAACTTTTCAACAGGTTAAGGTAGAGTACCAAAGACCTGGTGGTACATTGAAAGAGTTTTGTATCCTCACTTGGAAGTGGAAAAGGTGAATACAGACTTTGTGACTGGATTACCCCATTTGCATTGTCAGCATGATTTGATTTGGGTTATTACAGACAGATTGACTAAGTCAGTGTATTTCTTACCTGTTCACATATCATACATAGCTGAATATTATGCTAAGTTGTATATAAGAGAGCTAGTCAAATTGCATGGAGTTCCTTTGTGCATCATCTCCGATAGTGATACTCAAGTTGCCTCTTAGTTTTGGAAAGCTTTTTCGAAGGGTCATGGTACCCAAGTTTATCTTAGTTCAACTTTTCATCCACAGACAGATGGTCAGGCAGAAATAACCATTCAGACTCTAGAGGATATGTTAAGGGTGTGTGTTCTTGACTTCAAAGGTAGTTGGGATGACCATTTTCCATTGATTGAGTTCTCTTATAATAATAGTTATCATGCTAGTATCTAGATGGCCCTGTTTGAAGCTCTTTATAGGTGGAGATATAGATCACCAGTGGGTTGGTTCGAAGTGGGGGAGGCCCATTTAATTGGGCTAGATATAGTTTTAGAAGCCATGGAGAAAGTTTTGTTGATTCGATATAGATTGAAAGTTGCCCAGTGTCATCAGAAATCTTATACAGATGTAAGTTGAAGAGATCTAGGGTTCGCAGTACATGATCTTATATATCTGAAAGTTTCACCCATGAAGGGGGTAAAGAGATTTCGCAAAAAGGGGAAGCTTAGTCCTCGATATGAAGGCCCTTTTCAGATTTTGAGTTGGGTTGGAAAGGTAGTGTATGATCTTGAGCTACCCGCATATTTGTCCTCAGTTCATCTAGTATTCGATATTTCCTTATTGAAGAAGTGCATGGATGATTTGGCCATTATAGTCCCTCTAGAAAGTATAGATATTCAGAATAGCCTTTCATATGAAAAAGTTCCAGTAGAGATTCTTAATCATCAGATCGGTAGACTAAGGATTAAAGAAGTTCCCCTTGTCAATGTTCTATAGAGAAATTAGTCCGTTGAGGGTATTACTTGAGAAGCAGAAGCAGACATGCGTACCAAGTATCCTCATCTCTTCCCCATGAACTCAGATTTTGCCGAAGGTAATATTCTTCCTTCATTTAATTCTTTTGCAGTCTTAGATTTAGCTATATAGTTATCTCCATGCCAACTCATGTACTCACAGATTTTCTAAGTAACTCTAAATGTTTTAGATTTAGTCATACAGTTTATTTCAATTGTGCATGATAGCTTATAGCCTCAAACTCCTCAATATGTTCATTTTAACTAGCTACATTCGAGGATGAATGTTCCCAAGGAGGAGATATTGTAAGACCTCACAAAATCCTATCTTAACTCAATCCTTTAGATCATGAAAAGAGGTCCCAGACTTAGAAAAAAATTACCTAAGTAGTGACACTTATTCTCATTTTAGGAACTTGGTATTTCAATGATTTTATTTAAGGATGTTATGATCGTAAAAGTGTTGGTTTTTAAGTCGATTCAAGATTAGGGAGGTCAATGGGTATTCTCGGGTAAGTTTTGGATTTTTTGGACCCCATTAGAAGCTCGTTAGGATGTTGAAAATAGTGAGTCGAAGCGATCTCGACATATCGCGTCGCCAATCACATTGATAGATATTTTTACCTAGCTCCCAGTGCAAATTTTAGTGAGCCGGTGGAATATCGATGCTTCGCGTTGACCCCATTGATGCGATGCATCGGTCTGTGCATCACTGGGTGCATGTTTTTTGTAATTAAAATCCACGTCCAAAGGAGTAAATGAGTCAATTTCCCTACTCTTATTCCACCCAAAACACACAATTTTAGCCCCAAATAGCAAAGATACCACATTATTCATCTTTTTCATCTCTAATAACTAAACCTAGCTCTAAGAATCAAGAACAAATCCCATGACTTCTACTGTAAGAAATCTTATAATTCAAAGCTTCGGGTTCAAGAACTTCAAGAGTAAGCTTCAAGAACACCATTAGAGAGTCAAGAATTAAGCTTTTACATTCAAATTCATCAACAAAGTATGTGGGGTTAATGAACAAGGATCCTCTTCCATCCTTGTGCCCAAAACTAGCTTTTAACTATCAATTTAGATGATTTTATATGAAATTACATGAGACTTGAATTAGGGTTCATACCCATTATTGTTAGTTGCAAGATTAGGAGTTTTTGAGGGATTTTGAATTTGAATTGCATGTCTATTTTCATATTTTCATGCCTATTGCAGTAAATTTCAGATTTTGAGTTGAATTATCATTAATTACATTATTAAGCATGAACTTTATGATATTTTGATATGAACTTGATGCATGGGTTATACACCCAAGTTTCTATGTTGATATTTGAAGAAAGATGATGCTTTAAGCGTCCTATGATCAGATTATTTACAGATTTTCAATAAAGCTTTGATCTATTGATCCTCAAATAAGATTTGAGAACCACTTTACAGACTCAATAAAGATTTATAGAAATCAGATTAGCTTTACTTACAGATTTAAATCAGAAAAATGCATGATAGGTTTCATAATAAACCATTATTCTAGTTTTTATAAGTGAATTTCCAACAGAATGAGCATACAGATTAAAAGGAAGTAGTATTTAGCATCAAGCAGGAAGAGTGGTATTAGCGTGACCTATCTTCCATTGAAATACATAGGCAACGTAGATACAAATAATTAGATTATTCCTATTTTTATATGGATGATAGTTACAGATGTGAACACTTAGATTTGGTTACACTCCTTGAAAAGAGTATGACACCTCTCCCCATCTTGAGGTTTTCCCCATAGGGGAATAAGGATTTGGACTCTATGTTAGCTCACATGGTTTATGTCGATTAGAAGAACCTCCCTTCAGATAAAGTATTTTTGCTAACAGAAAAAGAATAATAGAAAAAAATTTAGAAAACTAAGTTTAAAGTCTCACAACTTTATTAAAATTATGCTTTATAGAAGATATTATTCAGCTTTGAGTCCTTTCTACACTTAGATAGTATGATTTATAGATAGAACATTAGAACAGCTTTCAACACTAAATGTTATTACTCACAAGATTTACAAAGTATGATTTGCTATTCATGATTACAAATTTCAGTCTTCAGATATTCCAACTTACCTGAGTCATTTACATTTAGCATGAATTGTTTTACAAACTATGATGATAATTGATATTATGTTTTACTTATTATTCACCCCATGTACTCAGTACATCCTCAAAGTACTGATTCACAGATATGTCTATGTGCGACATTGTCTCATAATGTAGGTTTAGGTGCTTAGTTTTCGTAGTGAGAGTGATTTCAAGCATCTCCATCTACATCCTGACAGCTGGTGAGTCCTTATAGTTCGAGAACTTAGTCATTCAGTTTATGTTTGGATTATCATTTTAGATAATTCAGTATTCTTTTCAGATAGTTTGAGTCAGCTTGGAGTTTGTCCCAGTGACTCTCTAGTATTAATAGTTGAGGCTTGTCAAACTGCTAGATGTGATTCAGACTTACAATATTTGTTTTTAGAGATTATATTCAAATCATTCTCTATTATTTCAGACAAATTTCCATATTTAGTATGACTTTTATGCCTATACTTTCTTTGTTATGAGATTCAGACTTAATAGCAGGCAGAAAGGGTTAGCTTAAGACTACTCGTAGTCTTGAGCATCGTGCGACGCCTCGGGTCTAGGTTTTGGAGAGTTACAAGATGAACTTGAAATTATCCATTTTCTTTAAATGGTACTTTTGAACTTAAACCTGAACTTGAAAATCTTCACCCTATTCTCTAGGAAAGCTCCTGACTTACAATTTCTTTACCATATTCTCTAGACGGGCTCCTAAGTTGCATTTTCATTAC
Source organism: Capsicum annuum (assembly GCF_002878395.1). Classification (NCBI taxonomy): domain Eukaryota; kingdom Viridiplantae; phylum Streptophyta; class Magnoliopsida; order Solanales; family Solanaceae; genus Capsicum; species Capsicum annuum. The sequence continues at coordinate 172,356,283 of NC_061114.1, read as the reverse complement.
CCTATTTTCAGGAGGGCTCCTGACTTGCAATTTCTTCTTCCTATTCTCCAGGTGGGCTCCTGACTTGTAACGTTTTACCCTATTCTCCAAGTGGGATCCTGACTTGCAATATCTTCACCCTATTCTCCAGGAAGAATCCTGACTTGCTATCTCCTCACCCTATTCACTCTATGGTCTCTTGACTTGCAATTTATTTATCCTATTCTTTCTGTGAGCTCATGGGGTAATATCTTAGAATGCATGAATATGTAATATCTGAGAATGCAAGACCAAGCATAGACATATTTATGAAATAATATATAAACTGGGAGACTGAAATCTGTATAACTAAATAACTGTAATCTGATCTGTACACTAGGTCAAGCAAACCTGAAATGAGATATAGTGAAATACTAATAGAAATTATGGTAGGTATCATATAACCGACATGCCCCAATCTAATCTAAATAGGGTCTAACCTATAACCCAGTTAGAAGGGTGTTAGTACCTTGCCACGGGTACTAACACTGGCTATGTGGATCCACTAATCTGACATCCCAAAGAACCAGGGTGTCAAGCCTAAACTGATGGGTGAACCCTGAGAGAAAGTCAAGCCTAAATTGATGGGTTAACCCTTATATCCTATGCTGGCTAAGTTGTTCTGAATACAGGGACTGCTACTAACGATTCATCCTAACTAATGGGGAAGCCACCATCCCGGTGCTAAATCCTACTCCCAACTGAACTGACACTGGTACTGAAATGAACTAAGGTTAACTGAACATTATTTCTGAGTGTGCTCACCATGATCATATCAACTGAATAAATAGGAATAATCATGGCTTAACTGAATCATTACTTGAAAATCTAAAATCATTTAAAACATGTAGGTATGGGTGTTCATAACCCACCAGCACTGAATTGTCATAAAATATGGCATTTAAGCTTAAAACTGTAAAAAGCATGGACTTGAACATGAGGATTTTTAATCATGAGAAATCAACAACATGAATTTCACTTGAATAACAAATGGGAAACTGAGATTTAAAGCATGAGTATATCCATTATTTCATGGGATCATACATGGGCTGAATTGAATTAAATTACTAAGGGAAATATGAATTAACTCATCTTGAACATCTAAAATACCAAAATAATAGAAAAATCCATTCTTTAATTTAAAAGAGGGTTTTGGGGATCCATAGATGAAAGGGACCTATGAATGAACACCCCACATACCTTAAGCTTCTTAACTTCAAAGGAAAATACTAATCTTGATTCTTTCTTGGAGGTTCAAGAACTTAGAGAACTTGAATTATTGATTTCATAGGGAAAAAAACTTAATTTTGTTCTTGGGAAAAAGGGAAGGGTTTTCTTGAGAGGAAATTTTGAGACGAATGGCAAATAATACCCTAACTGATGCCCAAATCGTGATATGAATGATTGGTTTGGGGGGAAAGTCTCAATTTCCCCTCAGTCATTTAAATTCAAAACTGGATACAGCAGGCTCATCGTGACGCGGTCTTATCTCGGTCATTGATTTCTCTCACCACGATGCGGTCTGCATTCATCGGGGCTAATGTTATGTCAAAGCTTATCATGGTGACCCATTAGTTTCGTTATCCAAACATGACTCAAACCTTATCAAAAAAAATCTAAAACTCCTTCAAGACACACCTTTTACATCACTAAATATTAATTAACTCAAAAACCAATATTTTGGGATCAAGAAGACAAAAATAAAAATACTCAAAGTGTATGGGTCTTGAATATGACTAAGTCCCCAACTCATAGTGAAAATTTCAAGCCCTAAGCCCATTATACATGCTACTAGAAGATGAATCGAGCTAAGATTAATATAGGGTATTACACACCTCACTTGCAATTTCTAATCTTCACTCGATTCTCCAGGTGGGTTCCTGACTTGCAACTAAAATCTTCACCCTGTTCTTAAAGAGGGCTCATGAAATCAAAGTCAACAATATAACAAAAATAATCCCAAATAAATATTATGATAAATAAAGATCTTGTTCTTTTAAAAATAAAGTCCCATTTTTCTGGAGGGCCCTGAACGAAAAATAAAATATCATTCTCTAGAAGGGTCCTGAACTGAAATAGAAGCCCTATAACATGAATGAAAAATTTTACCCAGTTTATAATCATAAAAAAATTTATGAGTGTCAAACCAACTCATAACTATTTGCAAAATGCACAATTCAAAGGTAAATCAAGACTCTGATCAATAAATACTTCTTTTGAGAGTAAAATTGAATGACCAAGACTAAAAAAATGTCTCTTAATAGTAAGAGAAAGATTATGACTAAAATTGCTTATTTTAGGATTAAAGGTTCAAATTGGAAGTGCACCTATAAGCCCTGAAACATAGAAAAACCAAATTATAAAGTGCGTCTATTATGGGTACAAGATGATAAGTTTTACTATAATTATGACTATCGAACCTGTGTAGCAATATTTTCTGTTATATTTTCAAATGTGAGAAATTGCAGTATTTAATATTTAGGCTTTAATTTCCTTGATTTGAAGGTAATATGTGTTCCTATTTCATACAAAAAAAATGTGAGTATAAAGACTTGGTGGCTAGTTTGTAGCTTTAAATTTTGAGGTAATCGCTCATGCATTTGTCATATTTAATCTTTATTCCAACTATTAACATATGTCATTGACTTACTGCACCATTGATCTAAACTCAGATTATTAGGAGTGACTCTAAACAAACACAGTATCTCTGCTATACTATGTCTCTTAGATAAACCCTTTGAACATTTGTATTTTCACAAATCCTAAAAATTGTTTGTTAGAAAAACTTTCTACATGTCTTGTCATATTTTTATCATCTGCTAGTCTTTTGTCTTTATTTGTGCAATTGAAAAGGTTGGTAGCAAGTTTTGAAATCTTTTCACACTTATTTTGACATGGACTTGACTCGAGCACATGAGAAAAATGATAATGATTTTTCATTTGGATGACAGACTCAAAAGAACAAAAATGAAAATATAGAGAAGAAAGAAAAGATAATGAATGTCCCCTTTTCAAAAATATAGAAAAGAAATTTTATTTGGATGCGGCAGTCAACTCTAATGATTGTTACATGCATTTTAGATTAAGCTACCTAATCTTTCCATACAAATTTTCACCAATTATTGTTGTGTTAATGACCCTAAAACTTAGTTGCTTTCTTAAGTCCATTGTTAATGACTTTGAAACTGAGTTGATTCATTAAACCCATTGCATTCATAGACCTCATTTGGGTAGTGACTTCCTAAAAGGTTTTTTTCCAACCAAGCTCTCTCATTTTTATTTCTCTTAGCTCATTATCATCTTACGATACTCGTGGGGGGTTTTACCAACAATAATATCTCTTTTTTTTTCCCTCGGCTCACCATCGCCTTATGATTCTTGTGAGGGTTTTCAACAATGAGATTCTCCCATTTCCGTTTCTCTTTACCCTCTATCTCCACTCTCTAATTTTTATTTCTCTTAATTCACACTCATATTTTGGTGCCCATGAGTATTTTTATAGATAAGACTATCTCATTTCATTTCTTTTCTGATTTCTTATGTTGATGGAGACAAGTAGCAACCAAAATATAACATCATATAACCATGAATACAAGTAGCACCCAAAATAGAACATCATATAACCATCTAATGCTTAGCATTAACATTTTCAAATATTGATTTGAAAGACTTTCTTTGGTTGTAACACGACTTTTGGATATAGTGAGAAAGAAAGGATGGATGAGACTAAAATGATACTTGAAATGGGTGAGATTTACAAATTTTGAAATCGACTCAAATAATGAAAACTAACTCATTCCCTGGTTTCCTTTAAATTGGGCATTCTTTAACTTTCACTTGGGCGGACCGAACTCTAGAGTATGGTTTCTTATGTATTTTTCATTGTAAGAACAAGGTCAAACATAGTTCAGAAAATTTGTTCTTTTTCTTGGTTTTGGTTTATTTCTTTTATTTGACTCTTTTTCTCTTTGAAATTTTTTTGGCTCTATTTTTCTTGACACTCTTACCTTTTTTCCTTTTTGTGACATGTTTCTTTTTTTTTTTAACTTTCTGGCTTTATTCTTTTGCTCGGGACTTTCTCGTTTCTGAACTTCTGCGGACTCTATCTTGATTCCAAAAGAAGAGTATGAAAGAAAAATAGAACTAAAGATCAATCAGGGAAAGCAAAGGACGACACAATGTTTAGAAGTGGATTGAAATTTCTTCATCATATCAATCCTTAAAAATAGAAGTATGAAACATGCAATATATAAGATTAATATCATTTATCCCATCTTTTTTACAACACTAACTTTAACTAAGCATCTATGTTACTTCTTCTTCTGGAATTATCAAACATATAACTCCATCTTTGTTCAACAAACCTCACATTGGATGACTCATACTTTAGTGGAACAATTTTTTCTTTTGTTTCTCCTTATAGGATATTGTGCATCCACTATTTGATCCAATTAAAAAATGATTGAGATATACTTTTGAATTGATAACTAGATTATTCTTGTGATTCTCAAAGTGATTACCTTAATCTATTCAAGTAAGTCTTTAATTTGGTCATCAAATGTCTCAACACTATATCTACCTTCAAGGATTTTATTTTTCTAACTTTAACATTATGATTCAAAATTTCATAATAAAATTGGATTTTAAGATCTAGCTGAAAATTACACAAGCATGCATATCACATAAAATGTAAGAAAACAAACAAATAACACATATTAAAAAGCAAAAGCAAAAAGGGACACTACATTTAGTTGAAAGGAAAGATAGAAGGTTTTTAACATAAACGACAAAGGCACAAAACAAGATAGATCTTGAACTATAATCTTGAAATAATTTGGATGACAGAAAAGAAAACTAAACAAACTGCCAAAAATCCTTCCTAGTAAGCAGAGGAGTGACTTCCCAATTGCGTGCCTAAAATCTTGGCAACTAGTTTGCACATCAGAAAGATTGGAGCTTTCACCACTATCAAATCTATTCCCCTCAACAAATATGTTTTGGATCCACACAATTAAGTCATTGCTCCCCCTATATTGTACATTATCGTATGTTGTTAAAGGATTTGTATGATGTTCATAGTGTTAATGTCTTTCACCCCAATCAATTTTTTATAAATCATCCTTTATATTTCTCTTTTCAAAGTACGATGATATTCAGTACTATGACCTTGAATATAAGAATGATATTTACATCATACATTAGGATAAAAATTTCTTAAAAATGAGTTACAAGTATACTCTAGGATAGGGGTAATCATGCCCCATGTCTCTATTTTTGAAACAATCTAGTATATGATTCCCCAATTCATATAAAATAATCCCTTGGCTTCCTCATTTTTGCAAATTCTAGCTTGTGTTAAAAATTGAACTTAGGGGTACCTTGGTAAATATTATGAGGGTGGAGGAATATTTTGAGGGATCGGTGCATGCCATTGTGAATAAGAAGATGGGTGAGTATGTAGTTGTACTTTGTTCAAAGAAAATTGGGAAAGAGGAGTAGAATTCCTTGAATTTCGGAGAGAGGAACCTTGTTGTAGGTAAGTATGTGGATCTAGTGTAAAGGCTTGGGGTTGAAGTTAATAGTATTGGTGAGCTAGACCTCTCAAGATCTGTTGTGGCCCCAGCACAATAATATCTACATCTTCCTTCTTCTTTCCTTCATTTCTCCTTAATTGAATGCAATATCATCCCAAGTGACTCACTTAATCAAGTTTTCCATCATGATCCTCAAATTTCAGTATCTTAAAGTTAGGAGGAAAGTTAATACTTGGAACTATGCTCTAGTCCTTAGATGAAACATCTTCATAACTCGCAAGTCCCAAAGAATTTTCTATAGCCTTTTCTACATTGTTTATTTTCATAGACATTTCTCTCGCTCTTTTGTCATGCCAAGCTTCTTGGTTAGAAATTTTGATAGTATAGTTAACTTATATGTAGGCTCAGGAGTATAGAAGTGATCATCAAAATTATTTAACATAGACTTACTAGAAGATTAGGAAAGTATAACCATTGGGTGGATAACCAAGGTGGGAGCCTCATTAGTGGGTTGAGAAACAAAAGCACGGAGCTAGAGAATGAATGGTTGAAGCATTGGGATATTATTGGCTTGGAGTAAATTCTGATACATTTTTTGGTGCATCAAAAATAGTGGGAAATTGAGTTTTAGACATTGGTAGAAAACTAAAAGTATTTGTAGGTTCAATAGCAAGGAGTAAAGGAGGAGGCAACCCACTTTCCCAAGCTCGGTGTATTTCTATCATTTGTTTCCTTAGTTTCAAAATCTCTTTCCTTAAACACTCATTTTTCTGACTCTTTGTCTGATTTATAATGTCACTCTCAATACCCTTGTGGGATAGAACTATCTTTTCCTTGGGCTTGGTGTAATATGGAGAAACAGCCAGAATGCCATAAACCAACCGTTTTAAACTAACTGAATAATAGAAATAACAAATGTGTTAGATTTCAACACTTTTCTAAAATATCTTTCTTTTATATTTTTATTTTTGTAAAGGTCACCAAATTCCAGAAAGGTGCCTATGTATCTTACCCCCTAAAGAGGAGAATTACGTGTGCATAGTTCATTAAGTTTTGACACAAAATGGCCAATTGGACTCTTCTTTTTTCTTTTTTGTCTTGAAACTTTAGAAGAAAAGAAAATAACAAATTTCCATAAGAAGTTAATGAAAATATTTTTTGTATTTTTTAGATTTGAATCCGCTATGAGAGTAAACCTATAATTATCAAAGAAAAATCTATCTTTTTGTATTTTCATATGAAGAAATGCATGGATCAACTAATCTATTAGCAAATGAAAATCTTTTGAATTTTTCGTATGAAGAAACATGTGAAATAACTAATCTTGAAAATATAGTAAAAAAATTTCTTTTCTTTTTCAAAAGGTATTGACAAAAATCTTTTTGGATTTTTGGTTCTGAATTTCAAACAAAAATGAAACCTACAATTATCAAAGAATTTTTTTTTCATAATTTTTAAATGGAGTAACACGTGAAACAACTACTCTAACATGAAGAGTAAAGGAAAATCTTTTCTTTCTCTTTTATTTCTTCAAAAGATATTAACAAAAATCTCTTTGAGTTTTCAATAAAAATAAAACCTAAAACTATTAACGAAAAACAATGTATATTCTTTTTAAAGAAGTATATGAAATACCAACTCTAAATTAAGTATGAAAAAAAATATTTAAGAATTTATTTTTAAGATCACCGAATCCAAGAAGGGTTGCCTACATATCTCACTCCTGAAAGAGGAGAATCAGGTAGGCGTAGTTCACCCAAATTGGATAATTAAACTTTAACTAATATACTGGACCCCGACTTGATGCATGACCAAAACAAATGAGGAAACACGCAAATAAAAATCTTTTCTTAAGTTTTCGATTCGAAATTTTATATAAAAATAAAACTAAGACTACTAATGAAAAATCTTTTCGTATTTTCATACAAAATTGTTCAAAAATAAAGCACCAACATAATAATATTTTTGAATTTTTTTACATAGAAAACATGAAAACACTAAAAGAAAAATCTTTCTTGTATTTTCATTATATAAAATGTAGAAAACTTCAAAAGAAATCTTTTGAATTTTTCTCTATAAAAAACATATAAAGTTCCTACTAAATAAAATCTTTTTTGATATTTTCATGTTATGAATGCATGCTAAAAAAGATAAATAAAAAATCAAAATGATTTTTTTAGTTTTGTTTTGAAAGACATGCAACAAGTAAATATCTTTTTTGAATTTTTTTATTCTGAAAGCAAAAGCTAAAAAGAAATCCTGCAAACTAGAAAACTCTTTTTTTCTATCTTTTAGATTTTTTGACCCTCTTTTTTCATTACTCATATCTAAACACACTCTTTCCCTTAGTCGTTAGCACCTACCCTTTTTAATAGTCCGTCAAATAAACTTTTTACTCTCAAGGATACAATCGGCATGACCCAAGCCAGGGCCTAGTCATGACAGGTATCTCAAGACCACCTTGGACTGAAGACCACCCCCTATAATACCCCAATTCTGTACCCCAGACACTACATGATGCTCGTAATGTTGAAGTAACACAAGCTAACCCATGACTAGCACTTGCTGTAATAACTGTGTAGTAAATACTGTAATGATTATGGAAATAGGTGGAAACTTATGTCATAAGGTTCAAATGTGTAAATAAATCTAAATGCAGTATCAAAGTACCAAAACTGAATATAAGTACTGAAAAACTGAACAACTAACTGAAAATACTCTAGTCTAAAAAACCTCTAACTGTTAAAACTGTGGAGTTGATGGGCCAAGCCCCCAACTAACTCCATCTACTAAAATAAAACTAAAGTATTGCAAATAATAAGTATGTCCTCGAACTATGAGGACTCACCACTACTTTTAAAGCTAAAAATATGAACATATAAGGGTGATCTAGAGCCCGTGTGTCCAAACCTATGATATAAGACATCATAGCGCAAAGAAAAGCAGGCATCAGTACTTTGAATGTACTGGTATTGTCAGTAAGGTAGGCTGAAATGCATGGGTTCATATGCATGAACAATACTAACAAATAACATGAGTATGACTGAATGAGAGTACATGTATGAACACGAAGATTATAACTGAAATTGTGGTAACATTGGCTACTAAATTTGAATACTAATAAACTGACATCTGAGTATATTGAGTTTCGAACAAAGCTGAGTGACTGTATCTGACAGTCCTGAATCGGTAGAACTGAACTGAGTTATATGCTAAGACTGAATTTGAAAATAAGATTGTGGAAGGTAATCATCTAACCAACATGCCCCTTCTCTAACTGATTTGGGGTCTAACCTGTAGCCTCATTTGGAAAGGTGTCAATACCGTGCCACGAGTCAGGACAAGCTGTGAGTTAGCCCTTTATGATAGAAAACTCTTCCATCAACCCTCTCTGGTAGGAAAACTCAAATAAGCTATATCAACCCTAGTATCGTAGAGAGATATATCAACCTATATTGGCTACGTAATTCTAGAATGCAAAGGTTGATCCTAAGGATTTCACCCTCTACTAGCAAGTGAGTCCCCATCCTTGGGTTCACTCGGTGCTGAATCCTACTCCAAACAAAACAGATACTAGACTGAATTCTAGACTTTACTAGGCTGGACTGAATGTGTATTGATCGTGCTGTATAACTGAGCTGAGCTGATTTTACTGAACTGGACTAATTCTAAGTTTTCTGAGTACTGAACTGATTACTGACTGAATTATCTAAACTGGTTGAGTTTACTAAGTTTTGAACAGTGTGCTATTGTATTCTAAACTTAATATTGAACTGAGTCTGATTATTGAGTACTACTGAATTTTCCTAAGTTCTATAACTTACTGAGAGTACTACTTATAGTGATGACTATACTATGACTGACCATGGCTCTAAATAATTAACTAAATTGTTAGGTACAAGTACCCCCAGGACTTGATAGCATCAAGCTAAGGATTTTGCGGGGTCTTACACTATCTCCCCCTTGGGAACATTAGTCCTCAAATAAGACTGTTGAGACTAAGAATACTGAGAGACTGAACTTAGACACTAGGCATGCATAACTGAAACATAGTTTCCTAACTGAGATCACTGATACACTAAATTATCATACTGAACATGCATATCTGATGTATGAGCACATACCTGAACATGATTCATGAATGCATGACTGGGATTACTGATAAGCTGAGTTTCTCATATTAGACATGCATATTTGATGCATGAATACATGACTGAACTGACTCATGAACATATGACTAAACATGCAATGATAACTGACACAAAGTTTGTTACTAAAATCTAAACATGAAACTGAATGAGTTCAAAGAAAAATATCACTTAAACTAAAAAATACTAATGACCTCAAGATCATTTTCGAAGTACGTACGTATGGGAACATAAGAACATGACTGATACTGGAATGTGGTACATGAACTGTATATCATGAACTGAACTGAGCCCCTTGAATACATGGCTTACAACTGAGACTGGACCTTGAGGGTCAACTTATGAGTACCCACTAATCCAAATTGAATTAGTTACGTGAAAAATACTTGGAGGTTTAGGACATGAAACCTCGGGTTTATAGTGCATCTCCCCCTTGGGGAATTATGTCCCTCAAAGAATGCTGACTTGGCTGAGATACTGAGGAAAACTAGGGCAATGCACAAAGAACCTACGAACTAAAGTATGACTGAATATCTGGGATCTAAAATTGAGACATAATACATGAACTGAGATGAACATGCAACTACCTGGTTGGTCTATCTTAGATTAGTTACATTCATAAGACATTCAGACAGGGCGACTAGATGGAAAGGTGGAAATCACACCACATGAACTTATCTGTATGACTGCTAATACTAAATTATAGGCTTTACGGACTAACTCATACTAAAAAATTATTCTCAACTATACTCTCCACCTTAGTACGACACTTTACCTGGGATTACTGAAAAATATTCTCATGGGCGCTGCGCATAAATGCATAAGCATACTAACTTATCTGATTAACTAGATGGCTGATAGCTGAATACTCGGCATATAAGACTGAACTATACTTAGTCTGAATAACGGGAATAAAACTATGGAGTATTATGCATATGAGGTAAGGACTGACTAAGTAGCATGAGATAACTAAGCATGAATTTGTTAAAACTGAATTATTTGAGAATGCAAGACCAAGTGCATAATATGATTCTAAAATAGTCTATAAACTGAGGTACTAAAATATTGATAAATGAATAATTGATAATTGTATTCTATGGTCAAGAAAACCTAAAACTGAATGGAGTTCTAATCTGATTGCTCGACTGACACTGGGACTAAGACTGACACTATATCTAAGACTGTAACTGAGACTATGATTGACATGGTAACTGGGACTAAACAAATTGTAAGGCATAAGTTCAGAAGTCATGAGCTGCATGACCTAATTTTGGAGTTCATGATTTTAGGAATTATAATTTGTACTACTGAGTGAACTAGAGCTCCTCATACTACGAATTGGAAACACACACAACTCTGTGGAAAGTGTATGAATATAAGTTGTTTTCATGAAATGCGTGCATAGGTATCGTGATGACTAAAGTAAAAGCTTTGAACTGAGGTAAAGATGGGTTGGGCATCATTCCCACCCATTACTTTTCCACACATACTAATATTACTATCGAAATATAGAAGCCTTACTTCCTGAGATATCATAACCAAATAGTTCCTGTATACCTGTCGGTCTATGATAGACTAGCCCACTGGGATGGTAGCTGAGAAAGATTTTGTTAATATCTAGTCTGACCATAAAGTTAACTGCTATACAAGGAGTTACAAAAGACAGAGAAACTCCTGGATCTGATGAGTCATAAACATGTAAATGGGAGGTCTGTAATGTACCTTCACCGTAGCAGGAGAACTTTCCCGATCTTTCCTGGACTAAAGTGCATAATACCTATTTAGGCATTGTCCACTGGTGGCACTAAAAGTGGCACCCTGCTGATTCGGGTAATCGGACTGGGCTAAAAAACTACCGTGCTAACTTTGTAGACCAGCCTTAGGACAGTCTCAGACTCTGTGAACTGACTCGCCACATCCAAAACACACATCACTATTGGATCTACACATACCCTTATAATTCTTACCATATTCTTCGATAAGTGGATTAGTACGAATATCGCATGCACTACTCTGGGTTTTAGAGCCTGACGCCTCATCATGACTGTCATTCCTAAACCTTGGTACTAGTGTACTAGCTGACGATAGAACTAGAGCTAAAAACTTCTGACTAAATCAAGAATGGTTACCACCCTCTGACCTTGGCTGGGCAAAACTAAAGTTACCCATTCTGGCTCTCTTATCATCTCTCTCCTTCTTCTTAAGTTTTTGTTCCTAAATCTATTGAGCATGACCATAAGCCTAGATATGTCCATCTCCCTAATCAGTATCGCAGTCCTGCACTTCTTAACTACTGTACCCGATAACCCAGACATAAACTTATTTATTCTGGATCTATTATCTGCTACTACATAGGGAGCATACCTAGCTAACTTAGTGAACTTGAGGGAATACTCTTTTACACTCATACTGCCTTACTTAAGATTGATAAACTCTAACACCTTGGCTTATTTTAGCTCTAAGGGAAAGAATCTATGTAAGAAGGTCGTAGAAAACTCTTCTCATTCTATGGGATCTGCATCTGCACCCCTGTCTACCTTTCACTGCTTAAACCATGTATAGGCTATATCTTATAGCGGATGGGCGACTAACTCAACGCTCTCAACAGCAGTCACCCCCATGATATCTGTAACCTTCTACACCTGATCAAGAAATTCTTGAGGGTCCTCATCTGACTTAGACCTGGTAAATGATGCAGGGTTCATTCGAGTGAAGTCCCAAATTCTTGCAGCAGCAGTATTGGCCACTGGGTTCGCTAGAACGGCTACTGATATTTCATTTGGGGCTGCTACAAATGAGCTAGGGTGGTAAAGGCTATTCTGAACTTTTCATGGGAGACATGTTCATCCAGAGAATCTGGTTGGATGGGCTGAGGTTTTGGCTGGTCTCCCATTCCTTTTCCCTTAGTTCTTTTAGGAGGCATATTTTGTAAACAACAGAGAAACATAGATTACGTAGAAAGTATAACTTGAGCTCATGCTCACTTTCATAACATGAAAACTGAAAGAAGGTAACTATTCCTAAGACATTTCGTAGCCTCTTGTCCATAAGTTTAGCGCCCAACACACCTAAGCACAAGACTCTAGTAGATGTGACTTTCAGACTTCCTAGGACACTGTTGAACCTTAGGCTCTGATACAAATTTTGTAACGCTCCCAGCCTATACCCCGGACGCTACATGGTGCTCGTAATCCCAAAGGACTATAAGCTAACCCATGACTGGTACCTGCTGCAATAATTGTGTAATAAATACTGTAATGATTGTAGAAATAGGCAGAAACATATGCCATAAGGTTCAAATTTTTAAATAAATCTGAATACGGTATCAAAGTACCAAAACTGAATATAAGAACTAACAAACTTAACAATTGTCTTAAAATACTCTAGTCTGAAAAGCCTCTAAGTATCTGAACTGTGGAGTTTATGGGACAATCCCCCAACTAACTCCATCTACTAAAATGAAACTGATGTACTATAAATAATAAGCATGTCAACTATAAGGACTCACCTCTACTTTGAAAGATAAAAATCTAAACTTCTAAAGGTGCTCTAGAGCCCGTGGTCTGAACCTATGATATAAGACATTATAGCCCAAATAAAAGCATGCGTTAGTACTTTGAATGTACTGATATGCTAAGTGAGGTAGGAGCATGAATAATACTAACTGAATAACATGAGTATAACTGAATGAGAGTACATTCATGAATACGTAGACTATAATAAAATCATAGTAACTCTTGATACTAAATCTGAATAGTGATAAACTAATATCTGAGTATACTACTATTGAATTACTGATCACTGAATGACTATATCTAACAGTCCTGAATCTATGGAACTATACTAAGTTTTGAACTGAGCTTAGTGACTGCATTTAACAATCCTGAATCTATAGAACTGAACTGAGTTCTACGCTGAGACTGAATCTGAAACTAAGATTGTGGGAGGTAATCACCTAACTGACATGCCCTTTTTCCAACTGATTTAGAGTCCAATTTGTAACCCTAGTTTAAAGAGTGTAACTATTTTTCCATGGGTAAGGACAAGCTGTGAATTAGCCCTCTCTGATAGAAAACTCTTCTGTCAACCCTGGCTAGTAGGAAAACTCAAATGAGATATATCAACCCTAGTCTCTTAGGGAGATATCTCAACCTATGCTGGCTACATAGTTCTAGAATGCAAGGGTTGCTTCTAAGGATTTCACCCTCTATTGGCAGGAGAGTCCCCATCCTTGGGTTCACTCGATGTTGTATCCTACTCCCAACTAAATAGACACTAGACTGAATTCTAAACTATACTAGGCTAGACTGAACTATTTACTGATCGTGCTGCATAACTGAACTGAACTAATTTTACTTAACTGAACTAGACTGATTTTGAGTTCTCTGAGTACTAAATTGATTACTGACTGAGTTTACTAACTTCTAAACTGGATACTACTATGTTCTGAACTGAATATTGAACTGAGTCTGATTTCTGAGTACTACTAAATTTTCCTCAGTTCAATAACTGACTGAGAGTACTACTGAGAGTGACATAACTGTTATTGTACTATGACTAACCATGGCTCTAAATAATCAAATAAATTTTTAGGTACAAGAACCCTCAGGACTCGATAGTATCAATTAAGAGACATGGCACAACTTAAAGCATATAAGCTAAGTACTTGACCTTCATTTATTCATTGGGGCATTTTGACAAACACTTGCACAATATAACTTGCACATAAGCTAAATTGACATGATTTCATTCTCTTAATAGTTCACATGGACAATTTATTAAGCACTTGGTGAGCACAATATATGCGCATAGTATTGAACAACAAGTGAGCATCATAATTCAACTCTAATTTCACAATCCAAGGGTTTATCATGGATTCACATGAATCTAAACACATAATGATCAATTTCACATGAAATATATAAATATATGTATACATATACATATATATATATATATGTATGTATATATATATATATGTATAATTAGGAACTTAATCCAAATAGAAATCATGGATACACTTTAGATCTAAACATGGAAATCATAAAATCAATTACTTGAAGTTTAAAAGAGATTTTTTGGACTCCAAGGGTGGTAGGAACCCTTGGATAAATACTTTACATACCTTAGTGCCTGAATTATGAGAGATTGATAATAGAATTCTTGAGATTTCAATCTTGAATTGAAAACCCTAAGGCTTGTTCTTGAGTGATTTTGAGAAAAAAGTGAGTATTCTTTGGTGAATTAGGGCTGAATTTCGTGTTTTGGGGGGCTAAAGATTGGGGGGAAGACCTAAATACCCCCAAGGATGCGGTCGTTTAATGTCTAAAAACTATACCATTGACACTTAGGCCAATGCATTGTGTCATTTGCATGACACGATAGCCAACGCATCGTGCTGAATCCACTTCGACTCATTGGAAATTGAGGCTGGGAGTTGGGGAAAACATCCATCAACACGATAGTCGATGTGATGCGCCAATATCAAGTTGATCCACTATTTTATGTGTCTAAAGGAGCTTCAAACGAAGTTTGAAAATCCTAAACTTGTTTGAAACACCTACGGACATTCCTGATCATGAATCAACCTAGATATCAACATTTAAGGGATCTAAAGGTTGCGAAATAAGATTTCCAACTTTTGAAGACTAAAATAACACTATGTCTAAATACTTAGCTAGAATTTTCCAAGTCTGGGACCCCTAGACAAGCTTAAATGACTAAATGAAGCTAAGGATTTTGCGGGGTCTTACACCCCCATAGCTAGATTAACTGAACACACTATAGATAAACAGTGGAATACAACCCAAAACATAAAGATAAGATAATTAATGCAACCAAGAAGTAATCTGTAAGAGTCAACATCAATCATTGCCACATTGTGGTCCACATAAGCCTCTAACAAAACCAAATGCCAAACTAAGTTGATACATTCCCCCGAACATAGCAAAAAAAGAATCCAAAAGCAACCATCTAAGAAACACAATAAAATCAAAAAGTAAAAGGCCTTGTGAAATATGGAGGATTACCACTTCAAGTAGACCAATCGACAAATCGAATCACATAATAGAAAACCCCTAGGATCCCACATTATGAAACATTGTTGCATCTAGGGACAATTATCGGGGTGAGCGCTAGCATGTAACTCAAGGAAGGGATAAAATAATGTCATTTTCCAAAATAAAACCAATCTTAATTTACATGTTCACATACATGCATATACATATATATAAGATCTCGGGATATGGTACAAGGTTTAAATATGAGACTTAAAAATCATTAACTTGGATTATGTATCTCTAACCGTCCTAATGGCACCCGCTGGCTATATGGGTTCAGCTACCTTGCTGAAAGGGTCCCATTGTATGTTGGCTTTACAAAGTAGGGAACATTCGAGGTAGGGCCCAAGCAATCCACAACCCCATCAATTTCAAAATATGTATAAATTCTAAACTATGCACATGCTAATAAATACCCACATGCCAATGAACGTAGTTTTCATTATTGGTCCACCCCCCTAGACCTCCACTTTCCACAGCGAGCTACATAACCCCTTTTAATTCTAGTTAAAACATTCGCACATAGCCCATCAATTTAACCAAGGTGTCATACATTTAGGCATTTATCATTGGTAATGTTATACCAATTAAATAATCTTGCAAAATTATAGAACTATGCCATTACAATCTTCTATCAACCTGGGGAAATCCAGGACCCCTAAGTTCTAATTTAAAAATCATGCCATGGCTACCAAAGACCTTTAAAAAATAATTTTTATCTATTTAATCATTAATTCAATGCAATAGTTTTGAACAGTAATCAAAACCATGTGATTGTTCATATTTCAAAACCAATTATGCAAGCGGGTTGAGGTTAACACCAATTCTAAATCCAAAATCCATTATTTGGGGGTAATCCATGACCCCTTTCCCATTCACCTATAATACTGTAAATTTTTAAGCTCTAAACCCCTAAAAGATAGGCCACTAAGTTGGCTTTCCAATGCCACAGGTATCGCCTCGATGTGATATCATGACAAGAAGCTTTGTGATTCTCTCTTTAAGTGTCAGCTACCTACCAGTGTCTACGACTCAAGTGACGACCCGTAGTCATACAATACAAGTTGTTATGAGTATTGTTAGTCATATTAGAAAGAACCTTCAATTTTATCCCAGTGACCATGACTCTATTCCATGATTTGTAATCAGACATTACGAGTCATTTGGAGGGACTCATAGTCACAATAGTGTTCAACCAAGAATCTATTCCCATTGTCATGAGTCCAGCAAATGACATGTAATATGACATTACGAGTTGTTGCATGGACCCGTAGCCTGACAAGTAAAGAATCCAAGAATTAAGTCTCAGACTACAACTCCACCTAACGACTCATAGTTAGTCACAATTAGTCATAGGAGGAAGGTCGTAGTAATAGAAGACGGGACTCAAGATCCCAAGACCTCACCTTATAACTCAGACAATAACTTGTAACCAGTCGTAGGATGATTTGTAAAGACTAGGAACCCAAAATTCCTATACGATTTAGAAAAGGTCTTTTTTGGTATCTAGTTTAATTGCATATGCCCCGCACGTGTAATGTTTAATTATTTAAAATTAAATAATTTTGTCTATTGCATAGATTTTTAATGAAGTGTAAAAGTTCAAATCACTTTTCCAAAAATCTTTCACACTTTAATATAATAATGTAAACATAAACATATACACATATATGTTTTACCACCAGAAGTTCCAAGTGGTTGATGGTTCATCACTTTTGCATTTGTCATATAGTAACTCTTTCCCTTGTCACCAGATGCATCAATTTGAACCATACTTTTGTTACTATTATTTTATTTTTTTAATATGTAAAATCTTTCCTTATTTTTAATGTAAAATCCTTAAAAAAATTATTGATTACATTCTTATTATGTACATAAACTTTTAAAAATCTGATACTTCTTAAATTTTTCGTATTCAATAGTTTTATATTGATTTCTAGATTTTTCAAATCTTCATAAAATAAAATTTATTTTATTTGAAATTCTTAAACTAATGAAAAATATATCAGTTGTCATTAATTTTGATGACTTCGAATAAGGAAAGGTTTTACGATAAATATATTTAATTAATTTTGAACTCTTAAATATTAGAAAAAAATAGGGAAAAGATGATTTTTTTTCTCAAGAAAGAACTTTTAATGAAGGGAAAAAAGTTCAAACAACATGTCTAAAGTCCTTCACACTTTTAATAGATTATCGATTTTCACCCCTTCTTAACCCAAACCCACAGCGTTTACCCTTCCAAAAAATCAATTATCAAGGGTAAATATTACCCTAACCCCTCATAACTTTAGAAACCAGTTAACACATAGAAAGAGAAGTGATTTCTTTCTTTCCAAAGACAATTAGGGTTCATTAAGCAAGTTCAAGTTTCAAGAAGATCTTTTAAAGGGGATGATTTCAGGTATGTGGGAGATTCATCAGTGGGGCTCCTTTCACCCATTGGGTCCCCAAAAATTTCAAAAATTTACAAATACAAATAATTTTCCTCATTTTATGAAATTTCAAGTAAATTATGAATTTGATAAACTCTTTCAAAATTGTTTGGATTATGTACCATGAAAATATGTGTCCTCATAAAAATTGTGTTTCCATATATTTGATAAGCTCCATTATCCACATCAAAATCAATAATTAAAATGTTGAGTACTATTTATGATTTTTCATACTATGTTCAGTTTTACCACTTTTAGAATTTGTTGCATTAGTCTATGCTGGTAGGTTATGGATACCCGATACTTAGGGCTTAAACATGCATCAGTTTACAAGTTCAAGATTTCTCAATTTTATGTATACAGTATTAATTTATAGAATACCATAAATTTATCATATCAATTTTCAATTTTTGTGTTTTAACTATACCTCAGAGTCTTTTAGTTAGGAGTAACACTTAGCACTGAGTGCAAACAGGGATGGCAGCTCCCTCGTTAGTTAGACATAAGTCGTTAGTAGCAGTTTCTAAGTTCCAAAATTATGTTACCACCATAGGTTATAAAGGGTATCTCGTTAGTAGAGGCATGATACCCTAGTCCTTTGGGACATCAGATTAGTGGATCCACGCCGTCCAATTTTGGTACTCTTGGCAAGGTATTGATATCTTTCTAACCAGGGTTACCAATTGGACCTCGATTAGCTCAGATTGTGGTATGTTGATTGTAGTTTTCTCTCATAATTTCATTTTAATAGTTATAATTATGTTATGATCAGGTTTGGATGACTAAATATTCAGTATATCAGTTATTCAGTTACCCAGATTATTTTAGTACATGTTCTTGGTCTTGCTTTAGATTCTCATGTTTATGCGTCAATCGTAGTACATTTATGTTTATCAGTTAGTTTTTATCTCACATAACGGTACATTTAAAGTACTAATCGCATACTCTCTTTTATGTTATTTTGTCTTATAACATAGGTTTGGATGCACATTTCTCAGATCGTATGTAGTCTATTTCTATGCCACTTATCTGTAGCATTGGTGAGTCCTCAGTAGTTGAGGATTAGTTATATTATTAGTTATTTATCCCAGTATTTTATTCCTTGCTATTTCAATAAGTCAGTTGGCAAGATATGCTCTGAATATGGTGGCTAATTCTAAGGCTCAAATGAGTACATTTGTGTTTAAAATTTCTAAGGATGTGGTATTGGAGTGCAGAATAGCTATGTTGATTAAGGAGATGAACCCTATAGGTTGATGGTTCATGCTCAGCAGATTGAGGAGGAGAATTTCAAGGAAAGGGAAAAGGATAATAAGAATGTCAAAACTGGTAGTTTTAACTTTTCTCAACAAAGGTTAGAAGGTGGTGATCGTCCTCAATTCTGCTAGAAATGCTTAGCTCTAACCCCATCTTCTACCAGTACGTTAGTGCCTAAGTTTAGACAAGACAATCGGGATAGAGTGACAGGCTTTAAATTCTAGGGTAGCATGAATAGTCGTAGCACCAACCTAAATTACACAAGATTTGGCAAGAACCACAAGGAAAATTACATGGAAAGAAGTTATACGTGTTTTGGGTATGCCAAACCAGGCCACTGGATAAGGGAATATCCGACAAGTTTGTGGAAAGGTAGGAATGATGGATAGGTGGAAAGGTAGAAATGATGGATAGTAGGGCCAGACTAACTTCTTATCAACTTCAATTGGTCCACCAAATCAGCAGGGTGCCACTTTTAGCACCACCAGTGGACAGTGCCAGAACTGAATCTATGCCTTTTAGACTCGACAGGATTATGAAAGTTCTCCTAATGTAGTTACTGGTATGTTACAGGTCTTTCACACTCATGTATATGCATTATTAGACTTTAAAGTCACACTTTCATTTGTGAATCCCTATATAGTAGTGGAATTTGGCAACAGTTCTGAAATTATAGCAGAACTCTTCTCGGTGTCTACCCCAATTGGTAGTTCCATTATAGCTAAATGAGTGTAGAGAAACTTCCGAGTTATAATGTTCCAGAAAGTTACCTTAGTCGATTTTATATAATTAGAGATGACCAATTTTTATGTCATTCTTGGCATGGATTGGCTCTTCTCATTTTATGTATCAGTTGACTATAGAAATAGAATAGCCCAGTTCTAGTTTCCTGATGAGCCAGTCATAGAATAAAGAGGTAGTACTTCTACACCTATAGGTCAATTTATCTCCTACCTTAAGGAAAGAAGGATGATATTACAGGATTTCATCTATCATCTTGTCCGAGTCAAGGACTCAAAATTTAAGATTCTAAGTCTTTAATTAGTTCCATTAGTTAATGATTTTTCAAAAGTATTTCCTAATGATCTTCCAAAAGTTCCTCTTGAGAGGGAAATCAACTTCAGAATAGATCTCTTCCCAGACACCTAGCCTATTCTAATTCCACCTTATAGAATAGCTCAAGCCGAGCTTAAGAAATTGAAAGAATAGTTGAAATATCTCTTATATAAGGGCTTTATCAGTCCTAGACTTTCCCTGCGGGGTACCCAGTTCTCTTCGTGTGCAAGAAAGATAGTTATCTCAGAATGTTCATAGACTACCACCAGTTGAACAAAGTCATAATCAAGAATAAGTATCCTTTCTCTAGGATTGATGACTTATTTGACCAACTCTAGGGTGTCAATTATTTCTCTATGATAGATCTCAAATATGGCTATATCAGCTTAGAGTCAGAGAAAATGATATTCTGAAGATAGCCTTTAGAACTCATTATGATCACTTAGAATTTGTAGTTATGTCTTTTGCACTAATGAATTCCCCTGTAGCTTTTATAGACTTGATTAACAGAGTGTTCAAGTAGTACCTGGACATATTCATCATAACCTTCAAAGATGATATCCTCGTCTATTCTTGTTGTGAAAGTGAACATGCAGACCATTTGAGGATTGTTTTACTAACCTAACCTTAAGGATCACCAATTGTTCACTAAGTTTAACAAGTGTGTATTCTAATATGAATCAGTACCTTTCCTTGACCACACTATTTTTGGAGATAGAATTTCAGTTGATCTTTAAAAGAATAAGGTAGTACGAGATTGGCCTAGACCCGTCTCTCCATCAGATATTAGAAGTTTCTTGGGTTTAGACAGTTGCTATAGATGGGTTATTGAAGGATTTTCTTCTATTTCTTATCCCATGTCAAGATGGCTCAGAAAAAAGTCAAATTTTAGTGGTCTTATCCCTATGAGAAGAGTTTCCAAGAGTTGAATACTTGACTCACTTCCGATCAAGTTTTGACCCTACTAGAGGGATCAAATGGTTTTGTAATGTTCTATGGTTCTTCTAGAGTTGGTCTTGTTTATGTGTTAATTCATCTAGGCAAGGTTATAGTGTATGCCTTTAGATAGCTCATACCTCATGAAAAAAACTACCCGACTCATAATTTTGAGTTGGTAATAGTTGTTCTTGCCTTATAGATTTGGAGGCATTACCTTTATAGGGTTCATGTTAATGTGTTTATTTATCACAAGAGTTTATATTATGTATTCATACAAAAAGATCTATATCTTTATCAGAGAAGGTGGCTAGGATTGTTAAAAGACTATGATATGCGTATGTTATATCACCTTGATAAGGTGAATGTTGTGGCCGATGCTCTTAGTATATTATCTATGGGGAGTTTTGCTCATATGGAGGATAATAAGAAAGAGTTAGCTTGTGAGGTTCATCAGCTTGTTAGATTGGGTATTCGGTTGGCGGATTCAACTGAAGGTAGTGTATGGGTTCAGAATAGTTTGGAATTTTCCTTGGTTTCTGATGTAAAAGAGAAGAAAGATGGAGATCCTATTTTTGTTAAGTAGAAACAGGAAGTTCTAGATCAAAAGGTTCAGGTTTTCTCCCAAGAGGGAGATGGTGTACTTCATTGTCTGGGCAGGTTATGTGTTCCAGACGTGGCTGATTTGAAGAAGCGAATGTTAGCAGAGAAGTATGATTTACATTATTCAACTTATCTAAGAGCCACTAAGATATACTACGATTTGTGGGAAGTCTATTGGTGGAATGGTACAAAGAAGGATATTACCGAATTCGTGGCTAAGTGTTCAAATTATAAGCATGTTAAGGTTGATCACCAAAGGCCTAGTAGTACACTTCTAGAATTTATTATCCCTACTTGGAAGTGGCAAGTGGTGAATATGGATTTTGTTACAGGGTTACCATGTAGAGTTGTTAGCATGATTCTATTTAGGTCATTATGGATAGAATGATCAAATCATCCCATTTGTTACCATTCTATACTTTATATTATGCTGAGAATTATGCTAGACTCTATATTAGGGAGTTAGTAAGGTTATATGGAGTCCCATTGACCATTATTTTAGATAGAGGTACTCATTTTACCTCTAATTTCTAGAAGGCTTTTGAGAAAGGTCTTGGTACCCAAGTTTATCTCAGTATAACTTTTCATCCCAAGATAGATGTCCAGGAAGAGAGGACCATTAAAACACTAGAGGACATATTGAGGGATTGTGTTATCAATTTCATGGGTAGTTGGGATGTTCACTTTCCGTTGATTGAGTTAGCCTAAAATAACAGCTTTCACTTTAGTATTCGGACTGCTCCAGTTAATGATTTTTATGGTAGGAGGTGCAGGTGTCCTATTGGCTGGCTTGAGGTTGGCGAAGCTGCTTTGATAGGGCTAGACTCAGTGTATAAGGTGATGGAGAAAGTTCAGTTGATTCGAGAAAGACTGAAGATAGCCCAGACTTGATAGAAATCCTATGAAGATATGAGAATGAAGGATCCTGAGTTTGATATTGATAACTTGGTGTATTTGAAAATTTCACCCATAAAATGGATGAAGAGATTTGGTAAGAAGGGAAGCTAAGTCCCTACTATGTTGGCCCATATAGAATTTTGAGCCATTTTAAGAAAGTAGTATATGATTTAGAGTTGCCTCTAGATTTATCATCAGTGCATCAGTATCCCATGTCTATTTGCTAAAGAAATACATTGGTGATTCAGCTTCAGTCGTTCCTTTAGAGAGTGGGGGCGTGGAAGATAGCCTTTCCTAGGAAGAAGTCCCAATTGAATCCTTGACCATCAGATTCGTAAGTCTAGAAATAAAGAAGTTTCTTTGGTGAAAGTTCTGTGGAGAAATCAGTCAGTTGAGAGTGCTACTTAGGAAGTAGAAGCTGATATGAGAGCCAAGTACCCCTATCTTTTCTCTACAAACCCTGTCCCAGCTTGAGGTAATGGCTTTCTTAATTAATTAATTTTATCGTTCTTTATCTCAGCTATCCATTCATCATCATTTCATAGCTTGCACTTTATGAGCTTAGTTCAGTTGATACACCATGTTTCAGATTCAGATAGTTAGTCATGATTTAGCTCATAAGTGTTCAGTGTATGATCTAAGTTTTTCCTAGGGGTCTTAGACAGTTTCATTTAGGGATGAATGAATCAAAAGGGGGAGATATTGTAATACCCTAAATTTCCAAGATCTAAACCCCTCAGAGATAGGCCACTAAGTCAGTTTTCCAATATCGCAAGTTTCGCCTTGATCTAATATCATAGCAAGAAGTTATGCAATTTTTCCTTATAGTGTCAGTCAGCTGCCAGTGGTAACGACTCAAGTGACGACCCATAATCAGACATTACGATTCATTACAAGTATTCATACTTACAATAGAAAGAACCTTCAATTTCAGCCCAGTGACCATGACTCTATTCCACGATTCGTAGTTAGACAATACGATTCGTTCAGAGGGATTTGTAGTCATAATAGTGTTCAACCAAGAACTTGTTCCAGTAGTTACAAGTCCAGCATATGACTCGTAGTCTGACTTTATGAGTCATTGTGTGGACCTATAGCCTGACCAATAAAGGATCCAAGAATCAAGCCTCAGACTACGACTCCACCTAATGACTCGTATTAAGTCTCAATGAGTCGTAGGAGGAAAGCCGTAGACATAGAAGAAGGGGCCCAAGATCCCAGTACCTCAGGTTACAACTCAGACTACGACTTGTATCGTAGGGTGAGTCGTAAAGACTGGGAACCCAAAATTCCTATACAATTTAGAAAGGTCCTTTTTGGTAACTAGATTAGCTGCTTGTGCCTTGCACGTGTAACACTTAATTATTTAAGATTACATAATTCTATCTATTGCGTAGATTTTTAATAAAGTGTAAAAGTTCAAATCACTTTTCAAAAATCTTTCACTCTTTAATATAATAATATAAAAATAAACATATACACATATATGTTTTATTTCTAGATTTTCCAAATCTTCTTAAAAACAAATTTAGTTAATTTAAATTTTTAAACTAATGAAAAAAAGTGTCAGTTATCATTAATTTTGATTGGGTGATAAATTCGTAGTTTGGCATAAATTATTATATTTAGATTAATAAAATTTGCATAAGAATATTTTTAGGAGTTTAATATAACACCCATATAATTTCAAGATACAATTAAAAATTTTACTTTTTTTTAAATATTTACAATGGTTAATTATTCTGATTTATTTTAATTTTCAAATTGTAATTATTAAATATATGCTAAACTATTTTAAGTTAGTAAGCTGTTGTAATTTAGAATACCTTTTATGTAATTTTCAAATAATACATGCTACTCTCCTTGTCCAAATTTTTTAAGCTTTGATAGTCAATTATATTTTAAAAATAATTTAAGTTTTTAATTATTTAAATTTATAATTTATTTTTTTCTATTCAAATTTAAGTGACACTATTATAATTTCGAGGGGCAACCAAATATTTTATATTTCTTTTAATTTTTTTAGGTTGTTAATTATTGTGATTAATATATTTTTTATGTATTTTTTTGAAATATATAAAAAAATAACTATTGTTCAGATATTTTAAGTTGTTGACTATTATAATTTATAATACTCTATATATAATTTTCAAATAATATAACTTACTCTCCTTGTCCAAACTTTTGTGGCGTTGATAGTCCATTATATTTTTAAAAATAAATTTATTTCTTGCAATTATTGTGATTTATAATATTTTTTTCCAGTATAACAATTTAAGTGACACAATGCTTAGATGTTCATAATATTTAATTAGCGGTGATATAATAAATTCCTGATTGAAACAACAAAGCCGACATCTCTTAAATGACTTATAATATTTAATTAAAGGTTATATAGAAAAATTAGTATAGAAGTACTTGTGTAAAAAAATTAAGTGGACCTCATATAAGACGTCAAATTAATTTAACATTAAACATTATTAATGTTTTAATACTTAGATGACTTATAATAATTAATTAAGAGTGATATAGTGAAATTACGGTTGAAGCAGCTGAAGCAGACATGTCATAAATGTCTATTTTATTTTTTATTAAATATTATTAATTTTTCTAATACACAAGTGACATATAATAATTAATTAGGGTGATATAGTAAAATCACAAAGTTAGCAGGTGAAATGAAGGTAAGCAGTCATGACGACGGAGTGGAGTTTACTTGAGCAACTCCACCTCACTTCTTATATAGGGGAATTATAGATTTCCACCCCTTCATAACTCAAACCCACGTTGTTTACACTTCCAAAACATCAATTATCAAGGGTAAATATTACCCGAACCCCTCATAACTTCACAAACCATTTAACACATAGCAAGAAAAATGATCCTTTTATCTCCAAATCCAATTAGGGTTAATCAAGAAAGTTAAAGTTTCAAAAAGATATTTTCAAGGGATTGATTTCATGTATGTGGGAAATTCATCAATGGACTCCTTCCACCCATTGAGTCCCAAGAAATTCCCTAAGTTTACAAATACAAATTTTTTCCCTTTTTTATGAAATTTCAAGTAAATTATGAATTTTATAAACTCACTCACAATTGTTTGGAGTATGTACCATGAAAATATCCATTCTCATAAAAATTGTGTTTCCATATGTTTGATAATCTCCATTGTCCACATCAAAATCAGTGATTGACATGTTGATTACTATTCATGATTTTCCCTATGATGTTCAGTTTTCCCACTTTCATGATCAGTTGCATTAGTCTTTTTTGATGGCTTATGGATACCCAATACTTAAGGCTTAAACATGCATCACTTTACAAGATCATGACATCTCCATTTTGTGCATATAGTATAAATATTCAGAATACCATGAATTGAGCATATTAGTTATCAGTTTATATTTTAATTATACTTCAGAGAATTTCAGTTAGAATACCACTTTAGCACTGAGTGACTACAGGGATGGCGTCTCCATGGTCAGTTGGGCATGAGCCATTAGTAGCAGTCCCTAAGTTTTAGAGCTATGTTACCACCATAGGTTATAAGGGGTCCCTCAACAGTAAAGGGATGATACCCTAGTTCTTTGGGACATCAAATTAATGGATCCACATTAGCCAGTGTTGATACCCTTGGCAAGGTATCGACACCCTTCTAACTAGGGTTACAAGCTGGACCTAAATTAGCACAATTTGGGGTATCTCGGTTATAGTTAGCTCCCACAGTTTCAGTTCAGTATTCAAAATTATGTTACGATCAGGTTTGTATGACCAAATGTTCAGTATATCAGTTATTCAGCTACTCAAACTATTTTTGTAGATGCTTCTACTTGGCCTTGCATTCGATTTCATGTTTATGCAGCATGCTAAGTACATTTATGTTTATCAGTTAGCTTCAATCTCACATAACAATACATTGAAATTATTGATTACATAATCTCCTTTTTTCTATGTTATCTCACATCATAGGTCTAGACACTCAGTTCCCAGATCGTACGTTGTCCATTCCTGTGCCACTTAGTTATAGCATTAGTGATTCCTCATTAGTCAAGGACTAGTTATATTCTTAACTATTCATTCCATTATTTTATTTTGTGCTATTTCAGCTAGTCAAAGTTAGTTAGGAACCTTTCCAACAATTCATCATGTTTAGAGGCATTCATATAATTAGTCAATTAGACATGTTTTTAGGGATATATTTTGGTTATCTTTGATACTATTTTCCATTATCAGATACGTTTAAATAACTTCTACATAGTGTTTTGTTACCTTCCTTTTGTATTTACAACTTATGCCAGATCATAAGTTGGCTTAGGTTTACTCATGACCTTAAGTATCATGTTACGACAAGGGGTTAGCCTCGGGTCATGATACCATACCCATGCACAAATTTAATTTAAAAGACCATGAGATAAAGTATGAATAATAATTCCAAAACCATGGGAAAACCAAATAGGTAACAATTATTTAAAACCCTCAACCAATTATTCAAAACCTAATAATTAATTTTACCTAAAACATGATTAAATACATGTTCTTACATAAACACAAGTTAGGGAAGAGATACATGCCTGAAGACACCAAGAAATTTGGATGAGAAATCACCAATTGAATCATAGATGCTCAATCTTTAGGAACTCTAGCTTTGCTCTTAATTAGAGAATTTGAGAGAGAAGAGAGTAGTTTATGATTTCATAAGTGGTGAAAATAAGGTCCCTTGAGTGTTTTAAGGTCGTGGTAACTGAATGTAATGAGATGGAAATAACCAAAGTGACCTAAATTAAAATACAAGAAAAGAGTTGCCAGTCGCTTTGGGACAGGTAATGACTCATGGTCACTGATAAAGAGTCATCACCAAGACTCATAGTCTGGGACCCTAAACCTTAACGTTTCATTGTTATGGTCACAAGTCCCTCTATACAACTCATGACCTCACCCTAGGAGTCATGAAGACCAAGTCGTGATCAAGACTAAATTATTAGACCACCTCACAGGTTAGACCACGATTAGCAGTATACTACTCGTGTGGAGTGTTCACGACTTATCACCTAAGTCGTACCCTGGATAGTAACAACTAAACCCAATAATTTGCAGGGCCCAAAACCTGGGGTATTAAAACAAAAAGTAGAACATAGGAATGCTTAGGAATAAGTCTCTAACAAAGGACCAAATAGGTCCCATTAGGCCTGAATATGATGCAAATGAGAATGACATAAAGGTCGACCAAGGCTGGAGTTGGGCGATGGTTGATCTGATTACTTTCCCCAAACTCCAACCGAATGACTCCTCCTTAAAATAAAAGTGACTCAATGAAGGTTCGTGACTTGTGTTGACAGAAATAACTTAAGATAGTACATATGATGAATAATATAAATCAATGAAACATAATGAAAATCGTAAGTTATACCTTGTAGGCATCCAACAATAATAAAAAATTATCAAAACAAAGAATCCTTCACCTATAATGTCAAACTAAGACAATACAACTAAACAATGAAGCTCATATTCTGAAAGTCCCCTGCAGAGTCTCTAGAGCCGTCACACTCATTTTTACCTAAAAATTATAAAATTTATAGTTTAAAAAGGTTTTTATTTATTAAAATGAGAAAAAGGGAAAAATATATTTTGAAAAGGATTTTATAATTAAACTCAGAGACGCCACTTGACATAAATTTGGTGTACTAAGTTACCTTTGGAATTCCTTTTTGAAAAAGAGTTTTGATTCTTAATACTTCTCTCTAAACAGAGATTCTGATTAAGGAATTATGTTAACCGAGGGGAAGGTGTTAGGAACCCCTCAATCCCATGTTTCGAACACGGTTGCTTCTTTGAATTATATTGGCTAATTTGATGTTATAAAGTGAATAAACTCCCAAAATTCACGTAAAATAAAAAAAATAAGAATTTATAATAAAATAATATCTAGTCCAATTATACAATCCCAAAAAATTTTAAAATACAAAAATGTAAACCTATCTATCCTAAAACAATCCAACTACGCTCCACCCGACATCTCGATTTCCAGTCCACGAACACCGGCAAGTATAGAATATCATGAGGCATTTTTTGACAAAGTAATACATAGGACCTTGTTGCATTCCCCACCAATACATTTGGATTAAGTGCAACAAAAATAAAAAAATTATTCAAACAAACATTCAAACATTCGATAAATATGGAATCAAAAAATTTGCCTACCCAATTTAGCGATCGAATCATGATACTACCAAATTTAAAAAATTAATGCCTACTCCAAATTAAATAACAACCATTGAATCAAAGCAAACCAATCGTATTAACTTTTTATCAATTTTCAATCCCCGCCCCAATTTTATTCTCATTCAATGATTTACCAACTTTTCAATTACCAATTCCTTCATCCTCATTTTGATTTTTCAAAGTCCAAAATAAACATCAACAACATACATACAATAAAGAAACAAATATCTCAAGCATACAGTTCATTTACACCCAAAATAACAATCAAAATTTGAGATAAAATAGAGGAAAGGAGAAATGGACCTCAATGATTTTTCAAATGGAATGATTCTTCTAAAGTCAATATAGTAGTTGGGTAAACTATTGAAGATGGAGACACATCAAAATACTCAAACACTGGAACCTCAAATCTGATCCCAATATCAAACAACCTCAATTTCTATCTGATTTCATATGTGATGGATCTGTTTTGATCTATTTTTGGTAGATTTTTTATGGTGGGTGGGCCGATAATAATGGATTTCCCAATGATTTGTTTTGGTCAAATTTCTAGTAGGGATGAGTCTGGTTACTGATTTTGGGGTTGTTTTTTGTCGTTGATGGAGAGATAGAAGGAAGGATTCTAGTTGGTCAGGCTTTTCATTTTCACTGGTGGAGCCATGATTTTGGCAAAATTTCACAATGAATTTGAGTGGTGTGAGATGTTATTTGATCCCCTCTCCTTCCTCTTTTTCTACTTTTCACTCTCTTTTTCTCACTATTTTCTCCCTATTATTTTGCTCCCAGTTCTCCTCTCTCCATTCACTGAAATCCCTCTTCGTTCACTGTGAAATCCCAATCTCGCTCTCCACTTTATTGCCTCTTTATTTCCCTATTATTTTTAGTGTATTCTACCTTTTTTTCTTTAGCTGGTTTGCTCTATATATGAGTGTTTATATATATTTTCTATGTTTGTTTCTAGGTATATGTAATGTGGTATGCGTATATTCCTCTTTCTATTAGCGTATATGTTGTGCATATACGTCTCTTTTCTTTTTGTTCATATGGTGAGTATAAAAATATGAGTTAAGGGAAAAAGAGACATATGGTACAATGGGTTAGTTGGGAAAGTGTAGGTGAAAAATATTGTTAAGGTTTTGTTATTATCTGATAAGGGTAAAAAATATATGAAAGGGGATGGGGAAAGGAAGAACATATAGGTAGGGTGGTTAGGGTAGGTAACGTGTCAAGATTTGATAGGTGATGTATGTGAGAAAGAATATAGGTCAAGTAAATTAATTAGGGATTGTTATTTTTTATCTTTTATTGGGGAATTATTGGATACGATATGGGTGCGAGGTGAGCATATGGTGAATGGGATAAAATTTTAAAATAGGACTCTCGAGAGGGTCAAAATTATTTCCATGATCTATACAGTCTTCTAATTGCCCGTCGCTGGTAACTTTGATAATGCTTTGCTGAAATGGCCATAACTTTTTCCTTTGATATCAAATTATAAGGCAAGACTAGATGAGTTGGAAGATAATTCTGATATCTATCATTTGGTGGATCTTGATATCAAAAATACTTTATAATTAAGGGGTTATGCTCATTTTAAGCTTACTATAACAATACTCTTCACAAGAAATTAATCGAAAATGGAGGTTTTAACTTGGCTATGAGCTAGGAGTTACTGTTGTCCTTAAAACATATTTAAATTACTTCTCATACTATCAAAACATGATGTTTGATTCTATATACATGCAAATCATAGTTCTAATCTTGGCTTGCATTTTTTGTGTGTTACAATATTACTCCTCTCCAAATAGAATCTGACTAAGCTGAAAAGTTAGAGAAAAAGCTGCAATTCTGACCCTGAATTTCTAAGAACTAAATACCGATATAATAATAGACTCAATAACTAAAACATAGTCTAGGCTAGACCCATCAATGCTTAGAGTAACATGGAAATACTAAGTAACATGAGAAGAAAAGAATTAATTAAGAAAAAACTATTACATCAAGATGGAATGGAATTCGAAGAGAAAAGATGGGGTACTTAGTCATCATATCTGCCTATCCATCCCAATTATCTCCCTTAGTAAGCTAATTTTTCCAAAGAACCTTTGTTGAAGCGACCTTCTTATTTCTCAACTTATGAACCTGATGATCAAGGATCTTATGTATAACCTCCTCATAGAAAAATACTATCTTTCAAACCCACACTTTTGAGGAGGATAAAGGATACAGGATCACCAATTCATATTTTCAAAAAAGATACATGAACAACCAGATGCGTTGCTGCTAAGTCTGCAAAACAACTCTAACTCATAGGTGTAATATCCCGAGATTCTAACCAATAGTGCAACCATGACTTAAGCTCATGAGAAATAAATTATAGTGTTTTGGTTGTTTTCTGGTCAAGGGTGATGTGTATTAAGGCCTTAAATATGTCCTAACGATTGGGTGAATCAAAACATGCCTTACTGATTGAATTCTTGAGAAGGATTTTGGCATAGTCAACTTCAAATGATCATATCTCTCATTATACTACGAATTATTAAGCTCATGATCTACCAAAATATATATAATTTAATTATATTTCCAACGATACTAATATCAGCAAAATTTGATATCAGAGGAAAAAGTTATGCCTATTTTACTCCAGTATGTCAGGTTGGGAAACTGAGTAACGACATTCGTGATAAGCTGTCATAGGCGTGATGACTTATCACCAATGTCGTTAGCCCTGGGTAGATTTCTAACCCCAGTGAAGATATTCTATGATAAGCCATCACGCCCGTGACGACTTATCACAAATGGCGTCAACCTTAGGCAGAAAATCATAAATTCAACCCTTTTGGGACAATATTTCGTGACGACTTATCACCAGCTTAACGGATTATCACGGATGTCATCAGCTATTTTTTTCCAACAATTAAGGGACATTTTTGCAAGGGTATTTTGGTCTTTTCTCTTTTTTTGAAGGTCTTTGTAAATATGAGAAACCCCTTCCCAACCCTAATTTCATCATTTACTCTTCCAATTCCCTTAAGAGAAAATATCTAGGGTTTTATTTAAGAACCCTAATCTTACAAAAATCATCCATAAATTATTCAAGATTTCTTCAAGAACTAAGTTCCTCATAGTGTGGGCTTCAAGAATTATTTACTACAAGTGCGGATAGAGTCTCAAGCACTAGAGTTCATCCAATTTAAAAGATTAAGGTATGTGGGATTTTGAACAAGAGCAATTCTTTCGTTCTTGTGCCTAATGCTTTGATTTTTATCATGGATTTATATGATTTTGCAAGTGGGTTTAAACCCAAATTACTTCATCGTGAGACTATGACAATATAAATTGTTCAAGTTTTGTTATACATGATTATTTTACAATTTCCAAGTTATGACTTAATATTTAATATTGTGAATTTTATATTTCTACCATGAGTTGATATTTCAAGTGCTTTCAAGATATATGTCAAGCTTTAAGCTTCCTTATGACAAATTGTATTATTGAGTATATTCATTCATGAGATTGAGTTGTTACAGTGAGTCTTGATATTTTCTCAAAGTTATTGATGTTGCCATGATTTAATGAATTGCTATATTTTGATATTGAGAAAGATTGATTTGATTTGAGTAGAGTTAGGAATCCACAAATTGATTATTATTTGATAAATGAGAAAGAGATTTGATTTGGTCTTCATGATAGACCCTTGTGATGCTTGTGGTGGATTTTCTAACACGTTCTGAGCTTGTGTCTGGGAGTAGTATTTAGAAACTACCAGGAAATGTAGTATTTTCCCTGAAACTACGTTCCATCGTAGGATTGATATTGATAATTGTGGGCCAGAGGCCGAGTATGAGATTGTGATCACAAACTTTATGTTGTACTGCCTGGCAAGAGTATGACGCTCCCACCAATGTGGGGTTCTCTCCTTAGGAGGGAAAAACATTGTTCTCCATGCAGCTCACAAGGTTTATGTCGGTTATAAGAACCTCCTATGTCCATAAGAGTCGACTTTCTTGAATTATAGAGTCACTCCGAGTCTTGAGTTGAAGAGTTGAGTTGTTTATGATGATTTATGAGGTTTTGATCATATGATTTATTTACGATGAGATCATCAAAAGTATGTTTCAATCTAACTCAAGCCAAGTGAGCCATCATTGTACATATGCATATTTTCATGATACTGATGATGATATTTACATTGTTGCATGCACCCCCACATACTCAACACATTCCAAAGTTCTAACCCACATATTTTCCTATGGGCTACAGTTTCTCGTAATATAGGTTCAGGTACTCGAACGCAGCCGCGTTAGCAATATTCGAGTGCCTCTCTAGGTCTCCTCAGTGGTGAGTCCTCATGGTTCGAGGACACTGTCTATATTTTTATGATACCATTTTGTTGTTATGTCTTTAAGTACTATTTGAGTCAGTCGGGGGTTTGTCCCAATGTCTCCTTGACTTTGATGTATAAAGGATTTGTCAGACTAAAGGGTTGGTATGTACAAAATTTCATTATTTTGATTGTACAGGCTAGTTCCTTATCTTATTCCAGTATGTTCATGATATGTCATTATCTCTTATTCTATCATGACTATTGTCAAAGTGAGTTCTAGAAATGATGACAGGCTTAGAGGGTTAGTTTGAGGCCGCGTGTGGCCTTAAGCATCGTGTAACATCTCAGGATGGAATTTTGGGGCATTATAAGCTTGGTATCAGAGACTAAGGTTTAAAAAGTCCTAGGGAGTCTGACAAGCCACGTTACGTAGAGTCTTGATCATCAATGTGTAGCGCACCACATCGATGAGTAAGAGGATACAGAACATTTTAGGAAAAGTCGACTCTTTCTTTCTAAAGTTTATCATGCCTACAACTATCTCTTTATCTGTAATTGACTCGTGCTATATTATAACAGAAAATGGCTCCTCGTCGAGCTCGTATAAATAATGACTAGCCTCAACCATTTGATTGCTTGAACGAGCATGTGTCTTATGTGGAATTTCGAGCAACTTTTGTAATGCCCCAATTATCTGAACCGGAATGATACATGGTGCTCATGATCCCAAGGGACCACAAGCTAACCCATGACTGATATCTATACCTATATACTGCAAATCATGACATAATAATGTGGAATATATAAAGGCTATAAGGCAATAAGGTTCAACTGAAACGTATATATCAAAACAACATCCGTGGGGTTATGAATATCCAAAACAACTAAATTTGAAAGCTAATTCTGAACGTAAATCTGAAAGCCTCTAAACTATCTGAAGAAGGGGTTAAAGGAATATGTCTCCAACCAACTCCGTAAAACTGAACTTAAGACTTAAATGAATAAATCAAATCATATTGTCCTCGATTAAATAAGGACTCACTGTATCTCTGCGATTGGAACGCTACCACTACTGCTGGTTTGGAGCTCATGTCTCGGGACCTATGGTGTAACCTGAAAAGAAAGCACCATAGCGCAAATACATCAGTACAACTGGAGTACTGAGTATACAAATAAGGTAGGCTGAACATAAAAGGTTTCATGCATGAACAATACTAACTAACTAATATAAACCTGAGAGTACAAACATACATATATAGAAACTGAGAGAGTGAACACATGATAGCTAGATCTCTAAGCTAATACATGGTTTACTGATAACTGACATGACTGATACTGTAAATCTGATAATATGTGTGACTATGCCTGACAGTCCTAAATATACTGAAATCTGAAGAACTATCTGAGATTTTTTACTGAAACTAATACTGAAACTGTGGGAGGTAGTGTTTAACTGACATGCCCTATATATACCATTATGGCTAAGTTGAGGTCCAATCTCTACCCCGACTGGAGGGGTGTCAATACTGCGTCACTGGTAAGGACAGCTTGAGAGTGACACTTATCTGGCAGGTACTCAAATAAGAATGGTTGGAACCCTAAACTAGTAGGTTAAACCACCTCATCAACCCTAATCTGACCGATTAAGATGCCTCAACCTATGCTGGCAACGTAGTTCTGAAACGCAAGGATGACTACTAAGAATCACACCCTGAACTGGTAGGTGAGTTCCCATCCTTAGATTCACTCGGTGCTAACCTCTTCTCCCATCTGGAGGGACTGGACATGAATAACTAACTATACATGACTTGATCTTACTGAATTCTGTTGACTAACGGAATGTTACTGATATCTAACAACTGACTAAGATAATGAGGTTTTCCTGAGTCACATGACTGACTGAAGTCTATGAAATCATAGCTTGAGTTCGGATATCATGAAACATGACGTGGACCTAGGCACAAAGCTATAGTTTTCGGGTATGAATACCCCCAGGACTCAATAGAAGGAAACTGACTCACATGACATGACTTGATCACAAGATTTGAGTCCACAATTCACATTATCATAAATAGGGGATAGCATGCTGCATGGGTTTATTCAACATCTCAACATGGGAGGAAAACATGGATATAATTCGCATACACAAGTCATATCTTCATCATCATACATGTTTCATAATACCACCATATAATACACAAATAGCATGGAAATCCATATTAAAGTGTATAGCTAACACGAACTTGTCATTTATCTATCATGGAATCATGCACATAGGGATTTTCTAGCATACTAAACATTTTATCAAACACCTTGCATGCATGCTTTAAAGCATAGGTGGATTTCATACATGCATTACATTTAACCACCTAAAGTTCGTGTTTTTCAACTAACAATCACATATAATCCATGAGAACACCTATTTATATCATCTTGAAACTAAAACAACAATCATCAACATGTACATGCTAATATCACCACAAAAAGTTTACAATACAACATTTAAAAACATGGTACTTGAGCTCTATGAACGAATTGAATCCATAGATGAACATTACGCGTACCTTAGAATAGTAATCCATGAAAATTGTAGAGAAATAAGCTTGAAATTAGAAACCCCCAATTGAACCCTAAACTTGTTCTTGGTTGTTTTTGAGAGAAAATCAAGAAAACTAGTATATTTTGGTGATATTTGGCTCAAATCCTGTGTTAAAGACTATATATAGGGTAGGAAAAATATCCAAAATACCCTCCAAGACGCAGAGGTTGAATGCAGGAAATTTGGGAGCACTAGAGTTTAGTAGGCGGTGCCTACCTTAGTGCACCGTGATTTCCCAGGCGGCGCCTGCCTTATTGCACCGCTCTAAGGCGGGCAGCGCCTGCAGATCGCGCACTGCTAATGTTTTGAAATCCAAATGAGCCCTTAATGGATTCAAAAAATTCTGAAACTTACTCGAGATGTACTACAACCTTTTCGCATCACAATACAACTTGAAAATCGAAAAACGAATGACGGGAGGGTCATAAAATAAATCCCTAAAGTTTGGAGGTCTAAAATGAGACTAAGTGTTGAACACTTACGAAATTTGCTAAGTCATGAAGCTTGTAAAGACAAATGAGCTGAACTTGGACGCAATGATTTTGCGGGGCCTTACAATATCTCCCCCTTGGGAACATTCATCCTCGAATGAGAATCAACTGAAAGGGGATACAAGACAAGCTAAACATGGACTAAATGTGAAGGACTGAAACATGATCTCATGACTGACATGCGAAACATACTGAACTCATACATATCTGATGCATGGATAACTGATACATGAATACGTAACTGGGTAATTTGATGGCCGGGTTTCTCAAGATGAGAATGCATATCTGATGCACGACCTTACAATTGAACTGATACATGAATGTATGATGGAGTATGAAATGGTAATAGATACCAAGTTCTACTGGGAACAAAATCATAAAACTAAATAAGCTTAAGGAGAACTGTTACCTTGAGCTTGATCTGAATTGGCGGGGAAGACGTGAGGATACTTGGTACGCATATCTTCTTTTGCTTCCCAATTAGCTCCCTTGTGAGAAATATTTCTCCAAAGAACCTTGACTAGAGGGACTTCTTTGTTCCTCAATCTACGTGTTTGGTAGTCTAAGATTTTGATTGGAATATCTTCATAAGAGAGGCTGTTCTGAATGTCGATGCTCTAAATAGGGACAACAACTGTTGGGTCACCTATGCACTTCTTGAGCAAAGAGCCATGGAAGACTGGATGGACTGAAGCTAGATCTAAAGGCAACTCAAGTCATAAGCTACCTTGCTGAAGCGACTGAGAATCCTGAAGGGACCGACATATCGGGGACTAAGTTTCCCTTTCTTGTTGAACCTCTTCACTCCCTTCATATGAGAGATCTTAAGATAGGCATAATCATTGACCTCAAACTTGAGATCCTTTCGACAAACATCTGCATAAGACTTCTGTCAGCTCTGAGCAGCCCGAAGTCTCTCTCTGATCAACTGAACTTTCTCTAAGGCGTCGAATACTAAGTCAGGACCTATAACTGAGGCCTCACTAACTTTGAACAAACCAGTCGGAGACCTATATCTCCAACTGTAGAGTGCTTCGAATGGAGCCATCTGGATACTAGAATGATAGCTATTGTTGTATGCAAATTCAATCAAAGGCAAGTAGTCATCCTAACTTCCCTTAAAATAAATTGCACACGTCCTTAGCATATCTTCAAGAGTATGAATGGTCCTCTCTGCTTGACCATCCTACTGAGGATAAAATGTTGTGCTGAGATAGACTTGGTTACCAAGACCCTTTTGGAATGCTGTCCAAAAGTGAGAGGTGAACTAGGTACCTCTGTCTGATATGATAGATAAGGGAACACCATGTAATCTAACTAACTCCCTGATATAGAGTTTAGCATAATCCTCGGCTGAATAAGAGGTACGAACAGGAAAGAAATGAGTTGACTTGGTCATTCTATCTACAATGACCCAGATTGAATTATGTTGATGGTGAGTTCTAGGAAAACCCATCACGAAATCCATGTTCACTTCTTCCCATTTCCAAGTAGGAACAGTGAACTCCTACATGGAACCACTAGGTTTCTGATGCTCTATCTTAACCTGCTGATATGTAGAGCACTTAGCCACAAACTTTGCAATATCTCTCTTCATCTCACTCAACCAATATATCTCTCACAGATCGCGATATACCTTAGTGGCCCCTAGATGAATAGAGTATCACGCCCCATGCACTTCTGCAAGAATTCGTGGCCTCAAGCCATCTACACCTGGAACACACAGATGACCCTGTCAACAAAGGACACTATCTCCCCCTTTCGAGATTACCTCAACTTTTTAATCCTGAATTGACTCTTTGAGCTTGACAAGGCTAGGATCCCTGTCTTGCTTCTTTTTTACCTCAGAAACTAGAGATGATTTTGAACTAGTACAAACACATATACCACCCTCTGAAGAGTCGACTAAGAAAACACCTAGTCTTGCAAGCTGATGGATCTCCTGAGCTATCTTTTTCTTGTTATCCTCAATGTGATAAATACTACCTATGGAGAGTCTACTGAGAGCGTTGGCCACAACATTGGCCTTGCCCGGATGGTAAAGGACACTCATGTCATAATTCTTCAAGAGCTCCAACCACCTTCTCTGACGAAGATTGATATCTTTTTGGGAAAAGACATACTGGAGACTCTTATGATCTGTGAAGACATCTACATGAACTCCATATAAATAATTCCTCCAAATCTTTAAGGCAAAAACTATAGCTGCTAACTCAAGTTCATGAGTAGGGTATTCTTCTCATATGGCTTTAACTATCTGGAGGCGTAGGCTATGACCTTACCATGCTGTATTAGGACACAACCTAAACCCACTCTGGATGCATTGTAATAGACTATAAAACTGTCTGAACCATCTAGAAGAACTAGGACTAAAGATGAAGTAAGTCGAGTCTTTAACTCCTGAAAACTCTTCTCGCATGAATCTGACCACTGAAACTTAATCCTCTTCTGAGTCAATTTGGACATGGGAGATGCAATAGGAGAAAATCACTCGACAAACCATCTATAATAGCCAGCAAAACCAAAGAAGCTCCTAATATCTGATGGAGATACGGGTATGGGCCAGTTTCTTACTGCTTCAGTTTTTTGAGGATCTACCCTAATGCCATCACTGGAAATAATATGACCAAGGAATGCTACTGATCTTAGCCAAAATTAACACTTGCTGAACTTAGCGAACAACTGATGATCCCTAATAGTCTGAAGAACAATCCTGAGATGGTTTGAATAAGCATTCTCTGTGCGAGAATAGACTAGAATATCATCTATAAAGACTATGACAAATATGTCCAAGTACTGCTTGAACACTCGGTTCATCAAGTCCATGAAAGATTCAGGGGCATTGGTAAGACCAAACGATATGACTAGAAATTCGAAGTGACCATACTGAGTACGAAAAGTTGTCTTAGGGATGTCGCATTCTCTAACCCTGAGATGA
The DNA here is from genome assembly GCF_002878395.1 of Capsicum annuum. Classification (NCBI taxonomy): domain Eukaryota; kingdom Viridiplantae; phylum Streptophyta; class Magnoliopsida; order Solanales; family Solanaceae; genus Capsicum; species Capsicum annuum. Next base: position 172,316,766 of record NC_061114.1, on the reverse strand, counting down.
TGGTAGCCTGATTTAAGGTCTATCTTGAAGAAGTAATTGGCACCCTGAAGTTGGTCAAATAGATCATCAATCCAAGTAAGAGGATATTTGTTCTTGACCGTGACCTTGTTGAGTTGAAAGTAAACAATACACATCCTGAGAGAGTCATTTTTCTTGCGCACGAATAACACTGGCGCACCCCATGGGGATACACTGGGCCTGATGAATCCCTTATCTAAGAGATCCTTTAACTAATCTTTCAGTTCCTTGAGTTCTGCTGCTGCCATTCTGTATGGAGGAATAGAAATAGGCGGAGTATCCAAAAGAAGGTCTATACCAAAGTCTATTTCCCTCTCAGGAGGAATGCCTGGAAGATCTACGGGAAAGATATCTAAGTATTCCTTAACAACTGGAACCATTTTGAGATTGGCAGATTCAGAACTAAAATCTTTAACATGCACGAAATGATACACACCCCTTAGAAATCATTTTCCTTGCCCGAAGGTAGGAAACAAGTAGACCCCTAAACACTAAAGTACTAGCCTTCCTCTCTAGGACGGGCTCTTTCGAGAACTGAAATTGAACTATCCTGTTTCTATAGTCGACTGTGGCATAGTAGGAATGAAGCCAATTCATGCCAAGAATGACGTCAAAATTAGTCATCTCTAACTCAACTAAATTTACTAACGTGGATTTCTAAAATATCATAACTAGGTAGTTCCTATATACCCACCGAGCTATGATGGTTTTACCCACTGGGGTAGAGACTGAATAAGGCTCTGCTAAGATTTTGGGACTGATTCAGAAATTGCCTGCTATGTATGGAGTAACAACAGACAAAGATGCACTTGGGTCTAGCAAAGAATAAACATGAACATGGGAAAATATGTAACGTACCAGTAACGACATCAGGAGAATTTTCCTAATCCTATTGGGTCTGAAAATCATAGAGCCTATTTGGGTGTTGCCCACTGGTGCCACTGGAAGTGGCACCCTGCTGGTTCGGGTGATCGGACTGAGCTGTGGAACGATCTTTCTGACCCTGAAGACCTAACTATGGACACTCTCTAATCTTGTGGCCTAGCTTGCCACAACCAAAACAGACATCACTACCTGCTCTGCAAATACCCTTTTGGTTCTTACCACAAGTCTGACAAAGGGGATTTATTCGGGCATTGCTAACACTACCCTGATATTTAGAGCCTGGCACTTTGTCTTTGTTTCCATCTCTAAACTTCGGCACTGGAGCGCTGGCAGAGGAAGGGGATAGAACGGCTGACTTAGACCAAAACTGTGAACGGTTTCCTCCATCTAACTTGGGATGAGCAAAGTTGAAGTTACCTGACCTTGCTCTCTTGTTCTGCCTCTCCCTAGCCATAACCTTTTGCTCTTATACTTGTTGGGCATGGGTCATGAGTATAGCTAAGGTCATATCATCGATCAGTATCGCAGACCTACATTCATTTACCATACTATCATTCACCTCTAACACAAACTTACTCATCTTAGCCCTATTGTCTGCAACCACATGAGGGGCTTACCTGGCTAGCTGAGTAAATCTGACAGAATACTCCCTAACCATCATGTTCCCTACCTGAGATTGATGAACTCAAGAAATTTGGCTTCCCTCAGCTCTTGGGGAAAGAATCTATCTAAGAAAGTCATGACAAATTCCTTCCATATCTTTCAACTGATATACGGCTAATTCAGAACTCTCAATAGAAGTAACCCCCATGATGTCAACGACCTTCTGGACTTGTTCAATGAACTCCTGAGGGTCTTCATCAGACTTAGACTCGTCAAAAATAGAGGGTTCATCCGGGTTAAGTCCCAAACCCTAGCTGTTATGGGATTGGCCACTGAATTGGCCGAAATGACTGGTGGCCATTCATTCTATGAGCCACGGACTAAGCAAGTATGGTGAATGCGGCTCTAAACTCCACATGGGAAACATGTTTGCCCAAAGGATCTTTGGGCTGAGGAGCTAGCTGGTTTCTTATCTTTGGGGCCATGGTCTGAAATAAGAGAAGAACGGATTAGACTGAGAGTTTAACTTGTGATTATGCTTACTATCACGACATGAATACTGAAAGAAGGAAAACTGTTCCTAAAACATCTTTTATCCTTCTAGACAAAATGTGGCGCGCAACACACCCATGCGTAAGACTCTACTAGATACGGCTTTCAGACTTCCTAGGACTCTATTAAGCCTAAGGATTTGATACCAAGTTTGTAACGCCCCAATTATCTCAATTGGAATGCTACATAGTGCTCATGACCCTGAGGGACCACCAGCTAACCCATGACTAATATCTGAACTTGTATACTGCAAATCATGACATAATAATGCAAAATATGTTAAAGATGTAAGGTCATAAGGTTCAACTAAAATGTATATATTAAAACAACATCCGTGGGGTTATGAATACCCAAAATAACAGAACTAGAAAGCTAATTCTGAACGTAAATCTAAAAGCCTCTAAACTTTCTGAATAAGGAGTTGAAGGAACATGTCTCCAACTAACTCCACAAAATTAAACTGAAGAAATAAATGAATAAATCAAATCATATTGTCCTTGAATAAATGAGGACTAATTATATCGCTACGATTGGAATTCTACCGCTACTTTTGGTCTGGAGCTCGTGTCTCGGGACCTATGGTGTAAAATGAAAAGAAAGAACCACAACGCAAATACGATAGTACAACTGGAGTACTGAGTATATGAGTGAGGTAGGCTGAACATAAAAGGTTTCATTCATGCACAATAGAAACTGACTAATATGAACGTGAGAGTGCAAACATACATATATAGAAACTGAGAGCGTGAACACATGATAGCTAGATCTATAAGCTAATACATGGTTTACTGATAACTGACATGACTGATACTCTAAATCCGATAATATGGGTGACTGTGCCTGACAGTCCTGAATATACTAAAATCTGAAGAACTATCTGAGTTTTGTTACTAAAACTTCTACTAAAACTATGGGAGGTAGTGTTTAACTGACAAGCCCCATGTATGCTATTATGGCTAAGCTGGGGTCTAATCTCTGCCCCTACTGGAGAGGTGTCAATACTCCACCACTGGTAAGGACAGCTTGTGAGCGACCCTTATCTGGCAAGTACTCAAATAAGAACGGTGGGAACGCTAAACTAAAAGGTTAAACCACCTCATCAACCCTAATTTGGCTGGTTAAGATGTCTCAACCTATACTGGAAACATAGTTTTAAAATGCAAGGATGACTACTAAGATCACACCATAAACTGGCAGGTGAGTTCCCATCCTTAGGTTCACTCGGTGCTAACCTCTACTCCCACCTGGAGTGACTGGACATGAATAACTGACTATACATGACTTGATTTTACTGAATTCCATTGATTGACGAAATGTTACTGATATCTAACAACTGACTGAGATCATGAGGTTTTCCTGAGTCACATGACTGATTGAAGTCTATGGAATCATAGCTTGAGTTCAGATATCGTGAAACATGACATGGCTTTAGGCACACAGGTATAGTTTTTGAGTACGAATACCCCCAGGACTCGATAGAAGGAAACTAACTCACATGATATGACTTGATTACAAGATTTGAGTCCACAATTCACATTATCAGAAATAGGGGATAACATGCTTCATGGGTTTATTCAACATCTCAACATGGGAGGAAAACATGGATATAATTTTCATACACAATTCATAGCTTCATCATCATACATGTTTCATGATACCACCATATAATACACAAATAGCATGGAAATTCATATTGAAGTGTATAGCTAACATGAACTTCTCATTTAGATATCATGGAATCATGCACATAGGGATTTTCTAGCATACTAAACATTTTATCAAACACCTTGCATGCATGCTTTAAAGATAGGTGGATTCCATACATGCATTACATTTAACCATTTAAAGTTTATGTTTTTCAACTAACAATCACATATAATCCATGAGAACACCTATATATATCATCTTGAAACTTAAATAACAATCATCAACATGTACATGGTAATATCACCACAAAAATTTTACAATACAACATTTAAAAACATGGTACTTGAGCTCTATGAACGAATTGAATCCATAGATGAACACTATGCATACCTTAGAATAGTAATCTGTGAAAATTATAGTGAAATAAGCTTGAAATTAGAAACCCCCAATTAAACCCTAGACTTGTTCTTGATTGTTCTTGAGAGAAAACCAAGAAACCTAGTATATTTTGGTGATATTTGGCTCAAATCCTGTGTTACAGACGATATATAGGGTAGGTAAAATGTCCAAAATACCCTCCAAGATGCGAAGGTTGAATGCAAGAAATTTAGGAGCACTGGACTTTAGTAGGTGGTGCCTGCCTTAGTGCAAAGGGATTTCCCAGGCAGCGCCTGCCTTATTGCACTGCTCTAAGTTGGGTGGTGCCTGCAGATCGCGCGCTGCTACTATTTTGAAACTTATCCGAGATATACTAAAACCTTGTCCCATCACAATACAACTTAAAAATTGGAAAACGAATGTCGAAAAGTTCGTCGAATAAATCCCTGAAGTTTGGAGTTCTAAAATACGACTAAGTGTTGAACACTTATGAAATTTTCTAAGTCATGAAGCTTGTAAAGCCAAATGAGCTAAACTTGGACGCAATGATTTTGCAGGGTCTTACAGCTTTTCAAGTGCTAGCCCAAACAGCTACAGCCAATGCTCAAGCTAATACCCAGGCTACTGTCCTGCCTTCGTAAGAGAATAATTCTGCTACAGCTCAAGTTTGTGACTTTATGCAGATGAATCCACCAGAGTTCTATGGGTCAAAGGTAGGTGAAGACCCATAAATATATTTAGATAAAGTGAGAAAAATCACTCAGATTAAGCACATGACTGTGGAGGAGAGTGTTGAATTGGTTGCCTATCAAATGAAAGATGTTGCATACGTTTGGGTGGAAATATAGAGGGAAAATAGAGGGGAAAATGTTGCTCCCATGACTTGGCAATTGTTCCAGGATGCATTCTTGGATAGATTCTTTCCTCTTGAGATAAGAAAAGCAAGGATAGAGAAATTTATGAATTTGAGACAAGGCTCCATGACTGTTAAGAAGTATTGCCTTAGATTCAATCAGTTATCCAAATATCCTCCTATGATGGTTGACTCTAGGACCATCATGAGTAAGTTTGTGATTAGTGTATCGAGTTACATTGTGAAAGAGTGAAGATCTGCTATGCTTAATAAAGAGATGGACCTTTCTCAGTTGATGATACATACCCAATAGATTGAACCTGATAAGGTAAAAGAGAGAGAGAGAGAGTAAGTGGGAATAAAAAAGATAGATCAGAGAAATAAGGATTCGGTCAGTCTAGATTTTATAGAGGGAACCGCCCTTAATTTTAGAGACGTCCATTTATGCCCGCGCCTTCCTTAGTTAGTGCTCCTCCACCTAGAAGCATGCAGAAGCAGGGGAACAGGCCTATCCCATCCAGGTCTCGGGAAATTATAAGTAATAGACCTCGTCCTTCTTCATGTGACGAGTGTGGTAGAGATTATTTTCGTAAGTGTTTTGTTGATCACAGGGGTTGCTTTGGTTGTGGAAATTTAGGCCACCTACTTAGAGATTATCCATATACTAGAACAGAGAATTGAGATGCTCGTCCCTAGAGTCAGGCTACCAGTGCCCCTACTCCCATTGCCTGCTCAGTTCCTTCTTAGGGTGTCTCTTCTAGTACTGCTGGTGGTTTGCACCAGAATCGCTTCTATGTTATACCACCTCCTCAAGCGCAGGAGGATTCTCCAAACGTTGTCACTGGTATGCTCTGTACCTTTTATTTTGATGTATATGTATTGATGGACCTCGGTTTGAGTTTTTCTTATGTGACACCTCTGGTTGCTGTAAATTTTGAGATGGACCCTGAATAAATTCCTGAGCCTATTTTGGTCTCTACCCAGGTTGGAGATTCTGTTATTGCTAAGTGAGTGTATGAGAAGTGTCCGGTTAGTGTCCTTCATCGTGTCATATGTGCGGATTTGATTGAGCTAGGTATGGTTGATTTTGACGTCATTCTGGGTATAGATTGGTTTCACTCGTGCTATATGTCTATAGATTTTCGTACCCGAGTGGTCAAGTTTTAGTTTCCTAATGAGCCCATTTTTGAGTGGTCTGGGGTTTCTGTAACTCTAAAGAACCATTTCATATCCTACCTCAAAGCTAGGAAATTGATTTCCAAGGGTTGCATCTATCACCTAGTTTGAGTTAAAGACCTCAAGTCTGAAACTCTAACTATTCAGTTAGTTAGCATTGTTAATGAGTTTCATGATATTTTCCTGGAAGACCTTCAGGGGTCCCACTTGATAGAGACATAGAATTCGGGATTGATCTCTATCCCGGCACTCAGCCTATTTCTATTTCTCCGTACCATATGGCTCCTGTAGAACTTAAAGAGTTGAAGAAGCAACTCAAAGATCTCTTAGACACAGGCTTTATCAGACTCAGTGTTTTCCCGTGGGCTGCACCTATTTTGTTTGTGCAAAAGAAAGATGGTATATTACGTATGTACATTGACTACCATCAACTCAACAAGGTAACTATGAAGAACAAGTACCCTCTTCTTAGAATCGATAATTTATTTGACTATCTACAGGGTGCAAGTTACCTCTCAAAGATAGACCTTAGATCTGACTATCATCAGCTTAAAGTGAGAGAGTGTGATATTCCAAAGACAACCTTCCAAACCCGTTATGGTCACCTGAGTTTCTTGTCATGTCCTTTGGGTCAACTAATGCTCCAGCGACCTTCATGGATCTTATGAACCGAGTATTCAAGCGTTATCTAGATTTATTTGTTATCGTCTTTATAGATGATATTCTTGTATATTCCCGAAGAGAGGATGATCTTGCCAACCATTTTAGAATTGTTATGCAAACTCTTAGAGATCATTAATTATTCATTAAAATTAGAAAGTATGAATTTTGTCTGAGGTCAGTTGCTTTTTTGGGTCACATTGTTTCCAGTAAAGGCATTAGAGTCGATCCCCAAAGGACAGAAGCTATAAAGAATTGGCCTAGACCTACCTCCCCATCTGACATTAGGAGTTTCTTGGGTCTAGCTGGTTACTCCTGTTATTTTTTTGAGGGCTTCTCTTCTATTGTGTCTCTCATGACCCATTTGACCCAAAAGAATGTTAAGTTCCATTGGACAGATGCTTGTGAGAAGAGTTTTCTGGAGTTGAAGACTCGACTCACTTTAGTCCCAGTGTTAGCTTTACCCGATGGTGCCGATGGTCTTGTGGTGTACTATAATGCTTCCAAAGTTAGTTTGGGTTACGTGTTGATGCAGTAGATTATGTCTCTAGATAGTTGAAGCCTCATGAGAAGAATTACCCAACCCATGATCTTGAATTAGCAGTTGTAGTTTTTGCTTTGAAAATCTGGAGACATTATTTGTATGGTGTTCATGTTGATGTGTTTACAGATCATAAAAGCCTACAGTATGTGTTTACTCAGATGGAGTTGAATTTTAGACAAAAAATGGTTAGAGTTACTAAAAAACTATGATATGAGTGTGATATATCACCCGGTCCAGGCTAATGTTTTAGCAGATGCCCTTAGCAGGATGTCGATGGGTAGTATGGCGTATGTTGAGGATGAGAAGAAAGAATTGGCTCATGATGTGCATCATTTGGCTAGATTGGGTGTTAGATTGCTTGATTCTGTTGAAGGGAGTATGTTAGTTCAGAGTAGTTCCGAGTCCTCTTCAGTCTCAGAGGTAAAGGAAAGCAAGACAAGGATCCTAGTTTGGTCAGACTGAAGGAGTCAGTTAAGGACCAAAAGGTAGAGGTTTTATCCCAAGGGGGAGATGGTGTGTTGAGATTGTAGGGTAGATGGTGTGTTCTCGATGTTCATGATCTAAGGCAAAGAATTATGGCTGAAGTACATTATACGCAATATTCTATTCATCCCAGTGCTACCAAGATGTACCATGATTTGCAGGAAATCTATTGGTCAAATGGTATGAAGAGAAACATAGCAGGATTTATGGAAAAGTGTTCTACCTCTCAACAAGTATGGTAGAACACCAAAGGCCCGGTGGTGTAATGCAAGAGTTTAGAATTCCTACTTGGAAGTGGGAAGAAGTGAATATGGATTTCTTAATTAGTTTGCCTCTTTCTCGTCATTATCATGACTTGATTTGGGTTGTTATAGACCAGTTGACTAAACCAGCTCAGTTCTTGCAGTGCATTCATCTTATATAGCTGAGGATTATGCTAGATTGTATATTCGTGAGTTAGTCAGATTGCATAGAGTTCCTTTGTCTATCATTTCAGATAGGGGTACTCAGTTTACTTCTTAATTTTAAAGGGCTCTTCAAAAAGGTTCGGTACCCAAGTTCAACTAAGTTCTGCTTTCCATCTGCAAATAGATGGTCAGGCTAAGAGGACTATTCAGACTTTGGAGGATATGTTAGGGGCATGTGCACTTGATTTCAAAGGTAATTGGGATGAGCACTTGCCATTGAACGAATTTTCATTTTAATAATAGTTTCCATGCTAGTATTCAGATGGCCCCATTCGAAGCTTTGTATGGGAGAAGATGTAGATCACCTATAGGTTGGTTTGAAGTAGGAGAAGAAGCTGTGATTGGGCCTGATGCTGTGTTTGAGGCTATGGAAAAAGTTCAGTTGATTCGAGAAAGATTGAAGACCACTTAAAGTCTTTAGAAGTCGTATGCGGATGTGAGAAGAAAATATCTTGAATTTAATGTTAATGATTTGGTGTACTTGAAGGTTTCACCCATGCAAGAGGTAAAGAGATTTGGGAAGAAGGGAAAGCTTAGTGCCCATTTTATTGGTCCATACAGGATTCGGAGTCATATTGGGAAAGTAGCATATGAGGTAGAGTTACCCACAGAGTTGTCTAGCGTTCATCTGGTATTTCATATTTCTATGCTTAAAAAGTGTATTGGTGATTCTGTTGTGGTTGATTCTTTTGAAAGCTTAGATATTCAGGATAGCCTTTCATTCGAGGAGATTCCGGTTGAGATTTTGGATTTTCAGATCCGTAGGCTAAGGAACAAAGAAGTCCCTTTGGTTAAAGTGCTTTGGCGAAATCAATTTGTTGAGAGTGCTATGTGGGAAGCCGAATCTGATATGTGAGCCAAGTACCGTCACCTCTTTTCTGTGAGTTAGAAGCGAGCAGAAGGTACCATTCTTTCTTAATTCTGCCCCCTTCTTATTAAAGATTCAGTTGTGTGTCTGGTTCCATCATGAATTCATCCATTTTGTACAGTATTCAAAGGAATAGTGTTAAGTATGTCATTTAAGTGAGTCGTTCCAGCTATACATCATTATTTTTCTCTTGTTCTTGTCCAATCTGGCAACATTCGATGATGAATATTTCCAAGGGGGAGATATTGTAATACCCCGAGATTCTAACTAATAGTGCAACCATGACTTAAGCTCATGAGAAATAAATTATATTTTTTTGGTTATTTTCTGTTCAAGAAGGGTGTGTATTAAGGCCTTAAAGATGTCCTAACGATTGGGTGAATCAAAACATCCCTTACCGATTGAATTCTTGAGAAGGATTTTGGCATAGTCAACTTCAAATTAGCATATCTCTCGTTATACTACAAATTATTGACCTCATGACCTACCAAAATATATATAATCAAATTATCTTTTCAACGATACTAATTTTGCCAAAATATGGTATCGGAGCAAAGAATTATGCCTATTTTACTCTGGCATGTCAGGCCGGGAAACTGAGTGACAGCATTCATGATAAGCTGTCACAAGCATGATGACTTATCACCAATGTCGTCAGCCCTGGATATATTTCTAACCCCCAGTGATGACATTTATGATAATACATCACACCCGTGATGACTTATCACCGATGTCATCAACCTTAGGCAAAAAATCATAAATTCAACCCTTTTGTGACGATATTTGGTGATGACTTATCACCAGCTTGACGTCTTGTCATGGATGTCGTCAGCTCTTTTTTTTGAGCAATTAAGGGACGTTTTTGCAAGGGTATTTTGATTTTTTTCCCTTCTTTTGAAGGTCTCTATAAATATGAGAAACCCCTTCCCAACCCTAATTTCATCATTTACTCTTCCAATTCCCTTAAGAGAAAATATAAAGGGTTTTATTCGTGAACCCTAATCTTCCAAAAATCATCCATAAATTCTTCAAGATTTCTTCAAGAACTAAGTTCCTCAGAGTGTGGGCTTCAAGAATTATTTATTACAAGTGTGGATAGAGTCTAAAGCACTAGAGTTTATCCAATTTCAAAGATTAAGGTATGTGGGGTTTTGAACAAGAGCAATTCTTTCGTTCTTGTGCCCAAAGCTTTGATTTTAATTATGGATTTATATGATTTTTCAAGTGGATTTATACCCAAATTACTTCATCATGAGACTATGACAATAGAAATTATTCAAGTTTTGTTATACATGATTATTTTACAATTTCCAAGTTATGAATTGATATTTAATATTGTGAATTTCATATTTCTACCATGAGTTGATAATTCAAGTACTTTCAAGATATGTGTCAAGATTTAAGCTTCCTTATGACAAATTGGATTATTGAGTATATTGATTTATGAGATTGAGTTGTTACAATGAGTCTTGATATTTTCTTAAAGTTATTGATGTTGCCATGATTTAATGAATTGATATATTTTGATATTGAGAAAGGTTGATTTTATTTGTGTCGAGTTAGGAATCCACAAATTGATTATGATTTGATAAATGAGAAAGAGATTTGATTTGGTCTTCATGATAGACCCTTGTGATGTTTGTGGTAGATTTCCTAACGCGTTCTGAGCTTGTGTCTGGGAGTAGTATTTTTCACCAAGCAGGAAATGTGGTATTTCTCCCGAAACTACATGCCACCGTATGATTGATATTGATAATTGTGGGCCATAGGCCGAGTATGAGATTGTGATCACTAAGTTTAGGTTGTACTCCCTGGTATGAGTACGATGCTCCCGCCAATGTGGGGTTCTTTCCTTATGAGGGAAAAATGTTGGACTCCATGTAGCTCGCATAGTTTATATCGGTTATAAGAACCTCCCATGTCCATAGGAGTCAAGTTTCTTGAATTACAGAGTCACTCCTAGTCTTAAGTTAAAGAGTTGAGTTGTTTATGATAATTTATGAGGTTTTTATCATATGATTTATTCACGATGAGATCATGAAAAGTATGTTTCAATCTAACTCAATCCAAGTGAGCCATCATTGTACATATGTGTATTTTCATGAAACTGATAATGTCATTTACATTTTTGCATGCACCCCCACATACTCAATACATTGAAAAGTGCTAACCTACATATTTTCCTATGGGCTACATTTTATCATGATGTAGGTTCAGGTACTCAGCCGCAGTCGCGCTAGCGATATTTGGGTGCCTCTCTATGTCTCCTAAGTGGTGAGTCCTCAGGGTTCGAGGACCGTGTCTATATTTTTTGTCATACCATTTTGTTGTTATGACTTTCAGTACTATTTGAGTTAGTTGGGGGTTTGTCCCAATGTCTCTTTGATTTTGATATATAAAGGTTTTGTCAGACTAAAGGGTTGGTCTGTACAGAATTTTAGTATTTTGATTTTACAGGCTAGTTCCTTATCTTATTCCAGCATGTTCACGATATGTCATTCTCTCTTATTCTAGCATAACTATTGTCAAAGTGAGTTCGAGAAGTGATGATAGGCTTAGAGGGTTAGTTTGAGGCCGCGGTGGCCTTAAGCACCATGTGACATCTCGGGAGGGAATTTTAGGATGTTATAATAAGTTACCTTGCCAAAATGGCCCACAATCTTATGAGGTCCAACATAGCAGGGACTGAGTTTTCCCATCTTATAGAATCTCTTCACCATTTTTATGGGTGGAACTTTCAAGAAAACTAAATCACTAATATCAAACTCAAGTCCCCTTCTCCTTGCATCTATAGAGGACTTTTTATGGCACTAATCTATTTTCATCTGTTTTTCAAATCAACTGAACTTTCTCCATTACCTCATGAACTGAATCTGGTACTATAGAAATATCTTCACCAATCTTAATCAAACTAATAGGAGATCTACACCTCCAACCATAAAGTGTTTCAAATGGCACCATCTGAATACTGAGTGATAGCTATTATTATAACCAAACTCGATCAAAGGCAAATAATCATCCCAACTATCCTTGAACTAGATCTCTCAACATATTCTCTAAAGTCTGAATGGTCCACTCTTCCTGACTATCTTTCTATAGATGAGAAGTCATACTGAAAAGAACTTGGGTTCCAAGACCCTTCTAAAAAGTCTTCCAAAATTGAGAGCTAAACTGAGTACCTCTTTTTGAAATGATAGTCAAAGAAACTCCAACCATTTTAACCACATCTCTAAGGTAGAGTATAGCATAATCCTCAGCTGAATCTAAAGTGTTAATTGACAAAAAATAGACTAACTTAGTCATTCAGTCCACGATATCCATAATAAACTTCTCGTAGATCATGGTGCATCTTAGTGGCTCCTAGATGAATAGAATATCATGGACTATGAGCTTTTGTTAGAATCCATTATCCTAAGTCATCCATATCTAGAATACATAGTCTACACTAATAACGGAGAATACCATCTCCCCCTTGGGAGAAAACCTCAACCTTCTGACTTTGGACTGCTTTTTCAACTTAAGTAAAATATGATCACTATTTTACTTTTCATTCTTCTTACATATCAGTGAAGATTATAAACCATTCTGAACTAAGATATTACTTTTGGTTGAATTAACCAACCAAACTCCTAGTCTAGCAAGCTAGTGAACCTCACGAAATAACTCTTTCTTTTCATCCTCAAAATGAGCAACACTTAATATAGACAACCAACTAAAAGCATCATCCACAATATTGTATTTTTCACACCATTATTTTTCACCGCATCCAACCCCGCTAGAAAGTTGGTTTTAGAGAAAATGAGTTTTTCCAATTAAAGTGACGTTTTGAAAAGAGATTATTTATTTTACAGAGTTGCCACTTGGAATTGATTTTGGGTGTTCCAAGTCACCGTATTGAATCCCTATTGAAAAGAAAATGACTCTTAATTTTTTATCTACGGACTAGATATTCGAATAAGGAATTCTGTTGACCGAGGGAATGGAGTGAGACACCCCTCGAGTCCCGTAGTTTTAGGACGATCTCTTTAATGACTTATGTTTGGCTTAAAAATTACCTTTTAGATATATAATATTTGTTAGCCTAAAAGTGATTTCTATACCGCTTTTAATTTATTTCAAATTATTTAATTATATTAATGTGTGGCTTGCCAGTAGCAGTACTTTCTGGTCATACCACAAGTTTTGATATATTTCTCGTGCCTTTGAGGCGTTGATGAGTGGTCCCCATTTTCCTAGTCTATATAAGCACCTAATAGGTTTGAAATCCATCCAACCCAATTCAAATGGCTTCAAATGGTATGTTAGATTTTGTTATAACGAATGGTCGGTAGCAAGGCTTTCCAACTTTATCGTTACCTATCACTTATCGATTAAACTTCAATTATTTTAATTATTTTAACAGAACTTAACTCAATTTCTATGATGACTCATTCCTCACGTAATTATAGATATCCATAATAATTTCAATCTTGAGTGAATCTATAAACTATATTGCTCCATTATGGTTAATAACTCGGCTGAAAGAAACAATATTAAATAGAACAACATTAAAATCGACAACCAACTGAAGTGTTCTTAAATTAAATCGAAGACTGGTACTTTACTTATTCAAACATAAAATATGAAACCTGATATTTTAAATTAAAATATCAATACTAAAATATGAAACCTGATATTTTAAATTAGTTATTGATTGTCTTTAACAACCTTTTTTTAAAAAAAATATTGAAAATTGTTTAAAATAACTGATAGTTTGCCCTTTATGCCTACTACTTCTTCCCAATTTAAACTGTGACATTTAAAATTTTCTTTTTTGTCCTTAAACAATTTCTAAAAATTCCCATTCTGCCATTTTTAAAACAAAGTAATGGTTATTGACGTTTGAATATTAAAAATAAAGCTATATTTTTTTTTCTTTTAGTTTTCAAATATGACCTTTCCTACCAATAGATGTAATTTTCTTTCAATGCTTTGACTTTATATTATATTCTACAAACATTTACATAGTATTTACACTATGAGAAAAAAAAAAAAAAAAGAAAGACAAAGACAAAAAAAAATTCTCACAAAATGGACTTCAACAGGCCACTAGTTCCTTTTCCAAAAGAAAAACAATCTTCCAGTTTGGTTAAGTATGGCAGGAACCATTCGTATGAATATTGTGAGATTCCATCATTATACATATTTATTTGTGGGTCGTATATTTTCTTTATCTACTTCAAAATATTTTACCACATAACCATGGAAAATGATCAACTACAACAAACCATGTTAAATAACTCATTACATTACTTTAATCAAACATTACACATGTAACAAAATAAATTTAGAAGGAACAAAAATATAACAGAGCTAAAAAGCTACGCACGATACAACAAACATCTCTTAATATCAAATCAAAAGTTGATTATGATAATAGTATGCATTTTATTACAAATTCAGATTAAGTTCAATCTCAATAATCCTACTATATTCTCTTAGCATTAATTACAATTTATTTTATATTTGAAAAGACAAAGTTTTCATCAATTTTGTACACCAAACAGTACAAAAAATCACATAAATAACATTCTTCATGATTCGAGATACAACAAAGCTTGTTAACAGAATGTAAGGAGTTGAATAAAACCTGCGATATTGCCACCCTAAAAATCAAACGGGAATGTAAACTTTAACTCTCAATTCACCAACTTCAAAGAGATTTCACTGTTTTTGCTCTCTCTTTTTCCTCTTTCGGTTGTCCCTTACTATTTCTCTTGTTTCTTTCTTTCTAGTGTCTAATGTTTTTTTGTTTTTCAATGTTTGATTTTGTTTCCAATCTCCTGTGTTATTCAATGTCCTCCCTTTTTCTGTGTATGCTTGTGAGGTATTATATATTGTGTGATTGTGCGCATGTGTGGGAAGTTGAGGATGGTGGACGTGGGGAATTAGTGGGAATGCTGGGAGTGTGTTGGAGTGGAAATAGGGATGTGGTTTTAGGGTATAGGAATGGTAGTTTAGGATTCTCTTTTTTCTTTTAATTAATATTTTAAGTAAAAAAAATATCTATTTAAAACTAACAAAATACAAAATAAGTTAATTAGCTAGTCTTTGGAATATGATTAAGAAATATTAATATCACAACATTCTTTATTAAAAGTCGAAAGAAGAAAACAAATATAATTTAGAAAAATTTCTTTTTTTTCCTAAAAATAAATAAACAATAAAATAAAAACTTATTTAAAATGTGACTCTATTTTTATAGTTTTCAAAATTTTAAAATAAATTTAGTAAAAATAAGATAAATTAAAAATATCTAATTTAGACCCTAAAAAAAATTGAACACTAAAATGGCAAAAAGAAAAAAACACTTAGGTTTGGTCAAAAATTAGGTGTTTACAGAATGCCCCTCTTTGCTTGGAAATATGGAGAATTTTCAAGCAAAGAAGAAAACATGACTAATTTTTTCCCAACCCTTTATTCAATATTTATTTGTAAATAAGTGGGAAAGATGTTTGACCGAGTCCTGGCTTTGGGCATCCTATATATTTTGGGTTTTAAGAGAATCAAGTCACATGTAGTTCAAATGGGTGTAAGAGTGGAAGGGTGATTTAGAGAGTCGAGTTAAGGTCCTGTCGAGTTTTCGGTTCGTGGCTCCTTTTATTTCATCAGAAAAAATAAAAAGTAAAACTTAAAATGAAAGATACAAGATCCTATCTATTTTATTTGTCTTGATTCTTTTGTTTTAGATCTTCCTCTTAGATCTTCAATTATTGCCTCACCGTCTTCTGGTGGGTAACTTGATCTCAAAATTTGATCTTGTAGTTAAGATTTTAGAATTGAACTTGAAACTTGGATTGAGTCATTGACACTCTCCCAAAGGACAATTTATAGAATAACTTTAGATGCGTGTTCTCCTGATTAGAAGTTAAAAGATGTGTCCTTGAGATGTTGGGCTGCTACGGATGCAAAGCTGACTCTAACTATCTTCAAACTGATCATTCTTCTATATTCTGACTGAAGATGAAATTTCATTCTTGGATAAACATGTGCTTTGCACAAAACCTGCAAGCCATCAAAGAAAAGAAAACAAAAAAACAAAATTTTTCTGCCCCAGTTTGCACTAGGAAAATTTTGTGAGTTATTAGAAAAACTACACAATAATTTTAAAATAAATAAATAAATAAATAAAAATGATAGAAATCAAAGCTAGGTATGCAATAAAATAAGATTCTTGTTCTTAATAATGTGACTAAATGATGTTATGCCTTGCGAATGCATAAAAAAAATTAGGATTTTTGCTTCTAAAAATGCCACTAGGATTGTCATACCCTATGAAGACATAAAGAAGAAAAATAAGAAGTTTTATTTCCTAAAATGTCAACTAGGGGATGGTGCCCTATGAGGACGAATATGATGTCAACTAGGGGATGGCACCCTATGAAGATGAAATAAAATGTCAACTAGGGGATGGGGCCCTATGAAGATAAAATAAAATGTCAACTAGGGGATGGCACCCTATGAAGACGAAATAAAATGTCAACTAGGGGATGACGCCCTATGAAGGCGGATAAGAAAAATTAGGAAATTGTGTTTCCTAAGATTTCAACTATGGGATGGCGCCCTATAAAGACGAGATAAGATGTCAACTAGGGGATGGCGCCCTATGAAGACGAAATAAAATGTCAATTAGGGGATGGCGCCCTATGAAGATGAGATAAAATGTCAACTAGGGGATGGTGCCCTATGAATACGAATAAGATGTCAACTAGGGGATGACGCCCTATGAAGACGAAATAAAATATCAACTAGGGTATGGCGCCCTATGAAGACGAGATAAGATGTCAACTAGGGGATGACGCCCTATGAAGACGAAGAGAATTAGGGAGTTTTGTTCCCTAAAGAGTAATCAGGATATGTTTTACCTATTGAGGTAAGTGAGATTTTTTTTATGTATATAAATAAAAATACAATATGCCCCAGTTTCGAATGCGAGGAACTTTGAAAAAAAAATTGTTTTTGTTTTTGTTTTTTTTTTTTAAAAAAAATATAAATAAAAAATGCCCCAGTGTTATACCTTTTAAGGATGTAAAAGCTTTTATTCAACAAGACCGAACCCTATCATAGGATTGCCTACGAATCTTGCGAAGCAAGAATCAGGTCTAACGTAGTTGACAAAAGAATTTTTTTTTTTTAAAAGTATGTGCTTTGTAAAGATTCAGAGAATGAAAAGAATGAAATCAATTTATTTCTTGACTTAAATTGATACCAACAATTAGCATCATGGTTGAATTATATCTAATTACTTTTGAGCAAAAATTAAGATCAACTTAGAAGGATTCCTATAGTTTCAAATGGTACCTCGAATACACTTATGTTTTGACAAGTTCTATTTATCTTTCCTGAATCAAGGATTTAAAATTCTTCTTATCCTCATGTTTCAAGTGTCCTTGCCACAACAAAATCTTAATTCACTCACAATAAAGAGTTTAGATTTTAGGACATTCATGAATCACTCACGTTCAGAAGGATATTCAACGCATCCAATGAGATACCATAAGCTTGACAATCATGTTCTTCTGGGTATATATGTTCTTTGAATTTGGCGCCTTTGATCTTATATCTACATTCGCAACTTGTACATATTTAGTGCGCTCAAGGAGGTGGGCCAAAAGAGGGATAGTGCATATAAGCACTCGAAAGATATAGGCTAGGATATAGTTATCCAAGGAAAAGGTTTCAGGCTCAAAGGGGAAGTGCTAGGAATTAATGTCATTTGGTGGGTTTTGGAATGCACAATTGGATCAAAAAAGGCCTACAATCCTTTCTCAAATCAAGTGTATCTCAAAATTTTGCCTCAACAAACATTCAAGCCAAGTTCTAGATCAACAGAGCAATGCCTTTGAATTTTTAATCTAAAGCTCACCCCACAATGCACATGAAACAATGAGGTAAGATTTATTTTAAACTTGACTTAGAGAATGAAAAGTTCACAAGTGCAACTTTAGTACAATTAGAGATACCCTAAGAATCAATAGTACACAACCAAGTTGGTCCACTCTATTATGTCTTATAGTTTAACATTTTTTTTTAATTTTAAAAATATGTTGGTACCAATTACTATTCAAGATTTTTTTTATTTTTTTTTATGAGACCGAACTAAAAAGAAGAGTTGCCTACATATTTTGTTAAACAAGAATCAGGTCAGACGTAATTCAAGAAGCTTAAAATATAAAGAAAAACTTTTTTTTTCTTTTTGAATAGGGAGGAAAAACTTCATCTTTTTTATCTTTTCTATTTTTGAACACTTTTTTTTAGTCTAAGGATTTCTTTTGAAGAAGACTAACGTCATTTATTATTTTTTTAATCTTTTTAAAAAAAATAATAAGAATCTTTTTTTAATGAGGATCACCGAACCTAAGAAAGGTTGCCTACGTATCTCATTAAGATGAGAATTAGGTGTGCATAGTTCGTGCAACTGGAGACATGAAGAAACCCACTTTTTATTTGAATAGTGAAAAGAAAATTATTTTTTTTTGAATTTATTAATAATGATTTTTTCTTTAACTTTTGAAAACGAATTGATTGATTTTTTTATAAGGATCAAAACTCTTCTTTTTTTTCCTTTAAGAAAATACAACCTTCGTTTTCAAGGATCACTGAACCCGTGAAGGGCTGCCTACGTATCTCATTAATATGAGAATTAGGTGTGCGTAATTCGTCCAAATTGGGACAAATTCGATAATTTAGAAAATTATTTTTTTTCTTTTATTGTGAAAGCAAATCTCACACCTCATTTGGGTTTCGAAAAAGAATAGATTTTAGAGACCAATTTTCAGCCTCTCTTACGTTGATGGATTCTAAAGTCGGTCAACATTCGAAAAAACTTGATAGTTAATGCAACTAGTTGCATAGAAAATGGATAGTCTTAAAAGAGGGTACGTTTAGACATTCAAAACTTTATCGAGCCTCCACTAAGTCAAAAATGCACGTTATGCAAATAAAGTGGAGCCTAATAGGTATAATCACGTCTAAGTTTCAGTTCTAATAGATTTAACCTGATGGAGATAGGCATGTAGACTGGCTGTAAAATGAGCGAACAATTCGAGTCGGGCAGGGACAGCTTTACCGGTAGCAGTGCTTTCCGGCCTCACCATTTGTCCTAACCATCCTAAATCATGTGTGACTATAGAATCCTTCCCAGGAGCGTTGCCACATCTCTGGTATCTCATGGCTCGGGAGCGTATACCGTATCTCTGAATATAAAGTATCTCAGATGGGTGCGCGAGAGAAGACAATTTATATTGCAATTCAAATAATATCAAAGCAGTTAAACATTTCCTAACAATAGATTAAATTTTCTTTTTATGCTTTGACTTTATATTAGATGCTACAAACATTTACATAGTATTTACACTATGAAAAAAAGAAAGAAAGAAAAAGACAAAAAAAAATTCTCACAAAATGGACTTCAACAGGCCACTAGTTTCTTTTACAAAACAAAAACAATCTTCCAGTTTGGTTAAGTATTCCAGGAACCATTCGTATGAATATTGTGATATTCCATCATTATACATATTTATTTGTGGATCGTATATTTTCTTTATCAGCTTCAAAATATTTTACCACATAACCATGGAAAATGATCAACTACAACAAACCATGTTAAATAACTCATTACATTACTTTAATCAAACTTTACACATGTAAAAAATCAAATTTAGAAGGAACAAAAATATAACAGAGGTAAAAAGCTACGCACGATACAACAAATATCTCTTAATTTCAAATCAAAAGTTGATTATGATAATAGTATGTATTTTATTATAAATTCAGATTAAGTTCAATCTCAATAATCCTACTATATTCTCTTAGCATTAATTACAATTTATTTTATATTTGAAAAGACAAAGTTTCCATCAATTTTGTACACCAAACAATACAAAAAATCACATAAATAACACTCTTCATGATTTGAGATACAACAAAGCTTGTTAACAGAATGTAAGGAGTTGAATAAAACCTGTGATGTTGCCACTCGAAAACTCAAACGAGAATGTAAACTTCAACTCTCAATTCACCAACTTCAAAGAGATTTCACTGTTTTTGCTCTCTCTCTCTTTTTCCTCTCTTGGTTGTCCCTTACTGTTTTTCTTGTTTCTTTCTTTCTAGTTTCTAATGTTTTCTTGTTTTTCAATGTTTGTTTTGGTTTCCAATCTCCTGTGTTGTTCAATGTCCTCCCTTTTTCTGTGTATGCTTGTAAGGTATTATATATTGTGTGATTATGTGTGTGTGTGGGAAGTTGAGGATAGTGGACTTGGTAAATTAATGGGAATGATGGGAGTTTATTGTAGGGGAAATAGGGATGTGGTTTTAGGGTATAGGAATGGTAGTTTAGGATTCTCTTTTTTCTTTTAATTAATAATTTAAGTAAAATAAAAATAATAAAATCTATTTAAAACTAACAAAATACAAAATAAGTTAATTAGCTAGTCTTAGGAATATGATTAAGAAATATTAATATCACAACATTCTTTATTAAAAGTTGAAAGAAGAAAGCAAATATAATTTAGAAAATTTTCTTTTTTTTCCTAAAAATAAATAAACAAATAAATAAAAAATTATTTTAAATGTGACTCTATTTTTGTAGTTTACAAAATTTTTAAAATAAATGTAGTAAAAATAAGATAAATTTAAAATGTCTAATTTAGACCCTAAAAAAAATTGAACACTAAAATGGCAAAAAACAAAAACACTTAGGTTTGGTAAAAAATTAGGTGTTTACAGTCTTTACCTGGATAGTATAAGACACTCATATCATAATCCTTCAATAACTCTAGCCACCTTCTCTAACGAATATTTTGATCAGTCTAGTTAAACACTTACTAAAGGCTCTTATGATCAGTGCACATATCAACATAAACCCTATAAAGATAATTCCTCTAAATCTTTAAGGAAAAACCATTGCTTCCAACTTAGATCATGAGTCGAGTAATTCATTTTATAAGGCTTGAGTTATCTTGAAGCATATGTCATAGCCTTGATATTTTGTATCATCATACATCCAATTCCCACTCTGGAAGCATCACAATAATCCACAAATCCAACTAAACCCTCAAGCAAATTCAAAACTAGAGTGGAGGTGAATCAAGTCTTCAACTCCTGAAAAACCCTTCTCGCAATAATCTGACCACTGAAACATATATTTCTTCTGAGCCATCCGAGACATAGGAGAAAAATAGAGGAAAATCCTTCAACAAACCATCTTTAGTAACCAACTGAACCTAAGAAACTCCTAATATCTAATGGAGAGATAGTTCAGGCCAATTCCTAACTGTTTTGATTTTTTGATGATCAATCTGAATGTCTTTACCGAAAATAATATGAAAAGGAAATATTGTTGATTTCAACCATAATTCACAATTATTGAACAAAGCAAATAACTGGTGATTTTGTGATTCTATATGACAATCCTCACATGGTCTGCATGTTTATCCTCACTCTAAGAATAAATGAATATGTCATCAATAAATACAATGATAATCATTTCCAAATGATACTTGAACACCTTATTCATCAAGACCATAAAAGCTATAGGAGAATTTATTAGTCCAAGAGACTTAACAATAAATTGAAGTAGCCATACTAGGTTCTTAGGTCTATCTTCGAAATGTAATATTCTCTGACTGAGCTAATGATAGTCGGATCTAAGGTCTATCTTAGAAAATCAATTGTCATCTTAAAGTTGGTCGAAAAATTCATACCCTATGGATGGGAGAGTTATTCTTGAATGTGACTTTGTTCAACTGATGATAGTCCATGCACATTTTGAGATAACCATTTTTTTTGTGCACAAAAAGAACTGAAGCGCCCCAAGATAGATGTTAGGAAGGATAAAACCTTTGTATATTGAGATCTTTTAACTTCTTATTTAGTTCTTTAAGCTTAGTTGGTTCCATTCTATAGGTGGAATTAAAATGGGTTAGGTATCTAGAAGGAGATATATTCCAAAGTTAATTTCCTGCTCAAGAGAACTCTGAGAAGATCTTTGAGAAACACTTTTGGGAACTTATTCACCACTAAAACTGACTCAAGAGTTGGGGTCTTGGACTTTGAATTCTTAAATTAAAAAATATAATAGATACACCCTTTGGAAATTACTTTTATAGACTTAAGGTAAGAGACAAACTGACCTATAGGCACTGAGGTACTATCCTTCCACTCTAAGATTGGATCATTTGGAAATAAAAAAAGGACTATCAAATTTCTATAATAAATTAAGGCATACCAAAAGTGGAGCTAATCCATTCCAAGAATAACAACAAAATTTGCATGTCTAACTCAGCAAAATCAACTGAGTTGACCTTCTGAGAAACTATGACTAGGCAATTTTTGTATCCATCTAGCTATGACTGAATAACCAACTAGAGTAGAGACTAAGAAAGCATCTAAAAGGATATTGGACTGTCACCGAAGTCTACTTCTATATAGGAAGTTACAAAAAAAGTATGGTTGTGGGATCTAACAATGCATATATATGAATATTAAAGACCTGTAATGTACTAGTGTTACATCATGAGAACCTTCTTGATCCTATTGGGTCTGAAGGGCATAGAACCTATTTTGATGCTTCTCACCAGCTACACTAGATGATGCACCCTACTAAATCAAGCAACCCAGTAGAGCTGCTTAAAAGTTGGACTTATTTTTGTAACGAGTATCTCTGCCTCTCTACGAAGCCACTTGATACTTCCTCAATCTGTGGCCTGACTTGCAAAACCTAAAAAAAATATCACTATCACCATACACTCAACCTTATGGCTCTTTCCACACTTCTTTCAAAATAATTTAGTACAAACACTACTCACACTACCTTGGGACTTGAGCCATGTATTATATCTTGATTATCTTGCCTGAAATTAGGCACTAAAACATAAGAAGAATATGGGGATGGAGATAAATATTTTTATTAACACTAAAAATATTACCTCTATCTAACTTCCCTTAGAGAAGTTAAAATGGCCTATTCTGGCCCTCATATTCTCCCTTTCATTCTCCTTGATTTTCTCTTCATTAATTTTTTGAGCATAGACCATCAACCTTGAAATGTCCATCTCTTTCACTAACATAGCAGCCCTATACTCTATGGCCAGATCCTCAAAAATACCAACTACAAACTTACTCATGGGGTCTCTAGAGTCAGCAACCATTGGTGGAGCATACTTTCCAAGATGAATAAATTTAAGAGAATACTATTTACAAGTTGAAAAACTTAAGAGAATACTCTTTCAAATTCATGTTCTTCTACTTCAATATCATTAACTCCTAAACTTTTCTTCCCTTAATTCAAATAGGAAAAACCTATCCAGGGAAGCAGCAACAAACTCATCCCACTCCACAAGCCCTTCATCTGCAGCTCTATCCTCTTTCCACTACTTACACCAAGTTTGGTCCACTCTTTTAATTTAATAAGTAATCAAATTAGCACTTCGACTGGACTGACAATCATAATCTTAGTGACCTTCTAAATATCATTGAGGAACTTCTATAGTTCCTCATCATCCCTATAACAAAAAAAATCAAGTGGATTCATCTGAGTGAAATCCCAGACCCTAGATGTTGTCGCACTAACTGTCAAATTAAATAGTGCTACAGCCTGCTGGTTAGTCTAGGTGGTCATAGATTGAGTTAGCATCATAAACGTAGTCTTAAACTCAGCATGCGAGTTATTTTGATTCAAAGGTTCTACTGGGGTTGGTGGTGCTTGTTAGTTTTTGTTTCAATGGCTCCTTTCATTAGCTCTTCTAGGAGGCATATTAAAAAATGATTTCAATAGAGTCCACACTCTATTGCATGCTATGAATATAAAAGAAGTGATTTTTTTCCTAAAACATCTCACTAACCTCTCACTCATAAGTGTGGTGTATTTCATACCTACGAATAAGATTCTAGTTAAAGCGGTTTTCAGGTACCCAAGGATACTTTAAAATTGATGCTCTGATACCAATTTTGTCTTGACTGGAGACTACCCCAAGTTGTAATATGGTTCTTAGATTCACAAGTGACCCGAATCTAACCTATGTCTTGGTATGACATTATGAATATCGAAATAAACTTAAAATCACTGATGTGGAAATTAATAATCAAAGTAATGAGCTTGGAAATAAGCCTAGGTGACAATATCTAAATAAAGCCAAAAAATGAAAATATAATCTAGATGTCTGAAAGTCTCTAAATAATATGAGTTATTGGTACAAGCTCCCAGCTAACTCTAACGATCTGAAACTTAAATAAAACATAAATTATATTCCAGAAGTTATTCCTCAAGTGATGAGGTTTCACCAACTTTGTTATTGATAGAGGGAGGTCATACTATGTGAGTTCTAAATGTTGAATGTCAAAACATATATATAAGAAAATATAGCAAAACAAAAAGTATATTATTAGTTTTTTAAACATACTGAGTATGTGAGATGGGCATGATCAAATATAAGCTGAAAATGCTGGAAATGACACGATAAACTGCATATGAAGCTAATACATGTAAATTAATAGAATGAAAAAGTAATAACTATGTAGTGGTATAACAATTTAAACAAACTAAATACAAGTTCATACATATATCTGAATTTAAACTGTGGACTGTGGGAATTACTGTTAACAAACATACCCCAATATGAGCTAATTGAGATCCAACCTGTCACCTCAGCTAGAAAGATGCTCTGGACCTTGCCAAGGGTATAAACACTAAACTGATATGAATCCATTAAACTAATGTCCAAGAACTGATATGAATCCATTAAACTAATCTCCACAAGGACTAAGGTATCAAACCTACTCTGATGGGTAACTCTTTAAAACCTAGAATGGCATCGTAGTTCAGGAACTTAGAGACTTTTACTAAAGGTCCCAGCCTAACTGATGAGTGAGCCTCCATCCCTGCATCCACGTGGTGCTAAGTACTACTCCCAACTAAAGAACTACTGATAACTAGAATGTTCAATATTACTATTAATCTAAAGACTAAAAGTAACTAATTTATCTAAAAGCATTCAAGTTATAAAAATCAAAGGATTTAGTAATCAAAAACATATGCACAAAATCCTAGTTCATCGGGTGTTCATAACCCACCATCTCTAAAGAATTCAACTATTACGAAAATTTTCATAAATTGAGTAAATTAAGGAATTTCATAACTCAAGTCCAACAATCATGGATTTTACCTTATAATGAGGATTTTAATTGTGAACATGCTATGGTACTGAAATTCATAGTAAAATATGGGTTTATAACTCAATAATATCAAGGAACTGAAATATCAAGAGATTTACAACATTCATGAACCCAAGGCTCTGAGAAAGGAATTAACTAGGAATTTGAGTTAACATTGGGACTCAATGGGTGAAAGGAAATGCATTGATTAAATCCCACATACTTGGATACAAGAATCCTAAAGGAACTTTTAAACTTGGGGTCTGAAGTTGAAGAACCTTAATTCTGCCTTAGAAAAAAAAATTGTCTCTATCTTTATGTTCTTGCTAAGTATTGATTGTATTAGGAGGAATGGGGGACTTAGGGTAATAATATGATAAATAATGAGCCTTGAAATAGATAAACAATGTCCTTTTGATGTTAAAAAAATAGAAAAATACCAAGCAATCCTTTTAAAATTTTTTGGAAAGTTGTTGGAGTTCTTTCCAATAACCCACATGACAGCTCGTTGGGCCTGGTCATAGATCGTGGCTTGAGTCTTCGTCAGGGATTTATTTTGTGTTTAACTTTTTAGTGGACACAAGATACCACATAGACCATGGATCCTTCTCACAAACTGTGGAGCCTTCCCCTGACCCGTCAGTTCGTCTAATGGTCTATCGCTGACAACTTTGATAGTACTTTAGTAAAATGGGTATAACATTTTACTTTGATGCCATATTAAGGCAAAATTGGATGTGTTTAAAATAAAATTCAAATATATATCATTGGTTGGGTCTTGATATAAAAAATACTTCATAATATAGGACATATGCTCGTTTGAAGTTGACTATAGGAAGATTCTTCAAAATAAATCAATCAGTAAAGAGGGGTTTAACTTGGTTATAAGCTAGGAGTTACTTGTAGCCTTAATACATGTGAATGCATATCTGAATGATTAATATGTCTAAATCTTAAGGAATTACGCATATCGTAAGATTCAAATATCTAAATCTGAATGCATATCTGAATGATCAAGATGTTGTCTTCAAATCTGAAAACTTAATGGTTAAAACTATTTGTTTTTCAATATCTGAATATCCAAAATTTATTCATCTGAATATATAATAAAAATATAATTCAAATAAAAATTATTTATGTATTAGAAAAGTATTTGATTTAATACAATAAAATTATTATTTAATTGAAAACAAAATTTATATTTGTTAGTGATAATGGAGATGGTTTGTAATGGTGGTTGTGGTGGTAATGATTGATGTTAGTGATTAGTAATATTGGTGGTGATAGTTGTGATAGTAGAGATGTTTTATATTGTTTTGATTGTTATGATGGTGGTGATTGGTAATGGTAGTAGTAGTAGTGATGTAAAGTTGGTTGATGTTAGTAGTTGGAGGCGTTGATTGTGATAGCTTAGAAATGAATGACTGATAGTTGATGATGTGTTGGTGGTAGTTGAAGATATTGATAGTTGTGATGGTGGAGATAACTATTAATGGAGATATACTGTAGTGATGATGGTGGTGGGAGTGGTGGTAGAGGTAGCGACACCGATGATAATGGTGGTAATGGTGGTGATGGCCAAAGAATGTGTGGATGTTGATGATGTGTTAATGGTAGTTAGCGGCAATGGTAGTTGTGATAGATGAGTTAGTTAGTAGTTAGGATTGGCCAAAAGTGGTTGATGATGGTGGTGGTGTTGGCATTGACTTTGACAGTGGTGATAGTGGCAGATATAATAGAAATAATAGAGGCGCTAAATATAATAGCTTCTTAAAAACTGTAGTTTGTAGAAATTATAATTGTGAATGGTGATTGTGAGGGTGGAGGTGGTTGGTGGCTAAGTGGTGGTTGATAATGATGGTAATGGTAGAGGTGGTTAGGGTGGTGACTGATGATTATGGATAGAGTGGTCGTGAATATTATACAACACAAGAATACCTCTTAATGATTAAGACTTAGTTCTAGATTTGAATGATTAAGACATATTCAGACCTATTAAGAGCCAAAATCTTAATAAAACACAAATGGACTTAATGGTCTTAAGTCTGGATCATTAAGATTCAGGTCTCCATTAAGTGCAAACAAATGGGGCCTATATGTCCTTGAAGCATGATTTGAATCTCAGCGGCCATGCCATAAAGAGAAAAATAGCTACCTAAACTATGGATTCCTACACATGGTTCTAGTCTAAGATTCCTAACGAAAGCTAAGAAAGCCAGAATGAGGAAATAAACTTAAACATTTTATATAGACCCCTATGTTGCATGCAATCTATACAATGCACTATCGCATAGAGCAAAACTGACTGTAGCCTACCTAGATATCGAACAGTAGCCTCGAAAAGTGCATAAGCTACTCATCCCCTTTATATGATCTTCGAAAACTATTTTGCACAAGATGTTTCATACAGGAATTTCTACTTACTTATAATAGCAAAGGGCCCAATGAAGTTGTATGAAAGTATAATACCCGTGCCTTTTCTTAGCTTGAAATCATCACCAAGATGTTTGAAATTGCTTTAAAATGTGAATTTAATTTTATACGCATGGTATTTTTATGATTTTCACTTTCCATCACGTGGGAAATTGTTTAAGCTTTCCATCGATATCAATTTTATCAAAATTCGATGTCAAATAAGAAAGTTATGTCTGAAAAACAAAATGCAGGAAATTCACCTAGGTGCGACGGTATGGCTCGACGGGCCATCGCAGGTTTGACTGACCGTCAGTAGCCGCCGTCGTAGCAAACCAATAGACCCTATTTCTATTCATGTACGATGGCATGACTCGACAGACCGTCGTAGGTCCGAAGGACCATTGGAGATCACCATCGAAAAGAACCAGTGGGACTAGTTTCTGTCCCTGACCAATGATGTGGATTGATGTACCGCCAAAGGTCTGCCAAACCAACGGAATCCACCATCGGAGTCTTCTTGTAGAATCCAGTTTTGTCCAGGTTCAATGGCGTGGCCCAATGGATCATCGCAGGTCTGACGTACCGTCAGAGACCACCGTTGAACCTTACATTCAACTTTTCCAGGTTGTTTTAAAAGGGGTATTTTGGTCATTTAGCACCCATCTATAAATACCCATTTTTTCACGACTTCAGCCACTTTATCGATTACTATTTCACAAAACAAAATTAGGGTTTCTCTATAAATTTAATCTCCAAGAATAAGATTCAATCTTCTTCAAGAACTGAGGGATTTTAATTCTCCAAGATTCAAGAACATCATCCCAGGTATGCATAGTGTTCATTCATGGACCCCTTTCGTCCATGAAGTCCAAGAACCCTTTTCTAAAACTTAAATTATGGATTTCCTTCATGTTTTCATGATTTGGATTGCTCATGTTCATGTTGATAAATGAGAAATTGATTTCTATTTCATGATTGTTGGTATTTTCCAAGTGGGTTTAATAACTATAGTTATAGATTCATGAAACCCTCAGATTTAAACCTTTGAATGATGAAATTAGAAGTGAATAATGATGTTTACACATGTCATGTCTGAAATATGTTTGATTAAATGCCTAGATGAAGGAATATTTTTAACTAGCATGTTATCATGAAATCCCCATGTATGTACATGTTTATGCCTATTACATGTTTGATGAAATGCTCCTATGAATGTAGTATGTATTATGATGTCAGTCAAGTCCTCAAGTAAATCATGCTATGTCAGTTTTCTTCTATCGAGTCCTGGGGGTACTTGTACCCAAAATATTAGCTGTGTGCCTAGATCCATGTCATGTTTTCATGATACTCTCAATCAAGCTATGAACTATTAGACTTCAGATAGTCTTATGACTCAGGAAAAATCTCCATGATCTCATGACTCACTCAGTTGTAAGAAATCAATAGTATTCCGTCAATCAACTGAACTCAGGAACTTAGCTCATGATCAGTTTAGTAAATCATGTTTAGTGTCTATTCAGATGGGAGTAGGAATTAGCACCGAGTGAACCCAAGGATGGGAACTCATTTGTATTATGAGGGTGTGATTCCTAGAAGCAATCCTTGCATTCCAGAACTATGTATCCAGTATAGTTTGAGACATCGTAGCCTGATATATCAGGGCAGATGAGGTGGCTTAACCTGTTATGTGAGGGTTTCCACCATTCTCGCTAGATTTACCTGTTATATAAGGGTTACTCACATATTGTCCTTACCAGTGGCGTGGTATTGACACCCTTCTAATCATGGCATAGATTGGACACTAGCTCAGCTATTATAGTATATTTGGGGTATGTCTGTTAGATACTACTTCCCACAGTTTTATGTTACAAAATCAGGACTTTCATAAACAGTCAATCAATCTCAGCAATAGAACTCAGATAGTTATACAGATTTCAGATTGTCAGACACAGTCAACTCATACATAGTATGAAACTCAGATAGTTCCATCAGATTTAGGATTGTCAGACATCGTCATCCACGTTATCAATTATATTTAGATTCATTCATGTTCTTAGTATTCAGATTTAGTAATCATGTTATCACAGAGTCAGTTATAGTTACGTACCCATGTAGGCATTCTTACATTCATGTTAGACAGTCAGTTAGCATTATTCATGCATATGAACCATTTCGTATAGCCTACTTCACATGTATACTTAGTACATTCCATTGTAATGATGCATTCGCGCTATGGTGCTTTCTTTTTTATGTTACACCATAAGTCTAGGGACATGTGCTCCAAATCAGCAGTAGATTTTAGTTTTCAGCAGTCAGATTAGAAGTGTGTCCTTATCCTCCAAGGACATGATTAATTCCACATTTTCTCATTATTCATTTTATTAGTTAGAGTTAGTTAGGTACATTTCTCATTAACTTCTTATTCAGATTATTCAGATAGTAGAGGATTTCAGACTAGATGCAGATTAGATACAAACTATCATATTTATACTTTAGTAATTCCAGTTTTGTTTTTTGGGTATTTTAATACCCCATACATATGTTATGTTATTCAAATTATGTTCAGCATTGAACCTTATGGCCTTTCAGTGCATGTTTCTGCAATATTATGTCATATTTGCTGTGTACAGGTACAAATATCAGTCATGGGTTAGCTTGTGGTCCTTTGGGGTCATGAGCACCGTGTAGCATTTTGGTTCATCAAATTGGGGCATTACAAACAAACTTGGTATCAGAGCCAGGTTCAATAGAGTCCTAGGAAGTCTAAAAATCATATCTATTAGAGTCTTGTACATTGGTATGTTGTATGCCACATTTATGTCCAGGAGGCTATAAGATGTTTTAGAAATAGTTTCTCTTCTTTTAGTATTTATGTCGTGCCAGTGAGCATAATCACAAGTCAGTCTCTCAGTCTAATCTGCTTCTTCTCTTTATTTTAGAGTATACCTCCTAATAGAAAGAATCAGTCAGCCCCTCAGCTCGAAGAACCTTTGGGCGATCATGTTTCTCATGTGGAGTTCAGGATCGCATTTACCACTCTTGCTCAATCAATCGTTGCTCATAATGAATGTCCAATAGTTATTCCAGCCAACCTAGTGGCCAATTCAGTTGCAGCTAGGATTTAGGACTTCACCCGAATGAATCCTCCAACCTATCTCAGGTTTAAGGTAGATGAAGACCCTTAAGAATTCATTGATCAGATCCAAAAAATTACAGACATCATGTGGGTGATTACTGTTGAGAGTGCTGCCCTAGCTGCATACCAGTTGTAGGATGTGGCTCATGCTTGGTTCAAACAGTGGAAGTTTAAAAGGGCAGATGACGTAGGTCCTATAGAGTGGGAAGAGTTTATCACTACATTCCTTGAAAGATTCTTTCTCCAAGAGCTTTAAGAAGACAAGGTGCTAGAATTCATCAACCTCAAGCAGAGTAATATGATGGTGAAAGAGAATTCTCTAAAGTTTACTCAATTAGGCAGACATGCCCCTCATGTGGTCGTAGAAAGTAGATCTAAGATGAGTAAATTCACTTCAGGGGTGAATGACAATGTGGTTAATGAGTTCAGATCCTCCATGCTGAACTGTGACATGACGTTAGCTAGGATTATGACCCATGCTCAGCAGATAAAAGAGCAAAAAATTAAGTAGAAGGAGAAGTAGAAAAAGAGAGCAAAGACAGGTGGTTTTAACTTAGCTAAGCCTAAATTAGAAAGAGGAAATTGTTCTCAGTTTGGTCCTAAGTCCTCAGTTCTAGCTCTCTCCACAGGCAGTGCTTCAGTTTCTAAGTTCATAGAGGGAAACAGAGAGAAAGCGCCAGGCTCTAAAACCCAAGGTAGTATTAGCAGTGCCCATACCTATCCTCTTTACCAGACTTGCGGTAGGCACCATCAGGGTATGTATAGAGCGGGTAGTGTCATTTATTTTTGTTGTGGCAATCCAGGCACGAAGTTAGAGACTGTCTTTAGCCAGGTCCTCAGGGTCAACAAAATCACTCTTCAGCTCAGTTTGGTCGCCCAAATCAGCAGGGTGCCACTTCTAGTGCTACTAGCGGGCAACGCCCAAATCATCTTTATGCTCTTCAGACTCGACAAGATTAAGAAAGTTCTCCTAATGTAGTTATTAGTACGTTACAAATATTTCATGTGCATGTTTACGCTTTGCTAGACCCATGAGCTTCTTTGTCTTTTGTTAATCCTTATATAGTAGTTGATTTCAGAATCAGTCCCAAAATCCTAGCAGAGCCCTTCTCAGTCTCCACCCCAGTGGGTAAAACCATCATAGCCCGGCGGGTATAGAGAAACTGCCCAATTATGATACTTTAGAAAGTCATTTCAGCAGACTTAGTCAAATTAGAGATGACTGATTTTGATGTCATTCTCATCATGGATTGGCTTCATTCCTGCTATGCCTCAATCAACTGCGAATATTCAGATGTCTTTCTCGAAGATCTTCCAGGAATTCCTCCCAAAAGGGAAATAAACTTTGGTATTGATCTTCTTCCAGACACTCAGCCTATCTCTATACCGCCTTACAGAATAGTACAAATAGAGCTTAGAGAATTGAAAGAATAGTTGAAGGATCTCTTAGATAAGGGATTCATCAGACCCAATATTTCTCCATGGGGCGCACCAGTCTTATTCGTGCACAAGAAAGATGGTTCTCTAAGAATGTGTATAGATTACCGTCAACTCAATAAAGTCACTGTTAAGAACAAGCATCCTCTTCCCAGAATCGATGACTTATTTGACCAACTTCAGGGTGCCAGTTATTTCTCAAAGATAGACCTCAGATCTGGCTATCATCATCTTAGAGTTAGAGAATGTGACATTCTGAAGATAGCTTTTCATACGCGGTATGGTCACTTCAAATTTCTAGTCATGTCGTTTGGTTTTACCAATGCCCCAGTAGCTTTTATGGACTTGATGAACCGTGTGTTCAAGTAGTACTTAGACATGTTCATTATAGTCTTCATAGATGACATTCTGATCTATTTCCTCATTGACCACGACCATGCAGACCATCTGAAAATAGTACTTCAGATCCAGTTCTAGCTCTTCCAGAAGGTTCAGATGGATTCGTAGTTTATTGTGATACATCTAGAATGGGTTTAGGTTGTGTCCTCATGCAGTATGGTAAGGTCATAGCCTATGCCTCCAGACAGTTAAATCACCATGAGAAGAATTTCCTACTCATGATCTTGAGTTAGCAGCCGCAGTCTTTGCCTTGAAGATTTGGAGCCATTATCTATACGGTGTTCATGTAGACGTCTTAACAAATCATAAAAACCTTCAGTATGTCCTTTATCAAAAAGATCTCAATCTTTGTCAAAGAAGGTGGTTAGAGGTCTTGAAAGATTATGACATGAGTGTCCTTTATCATCTGGGCAAGGCCAACGTAGTGGCCGACTTAGTAGACTGTCCATAGGTAGTGTTTATCATGTTAAGGATATTAAGAAGAAGTTAGCTCAAGAAGTCCACCAGCTTGCCAGGTTAGGCGTTTATATTGCCTACCTCAGATGTATACTCAGTACATTCCATTGTACTGATGCATTCGCGCTATGGTGCTTTTTCTTATGTTACACCATAGGTCCAGACACATGTGCTCCAGATCAGCAGTAGATTCCAGTTTCCAGCAGTCAAATTAGAAGTGAGTCCTTATCTACCGAGGACATGATTAATTCCTCATTTTCTCATTAGTCATTTTATTACTTGGAGTTAGTTGGGGACATGTCCCATCAACTCCTTATTCAGATTATGCAGACAGTAGAGGCTTTCAGACTAGATGCAGATTACTTTTTGTATATTAATTTATGTGACACATGAAATCTTGAGAGTCAAACAACTTTTTTAACTGTAATTTTGAAAATTATTAATTATTGTGATTTAAAGTAATTTTTACACTATTTTCAAATATATAGATTATAGGAAAAAAAAGTTTGACTATTGAAATATTTTTATACAAATGAAAATACAAACATAGATAGTGATAATATTCACAAATAAATTAAAGAAACAAATAACATAAATACACTACTTAACATACCTTATTTACACTCACTTCCTGAATAATTACAAAAATCTCTTAAAGAAATTTCTCTCTTCTTTTCTACATACCACAGCCCACAAAAATCGGCTATGATAATGGCAAGACCCACCAAATCTAACTTTTAGAGATAATCGGCTAAAAAATTAGCTACAACAATGGCACAGCCCACCAATTTCTCTCTCTTCTATTTCTTTAGCTCCTTCTGCAAATCCTTGACTCCCATTATCCTCTACAAACATTTGTTAATTGAATACCAAAATAAATAAATAAAAGGGCAAAACCTTAGTGTAGAAAAGAAATAAAAGAATAACTATTGCACAAATATTAATCAAAAATCTTACCCAAAAACTGTAGAAGAAGAAGATAAAGTGTTTCAACAATAAACTTAATGAGAATTTGGTGAAAGTGCAGCGGAGCAGTGGACGGAGGAACCACCAGCGATGTCTTCTTCAAAAATAAAAGCTAAAGAGGATACATCACGATGTCCTCTACTAAAGGTATGCCAAAAAGTATCATCGGTTCTCTTGTGCTTCTGATAATTTGAAAAGACAGATCATATTCCAAATCACTTAATTAATTATGTATCAGCTGCTGATTTGTTCATTATAATACATAACATTTTATTTATTTGATCACACCATAACCATATGAATTAATTTGCATGAGGAAAAGATACATTTTTATTTATGTATCAGAGCTCATCATTGTCGTTCAGTTACACAAATGTTGAAAATATACATGTCACTATGTATTAGGTCACATCAAATCCTTTGTAGATACATAAACAAAAGATACATGACATTTATGTACCTTTCTTTTGAAGGATATATATCTTATGTTATACTATATGTTACAATTTTTAATGTTATGAATATCCAGATAATGATTACATATATATTTTTATTAATTATAATTTTTAATATTTGCAGGGCATGAAATGTTCATTGTGATTATGCTATAAAATTTAAAAATGTGAAAAGGCAGAGATTGTGAATTTTGATAGAATTCAAGAATTAGCTTGATTTTGTATAAGAAATTTGAATTATGATTTTTTTTTGTTTTTAAGGGATGAAACATTCGTAATCCAATCATTATTTTGTGAATTTCTTCTCAAATAGTGCTAATTTAGTTATTTATAGTAGTTTTTAAGATTCTTTTTTTATAAAATATATATTCAGCAAATGTATCTTTACACATTTAAGTATCAGGTGAACATAAAAGAAGAAATTTTTTGTAAATATGATAAATATCGGGATTTTCTGTAATTATGGTATAGACTATCGATATTTATGAAAATTCTCCTAAAATAAAAGTGAAAAATACAAAATTTGATGGGCCTAATTTTCAGAAGAGTGCAAAATTCAATGGTCTAATAAATATGCAGCTAATTTTAAAAGACCAAAAAAATTATTGCAGTTGAGTCTTAATAACAAGACCTCATGCATGTAATATCCGGCGCTGGACCACCAAGTCAAAGAAAATAATACATTGAGGAAGCACACAGCTGAAGCACACATCCTGACGATCAGTTGTGTGCTTCTCTTTTTTTCCTTTCCCTCTTATTAGTTAGTAATTATTTGAAAAGATTTTTGACTATTAAAATATTTTTATGCAAATGAAAATACAAACTATAGATAGCCATGATATTTACAAATAAATTAAAAGTGGAATATGCAAAATTTAATGGTTCTAGTTTTTAGAAGAGTGCAAAATTTAATGACCCAATAAATACATAACTAAAAAAAACCTGTTGTAGTTGAGGCTCAATCACGACACCTCATGCAT
The DNA here is from genome assembly GCF_002878395.1 of Capsicum annuum. Taxonomy (NCBI): domain Eukaryota; kingdom Viridiplantae; phylum Streptophyta; class Magnoliopsida; order Solanales; family Solanaceae; genus Capsicum; species Capsicum annuum. The sequence goes on along the minus strand of NC_061114.1, from coordinate 172,281,197 downwards.
GTTATATCATCTGCTAGACCACCAGGCCAAAGCAAATAATTCATGAGAAAACACACAGTTGAAGCACGCATGTTGACCGCTAGTTGTGTGCTTCTCTCTTTCCCCTTCCCCTCTTATTAGATAGTAATACATGCTCCTAATAAATTATTGCCATCTCACATAATTCACTTTGTTGTAGCCTTTCCTCTTCTTTCACGTGGAGTGGAGATGGAAACACTCATATTCACTTGTCCCGTTTAGTATGCATTCGAGTATCGCATAAGTTTGAAATAAAATAAATATAATTTGTTAAATATATCATTATTAAGCATGTTTTAAATGTTCATTTCTGAACTTTAATTTCATAGCTAAATTTTTAAAGATTAGTAGCATGATTTGGTGCAATTATAAAAAGGAATTTTTAGATTTCTTTGCGAGGTTTAATTCTAATCCATAAATAAAAATATTCCCCACTAGTCAATCATCTAATTAATGATTTGATTAGTATTTTGAATTGGTAAAATTGAAGATTTTGTCCCATAATGAAAATTATGTAATTACTTTATTTGGGGGATGATTAACAAACTATTTTAACTAATTTTTCATTTATGAGTTACATAAACGATAGGTAAATCAGTTTAGAAAAAATTCAAAATTCAAAATTCAACGCAGGAGCTTGGGATGAATTTTTTATTCAATCTTTGAGCCAAATTTATTTATCATAATGTGGGTACGTGTCTAAGGACTCATATGCTCGACTAGATTATATATTTAATAAGGTTAATGTTGTTCAAAGACTTTAAGAAAGGAAAAAATTGTAATTTGTCTTTTTCGACTCTGTTTAAAATAAGTTTAGATTTTTTTAATTCTTTGTGAAGTGTTAGTGTATTGCTTGATTAAATAGAGAGATAATGGATAATAAGTCCCTATATAAATGAGATAGTGAATATTTATGCGGTATCAATGCCATGTTATGAGTTATTTGATTATTTTAGTTCTTTGGGACGATTCCATGACTTGTGAGGATGAGGATATATGCCATTTTTTCATATACATGATAGTTGATGATCTACTATAATACCCTTGAAATTTTCACCATTTTATGTTTGACCCTCCCTTATTTGAAATATTAATTTTTGACTTAAATTGTGTTTAGGTATGTCAATATGGGTTCCCGGAAGAGTTCTAAAATATTTGGAAGAGGTTTGGGGCTATTTTGAAATCTGAGGCAGTAAGCCTCCGTATTTTTGCCATCCCACAGAGGTTACCCTCTGCGATATTGGCATAGCGCAAAGGCAGTATACCTCTGCAATATCATCGTATCACATAGAATACTCTTCGCGATAAGCAGTGTGGCACGGAGATTAGCCTCAGTGATAAGGCTGTACCATGCAGATGTTTTAAATTATGGTAGTTTTTGTTTTATTCACTTGGAAAGAGGGGCTTTTGGGTCCTTTTGCCCATGTACGATCCTTAAATATATAAGTATATTCCCTTCAGTTTTCAAAGATAAAATCCCTCAATTTCACTCTCAAGATCAAAACCCAAGAAAAGCATAAGGGTTGCATTATGCATTTATCTTTTGAGTTCCAAGCTCCAAATTGCTTCCAAATTCTTGTGTATCTAAGGCTTGTTACTCTTTTCCAAAACTTGCTTTGCTAAGAGAATGTATTTACAATTATATTCATGTGATTTAATTGATGATGTGAATGTGGGTGGAGGGCTTTTGAGCCTTATTGACTAATTTGCTTTTCCCATGACTTTTGTCAATCATTCATGTTTTGAATTGATAGCATGGGCTTGGTTAATTGGAATGAGGGTCATGGATTTACCAAACATTGATAATTTTGATATTGTAATTGGTATAACCTCAATCCAATCTTGTGAAACTTGCTTTGAACATAAGAATATGCATATTAAACTACTTTTGGAACCCTTACAGGATATAAAAGGCTATTGAAACATAAACAATTTTAAATTAAATCGTAGGGGTCGTGATGTAACACCCTAAAAATCCAAGCCATTATTAGAACCATGCTTCAAGTTCATGAAAAATCAAAAATCATGTTTTGATAGTTTTATAAGTGATTTGGACATATATTATGTTCTCAAATAGCTCCTACATTGTAGACAAGTCAAAACGTTCCTTAGCGATTAAATTATTGTGAAGAAAATAACTATAGTCAGATTCAAACAAGAATAACTTTTTGTATACAAAGAATAATTTATCTCAAGACCCACCAATAGGTAGATAATTGAATTAGCTTTCTAACTATACCAATTTTGCCTTAATATAATATCAGAGTAAAAAGTTATGCCCGTTTTACAAAAAGGGTGTCTGTCTGCCAAGGAGCGACGGCTAGTCTGTCACCCTTAAGTAGAAAGACCAAAATTGGGTCATTTTGTGATGGTTAGTGTGGCGGTCTGTCGCCCTAAACCATCGTCGGGATTGTTCTGCACTGTTATGTCATTTTCAAAGGGTTATTTTGGTCTTTTTCCACTCTTTTAACCCTAAAACTACATCGTTTAAGAAATTTTAAGGTTGAATACAAATCTAAAACAATCCTAAATCCCTCATTCTCAGCACAACGCCAAAATTTCTCCAATAACAAGCAGTTCCCTATTTGTCACAAGCTCTCAAGAAGACCAAAACAAGGGTTTCTCTCAACAATTCATTTTTAAGGGTTCCCAACTCAAATGTTCCTTTAAGAAATCAACAAGTTCAGGTATGCGGGATGTTCATCCATGGGTCCCTTTCACCCATGGAGCCCAAAAACCTTCTTTTCAACTAAAGTATGGATTTGTCTCTTATTATGGAATTTTATATGTTAGAGATAGATTAAATTCATTTCTTTCCTTAGTAATTGAACTCAATTTCATGTTAACTTATGATCTCATGAAAGATCAGGTAAATTCATGTTTTAAACTACAATTTCCCGTGTCATGATTCAAGTGAATTTCATGTTCAACACCTAATTTATGAATTTAGCTTTGTAATCATGTTAATTTCTCATGTTTAACACATTCCTATGTTCAAGTTCATGATTCTCACACATTTGGTGGAATATTTATGCTTTGGGTCTTAAACCATGATTCTCATCCTACAATTTTAAGTGTTGATATCATTCTTTATGGCATTCAGTATTGGTGGGTTATGAACTCTCGATACGTATATGTTTACTAATGCTTCAGATCTTTCAAGTAATAAGTCAGTGAAACCATGAGTCTTATTATTTACTTAGATATTTATGATTATGATGAGCATTATCAGTTATGTTATAATCTTTAGTTGAGTTTAGTTTAGTCCACTGGCAGTGTCAATTCAGTTAGGAGTACAATTTAGCACTAAACGAACCCAGGGATGGGGGCTCACCTACTAGTAGAGGGTATGACCTTTAGTAGCAGTCCCTGAGTTCTAGAACTACATAGCCAGCATAGGTTTGAGATGTCTTCCTACTAGTTGAGGTTTGACACATATCTCATGAGCGCACCTTCCAGTAGAGGGTGACTCCTTAGTCCTTCGGGACACTAGTTTAGTGGATCCACATAGCTAGTATTAGTATCCGTGGCATAATATTGACACTTTTCCAACTGGGGTTATAGGTTGGACTACAATTAGCTCAGAGAGGAACATGTCAGCTATATATTACCTCTCATAGTTTTAGTCTATCTATTCAGACTAAGAATAGTTCAGTTTTACATGATCAGCATTCAGATATCAATTAATCAGTATACAAATATTAGTTAATTAGTATAAAGATATCAGTTAATCAGTATATTGATACCAGTTAATCAGTATTCAGATGTTAGTTTTTCAGTATTCAGTCATCAGCTATTTAGTGTTCGTAAATCAATTAGTCTGTATTAAGATATCAGCTACTCATTATATAGACATTAGTTATCCCTTTACTTGGATTTCAATCATTTAGTCACACATGTATTAGTTATTAAGTTAATCAGATTAGCCCAGTACATATTATGTTTGGTTTTTTATGTTTATGCATTCATGCTCAGTGTATCAGTATATTCAGATCCTCTAGTTATGTCAGTGTCCATCCCATAGTTTCAGAGCCAGAATTCATACATAATCCTTAGTATTGCTTTACAACATGTTCAGATTTACATAAGATGTACAAATAGTATTCATATTTTACTGCTTCCCAGCTTCAGTACTAATTATTCTACCAAAGTAAAGATTTTTAGAAACTAAGTATAGCGATTCACCAGCTTATCAGGTTATGTTTGTTACTCATAAGTTTAGGTACTTCAGCTTTCAGTTTAGCACGTAACATACATGTTTTTAAGAATATGTACTTATTCAGTTTTACGTATTACATTTACCCCCACTTACTCAATACATTCCAAAGTACCGATCTATATATATGTCTATGTTCTATATTATCTCATAATATAGGTTCTAATTATAGCCTACATATCATAATTAAACAGTTCTAGTTAGTTGTAGTTCCTACACTTTATTTTGATTATTCATATGTATTGATTAGTGGTGGAAGGCATATTCCAACTATCTATATTCAGTATAGTAAAGGCTTCATAGATAGTCAGTCAGAGTCATGAAATGTAAATTCTAGTTCTCTCTTTAGTTTTATCAGGTTATAAACTTTATTAGTATTTTATTTATCCAGATTATATCATGATGATTATTTTTCATAGCAAAGTTAGCTTTCTATTTATTCTAAATCAATTGCTCAAGTATTATGCCAGTTCATGAGTTAGATTAGGATCACTTATGGTTTTAAGCAATGTGTTACGACTAGGGACAGCTTTAGATCGTGACAAACTAGGTATCAGAGTACAAAGTTCAAGTGTCCCAGGGTGTCTATGAAGGCTTTTCTAGTAGAGTCTTACGGAATAGTCCGGGGACGTCTACATTTTTCTTTGAGAGGCTATAGGGGATTTAAGTATTGTTTCCCTTTTTTTATGTCTTAGATAATTCAATTTGAAGTGTTCTCTAAGTAACTTACATTTATCCATTCGTACTATCTCTATCTTACTCTTAAGGCAATAGAAATAGCTAGGTTAAGTTTTTATAGATAAAGTTTTCTCAAACAGTCCTTACAGATAGTTATAGGATTACATACAGGCTCAAAAGTATCCTATCAGTGCTTTTATGTTCTGAATTTTGAAAGATTTTATTCATGTTCATGAAAATCGTACACTAAGCTAAAGTCATATGTGCTTTTAGATCCTTCTCAGAATCCTATGGTAGCATACAATCTGGAGTTACAAGCATAAACCTAGAAGTTTAGTAATAGTAAAATAGGAATAATTCTTATTTAGATTTAGTAGATTATGTATCTGTAGGGCTAGTTGTATGAAAGGTGAATCAGTAGGCTTAAAGCAGTATATGCAAGAATTTAAGTTTGTTGAGTTGATATTATATGTTGTTGATGTTGGGTATGTTGGTGTAATGGTAATTCTCATAGTTTAAGGAAAATATAAGTTTAGAGATGTGATATTAGTAGGCTATGAAGGAAAAGAATGAGATTACGTGTTTAGTAAGGCAAGTATGTTGTCAAGAAAGGTGTAAGTATATGTTGATTGTTCAAGATAAAGAAAGTTAAGAATAGTGTATATTTAGGGAGTGTTCAAGAATAAAGTTAGTATAGTTCATTACAGGTTTGGGGATATCAATGTTAAGTATTAGAATCTAAGTTTGAATCTTTGAAGATTGAGCTAATAGAAAGAAGAGTTGTGGATCTAGATGGTGTGAACTCATGGTATGGTGATACTCTTAAAAAATTCTAAGTTAATCAATGTTTAAGTTATTGTATAATAACAATTGAGGCTGTAGAAAGTTAAGAGTTCTATCTCAGAAGGAAGTACTAGTGGCAGGTTTTACACTTTCAAGTGTTGTATTTTAGGGCGAGTTTAGTATTTATGTGTATTGTTATATATCAGGCTCTAGAGTAAAGTGTTTGCAGTTCAGTCTAGAGTTTATTACAGGGGTCTATAGACTTAGAGTGATATCTTTAAGCTAAGGTGACTATGATAGAACAAGAAACCAAGTTAGGCTCTTAGATTCTATTAGTGATTCCAGTGTATCTAAGAACAACAGTAAGGGAGGATAATGCCCGACCTATTCATATCTCAGTGTAAGTTTTGTATTTCAATTATCACGACATCTACTCATGCTTTATGCTTAGTTCCCATAACTCATGGGGCACTATTAAAGACTCGTGAAACTTAGATCATGTTATGTATGTCCTCAATTTTGATATCTATAATGAATTCATGTTTTTGATACTCTATTCCTCAGTCCTCAATTAATTTCCCAAGTTATGCATAGAATTCTTTCATGCTTTAGGTCCTTATGTTCTAACCTTTTAGTGACCTCTCCTTATGTAATGATAGTAGTGATGAGTAATTGTTTAGATGGGAGAGAGTAAATCTCTCATGTTGGGGAAAGATTGCTACATTCTTGTTGCATCTCAGGCTATAAGCATGAAGGATGATTGAGGTAGAACTTTTGATATATGTCATTGTTAGTTTAGAATTCCATGTGTGTCTTCTTAAGAATAATGTAATAAAATTATTTATGATAGAGGTTTAGAGAATATGAGAAAGATGCTTTTATAGGTGTTTGTTTAGAAGTTCATATGTGGTTATAATGATAGGCTAGAATGTCATGTTGGTATATAAGTGGAAGAATGCATTATGCGCTAGTGAATTCTTAGTGAGAAGTTGAATTTACTTATTGAAGGGGTAAAAAGAATTATTCTTGAGATAAGATGTTATGAAAAAAAATGCATGGGGTATTGAATTCATGGTTTAAACTAGTGTTATGGTGTTGTGTACAGTACTTTGTGATTTTGAGTTAGGCTTGAACGGAGTGAGAGTATGTAGTTCAACTCAGACTTTGACTAGAGTAATTACATATGCTCGTTTGAGCTTTTAAGGAGGAGGATAAGTTTTAAGTAGGCAGATGCATTGACTATGGCCTGGTAATTCTACCTCAGCTTATTTTTCGTAGACCTATTTCCATGTTACAGAGTTATAGTTATATTAAGATTCCTTATTCAGATATCGCACTCAGACCATACCCAATATTCTTTTCTCCTTAATATTATTAGAACTTCTTGCAAAGTGTGTTGAAGAAATACTCTAGTTTAGTACAAACGTCCAGTATAATTCAGTCCATATAGACAACAATTTAGGTTAGCAGTCAGACACACAAGTTCTTGTAGTTTTCCATATTTCTATCTAGTATTACTATCCAAAGTTTCATGAATATGGCTATTCCATGAGATAATTTGTTCTCATACAAGTAAGTTATGAATTCAATTGAGTCCAAGCATCATGTTTCAGATTCAGCTATTTAGTCATGACTCAGTACATAAATGTTTATGCATGATCTCAATTTTTCAAGTATTCCAGCTTAGACATTGTGATACCCATTGTATGACCTTGGTCTCATTATCTCATATTCGTGCTTACATTGCATCAGTTATCCCTTCGTAGTTCTATATGTATGATTGTATCATGAATATTTCAAGTAAGTTCTAAACTCTCAGCATCAATCAGCTCCTTATCATTAATAGAGTCAAGTCAACTCAGAAATTAGTTGCATGATGGAAGTTTTAATGTTTCAGCTTAGCTACATCATTTGAGGATGAATGATTCCAAGAAGAGATAATGTAACACTCAAAAATCCAAGCCATTATTAGAACCATGCTTCAAGTTCATGAAAAATCAAAAATCATCTTTGGATAGTTTTATAAGTGATTTATACATACATCAAGTCCTCAAATATATCCTACCTTATACACAACTAAAACAATGTTAGCGATTAAATTCTTGTGAAGAAAATATTATAGTCAGCTTCAAAAAGGCATCTTTTTGTATACTAAGAGTTTTTGATCTCAATGCATACCAACATATAGATAATTGAATTATATTTCTAATGATACCAACTTCGCCTTAATCCGATATCGAAGTAAATAGTTATGCCCATTTTACCAAAGGGTTGTCTGTTTGTCAAGGTGCGATGGATCATCGCATCAGCGGAGGCCCATTATGCCAAAACATCACCCCTAAGTAGAAATACCAAAATTTGGTCATTTTGAGATGGTTGGAGTGATGGTCAGTCACGGGAGTGACGATCCATCACCCAAACTGTCACACAGGATTGTTCTCCACTATTATACCATTTTCAAAGGGTTTTTTGGTCTTTTTCAACACTTTTAAACCTAATACTACGTATTTTAATCCATGAGAAGGATGAATATAAATAAAAAACAACCTTAAATCCCTGATTCTCAATATAACACCAAAATTTCTCCAAGAATAAGCGGTTCCCTCTTCCTCACAGGCTCCCAAGAACACCAAAACAAGGGTTTCTCTCAACAATTCATTTTCAAGAGTTCCCAACTCAAATGTTCCTTCAAGAAATCAATAATTTTAGATCTGTGGGATGTTCATCCATGGGTCCCTTTCACCCATGGATTCCAAAAACCTTCTTTTCAACTAAAGTATGGATTTGTCTCTAATTATGGAGTTTTATGTGTTCAAGATGGATTCAATTCATATCTTTTCTTATTAATTGAACTCAATTATATGTTCACATATGATCTTATATAAGATTAGGTTCATTCATGTTTTAAACTACATTTTCCTATGTCATGATTCAAGTGAATTTCATGTTAAACCCCCAATTTATGAATTTAGCCGCGTAATTATGTTAATTTCTTATTTTTAACACATTCCCATGTTCAAGTTCATGATTCTCACATGTTTAGTATAATGTTCATATTTTGGATATTTGAACCATGATTCCCATCATACAGTTTTAAGTGTTGATATTATGCTTTAGGATCATTTAGTATTGGCGGGTTATGAACGCCCGATACCTATGTATTTACTTATGCTTCAGATCTTTCAAGTAATAATTTAGTGAAACCATGAGTCTTATTATTTACTCAAATATTTATGATCATGATGAGCATTATCAGTTATGTAATAATGTTTAATTAAGTTTAGTTTAGTCCAGTGCCAATTTCAGTTCAGTTAGTGAAAGGATTTAGAACCGAGCGAACCAAGGGATGGGGGCTTACCTGCCAATAGAGGGTGTGACCTTTAGTAGCAGTCCCTAAGTTCTAGAACTACGTAGCTAGCATAGGTTTGAGATATCTTTCTTCTAGTTTAGGGTGGACACGTATCTCTTGAGAGAACCTGCCAGTATAGGGTGACTAAATAGTCTTTCTAGTCACTAGTTTAGTGGATACACACAGCCAGTGTTAGTACCCGTGTCATGGTTCTGACACCATTCAAACTTGGGTTATAAGTTTGATCGTAATTTGTTCAGATTAAGGCATGTTAGTTACATGATACCTCCCACAGTTTTAGTCTAGTTATTTAAACTCAATACAGTTCTGCATTACATAATCACCATTCAGATATCAGTTAAATGGTATACAGATATCAGTTAATCTGTATATAGATGCTAGTTAATCAGTATTCAGATGTCAATTGATCAGTATTCGCATGTTAGTTATTTAGTATTCAGTCATCAGCTATTTAGTGTTTGTAAATCAGTTAGTCGGTATTCAAATATCAGCTACTTAGTATATAGACATTAGTTATCCCTTTACTTAGATTTGAATCATTCAGTCACACATGCATCAGTTATTCAGTTAATCAGATCAGCCCAATACATATTATGCTAGCTTTTGTATGTTCGTGCATTCATGCTCAGTATATAGGTATATTTAGATCCTCTAGTTATGTTAGTTTCCATCCTATAGTTTAAGACCCAAAATTCAAGCATAATCCTCAGTATAGTTTTACAACTTGTTTAGCTTTACATGAGATGTACATACAGTATTCATGTTTTATCGCTTCCCAGCTTCAGTTCTACTTATTCCGCAAAAGTAAATATTTTTAGAAACTAAGTGTAGTGATTCACCAGCTTATCAGGTTATTTTGTTACTCATGCTTTAAGATACTTCAACTTTTAGTTTATCACAGTCTCTTGGTGAGTCTACTAGCACTTAGCATCTATGTTTTTAAGATTATGTACATATTCAATTTTATGTATTACATTCACACCCACTTACTCATTACATTTCAAAGTATTGATCTACATATATGTCTATGTGCTACATTGTTTCATAATGTAGGTGCCAGTTGTAGCCTACACATCAGAATTAGATAGTTGTAGCTTTCAGCCGATAGGAAATGAGTTCTCCTATTTTGAGGACTCTAGTCTGTTATAGTTATTGTACTTTATTTTGATTATTTAAGTGTATTGATTATCTGTGGTTGGAGGCATGTCCCAGCTATCTATAGTCAGTATAGTAGAGGCTTTATAGATAGTCAGTCAGAGTCATGAAATGTAAATTTTAGTTTTCTCTTTAGTTTTATTAGGTTGTAAATTTATCTGTATTTTATTTATCTAGATTATGTCATGTTTATGTTTTCACATAAAAAATTTATCTATTTTATTTATTCTAAATCAGTTGCTCAAGTATCATGACAGTTTTTGGGTTAGTTTGGGATCACTTGTGGTTCTAAGCACCGTGTTACGAATAGGGCGGTCTCGAGTTGTGACAGTGGATTTCTCCAAGTGATGATAAATGTTATGGTAGGATGATATTAGCTTACAAGCGTAAATGGTATAACGATACCAATAGTATGTGCCTATGCGGATAATTATGGTCTAATGAATGGGAATTTGTAATTGTTTTAATATGGTCTTAAAGGAAGTTGTGTAGTTTTCCATGAAGGTTTAAGTACCTGGGAGGGTGTAACACCCCGTATTTTTACGCTAGAATTCGAAATGATTCCTTATTAATACATGTGTAATGCTTAATTATATAGTATAGGAATACTTTTGAATATGAATAAAGTCACAAAAATCTTCTAACTTAAAGATGAGTTGAGAATATTTCTATCGATTAAGTTTAAGTGAACGTTTCAACTTGGGTCAATTTTCATCAATCATTAATCCTAGTACATAATGAGTTTCATGGCCTACTATATACCAAATAAAATATCTTGGAATCTTTTTTCCAATGCAACTGGTTTCACCTAAATCCGATATTGGGGTGGAAAACTATGCTCGTTTTACTGCAGCGTGTCCGTCTATCAAAAAGTTGACTATTTGAGGTGAAAGCTGTCAACTGAGTAACGAGCTAGCAACCGCATCATCAGCCTTGACCAAAATATGATTAAATCCTGCTACATGGTGATGAATTAGGTTGACAAGCTGTCACCCTCATTGTTAACCTTAAACAGTAAGAGTTCAAATCCAACAATGAGGTGAGACTTGGGTTGACAAGCCGTCAACCACATCATCACCCTTAAACAACAAGGGTCTAAGTCAATCTATGGGTTGACTACTTAGTTTATAAGCCATTATCTAGTTGACAAGTTGTCAACTAAGTCATCAACTAAAAATTCTTGCAATTTTTCTTCAATTTCTTTATGGATATTTTGGTCTTTTCCTCATCCTAAAACACTAACCCATGACTTAAAACATGACTAAAATGCTATTTTTCCCATCATCATGTCAGTTTCTCATCGTTCATTCTCCTCCCCTCTCAAGAGAGAAAATTTAGGCTTTTATTTAAAAACCCATGCTTTTAAGGCTTAGATTCAAGATACCACAAATTTTATTCATCAAAAAGGTACGTGACATTATACTAAGTCTCATGGGCATAGATTTTATGATTTTAAAAAGTTAAAATAATATATGTATGTATATGTAAAGGGTTTTTGGAAATCATTTAAAGATCATGCATCATTAACACATTATGATGAAAGTAAGTAATTATCATGGGGTTTTTCCACAATCTTGATTTATAATCTTGTTCATACATGATTTGAGTTTGTAAAATGATTTATGAATATGAATTATTAAATTCCCTTCCCCGTGATGAAATTTATGGTCTTTGTATGGCATGAATTGTGAATTGAGTTTGAGAGCATGAATTCAAAGATCCTTTTTGATCATGCGATTTATATATAACTACTATTGGGGTTATTTTTATGAATGAGGATGATTTTTGAGTTTAAATGCCTTTTTACTTATTATGGATGGTTGTTTCACGTGTTTTTCAAAGAGGTGATTTTTTTTCTAAGTGTTATGGACTCCTAATGAAGAAATTAGATGTGATTAATGAAAGTATTAACAACCATGTGTTAAAGATTTGTAAAGAGAGTATGTGCATGAGTTTACATATGCTTTTGAAAAGAAAAACTCTCATGTGATTTGATAAAATCTTTTGGTGGTTATATGCATGTTTTTTAATAAGAAAGGTAGATACGATATGGTATGGTATGAATGACTTACAAGTTTGGGTATGACGATACTTGGTAAAGATATTCCCTTAACAAAATAAGCATTGAATGTTTCATAACCATGAATCATGGTATTAAGGAACTAAAAATCGGCTTAAAGAGAGCTAGTTGGTTACCCGAAGAAGGCTTAAGTTTAAATAACTCATAGCCCAAAATCATGTTTTGCTGATACGGGTTTATTATGTCCCAAAAAAGGGATTGTACATTGGCTATGAACCTATGGCATAGTATGTATGATTTTCCCCAACTATTATGGCAAACTCGAATTGGGGTCTTGGCTGCAGGGCTAAGGGCAGATTCCATATAGCCCGTGGAATTATAGAAATTTAGGGTGCACCATCTAGCTCAGAAGTAAAGCAAATAGTAGAGTCATGATTACAAGAAAATGTTTTAAAGCTTATCAAATTATGCCCATGTGTTTTATGTATATATAATATGCTAAATTGATTTCTAAATGCTCTCGACTATTTTATTTTAAATACATGTTGCTTTTGGTTAGTTCTGCGTACCAATACATTTCAGGTATTGACCGTCCTTCATGGTGGCTACATTGTCTTATAACGTAGGTTTTAAGGCAGATTTCCATGGTCCAACTCAGCAGTAGATTACTTTGTTAACTCTAGAGTTGGTGAGCTTCCCTTACTTCAGAAGGCATTATATTCTTATGTTAGTTCAGTTGTCTTATGGTCCTGTCGGGGGACTTATCCCGATCTAGATTAACTAGTAATTCAGTAGAGGCTTTATACACAGAATTTGGGTATTGTATTGCCATATTTTGTTGACACAGTTTGTTAGTATAAATTCCTTTGAATTTTATTATATCTTCCGCACTTTATTTTAGGTATGAATTATGCTTATGATAGTATGCTAGGGGGTTTCTCAGGCCTTCGTGGTTTAGGATGCCCATCCTAGCCAAGGCCCTGGCTCAACTATGAAGTTATGAAGTTGCATGGGGACTTGAGGAGTCTATTAGTGCTTCAAAATATATTGATTTAAGCTTATACCCCTATGTATATCAATCATACATTTGAGACTGAGGTACAAAGTATATTCCAATCCCATTTAGAATCCCTGTTGCAAATGTCATGCTTAGGGGCAGAGATATGTGTCAGAATATAGGAATAGTATTTTCACCTGAGTGCTAGTATGTTATAAGATGTCATGACTTATAGGTAGTAATATTGTCTAGAAGATAGTGTTATGGATTCACAAATTTACGAGTCGGAGTGAGGATAACTTTTGTGTAAAGAAGCTAGTTTTAGTTTTATAACTATTGATCGAGGGGTGCTTTGCCATTTTATAGTGATAGACTTATTTTGTAGCAAAAGTTATAGATTGTAGGGTAGTCTGTGAAGGAAGTGATTAGCTATGATTATTAGTTATTCAAAATAGGGAAGAAGAACAGAGTGGATACTTTTGGTGGCTGAAGAAATCATTATAGATGGTAAATGGAAAAGGGTAGGTTAGCCAACAAATTATAAGTACAGATTAACTTAGGGCTTAGTGGTGTTTATGGAATTTGAAGATAGTGGGAATGTATGTGTGGGAAAGTAAAATATGATGTTAGAACATGTTAATAGATGGTAATGGATTATATTATGAGATTAAGATCAACTATCCTTATTGTGTCACCTTACCACCTTGATTGTCTTCTTTATAATAGTTGTAAACTAGTATTGCATGTGAGAAGGCGTGTGGTAGATTATAAGGTTCAATAGTAATGTCGTGAAGAGAATAAACTTGTGTATCATAGTTAGGTGAAATAAAAGACTTGGTTTTATTTCCCCATTTGATGGACTAGTATAATATATGGCATGCTTTGTTAGTGGTACATGACTAAAGCTAGTCTATAGGATTGAAATTTAGGTGTGGAGTATGGTGCTAATCATAGTATCTTAAGATTGGTAATGCATGTTTTGTGGGAATAAATTAGTGGGTATGAAGTAATGTGTGAAATAGCCTAGGTTGGAAACTCATGGAAAATGGAGTAGATAATTGTGGTTGAGTTATTAAGTGGATAAAGGCATAAGTATATAAGATTAAGTTGAACCCCCAGGTAGCATATTGTTAGATAAGGTTTTATGTGTATAAGTGGCATGAGTTTTTAGTTCATTTTCTTTAATTTCTTAGTATGGAGAAGTCTAGAGAGATATTATATGGTGTTCTTTAGAGCTGAGTTGAGGTAAATATAGATAAATGATGTAAGCTCTTGGTCTAGTTGTAAAAACTTTGTTATGTTGTAAGGGTATACGATTAGAGGTTTAATGGTAGTATGTTAAGTAGTGTAGAATGGATTCTTATGCGATAAGGAGGGTGGGTATGTATGCTCATGAGAATGTGAGTTGTAGGATGATGGCTATACAGTCTAGTAATAGTTAAGAGTAGCAATATTTGAAAAGCAACACCTTAAGAGTATAGTTTATCAGGGGGAGTTTAGTGTTTATGTATATGGTGACACCCCATTGTGTTGAGTGTTGTACCTGTAGGTTTAATGAGAAGCTTTTTTCTCAAGTCTAGGGTTGTGACTTTGATCTAAGAGGGAGATGGTGAAATAAGGTAGTTTCTGAATTTTCTTGTGCTGTCAAGTTTTAGGCAAAAGTCACGGTAAATCTATTCCTATTCAAGCAACCTCCTCCTACTTCAATTTAAGAGGTTACCTTATTTATTCAAGTCATTTCTGTGCCTAAGACCTGAGTTATCTATGCAACTTTTTCATGCTCCAACCTCCAAACAAGAAGCATGATGTCTCGGTAATTCAACTTTATAAGTATTCAAGCTCTATGTTATGATATTGTTTGACTACAATGATAGGATGGAGTAGTATTCATGGATGGAAGTAAAGTATTGATCCCCATGGCTTAAGTTTGCATCTTTTAACAACGGGTTACGCTTAAACATGGAAGAAAGGTATCTCTAGACTCCAGCACTTGTAGCAATGTTTTTTGTTGGGAAATTGTAATATTGAAATGGTGAAGTGTGATATTGTAGCTAAAATCATAGTTGAGAATTATCGTGATATTTAAAGGCTATTAGACATATCATTTGACGTAGAGAATGTTTCTATTTGATTTTTATGTCCTGCAAGAATCTCAGTTCATGTATTGTATCAATCTAAAATAGGCCGAGGATTCTTAGGAAAATCATGCCTTATAATATTATGATCAGTTTCCATAGAACACATACTTAGATCATGTCTATGTCAAGTCTCGTTGTCTCATGATTTATGCTTACATTATTTACTTAGTGATGACATAATGATCTTTTTAAATGCCTATGTATGTTTCATTGTGGAAAATAGAATTCCTTATGTGAGGTTACGTTCTTTATTCCATACTTCTATAGCATCAACAAAATCCTACCCATCATTCAAGGACGAATGATTCCAAGGGGGAGATAATGTAAAACTCGCATTTTGGGGCTAGAATTTGAACCATCGTTTCTATGTGTACAGACTCGAACCCAATGATTCCTTGCTAATATATGTGTTATGATCAATTCTATAGTGTGGCAATACTTTTGAATATGAATATAGGTCATAAAAATCTCCTAACTCAAAGATGAGTTGAGAGTTTCTATTGATTTAGGTTTAGTGAATATTTTAACTTAGGTAAATTTACAATGATCATTACTCCTAGTATATAACGAGTTACATGTCCTACTATATACAAATGAAACATCTTCGAGTCTTATTTCCAACGTATCTGGTTTCACCTTAAACCGACATCAGAGTGGAAAGTTATGCTCATTTTACCTGGTGATGACTTAAGGTGATAAGCAGTCAACTAAGTGATGAGCTATCAACCTCGTCATCAACCTTGACCAGAATATGATTAAATCCAGATACAAGTTTATGATTTGGGTTGACAAGTTGTCATCTAGTAGACAAAATGTCAACCTCGTCATCAACCTTAAACAACAAGAGTTCAAATACAGTAAAAAGGTGACGACTTGGATTGACAAGCCACCAACCAGTTGACAAGCTGTCAACCACATCATCACCCTTAAAATCAAGGGTACAAGTCCATCTATGGGTTGATGACATAGTTTTTAAGCCATGAGCTACTTGACAAGTTGTCAACTAAGTCATCAACTAAAAATTCCTGCAATTTTTATTCAATTTCCCTAGGGGTATTTTGATCTTTTCCTAACCTTGAAACCCTACCCCACGACTTAAAACATGGCTTAAATGATATTTTTCCCATTATAGTTTCTATTTCTCATTGTTCATTCTCCTCTTAACTCTCAAGAGAGAAAATTTAGGGTTTCTTTCAAAAACCCATGCTTTCAAGGATTAGATTCAAGATACCACAAATTTTGTTCATCAAAAGGTATGTGGGACTATCATAAATCTTATGGCATAGATTTTATGATTTTAATAGGTTATGAAGATATATATATATATATTTATATGTGTGTATGTGTGTGTAGATGTAAAGGGGTTTAAAAAATCATATAAAGATCATGCATCATAAACCTGTTTTGATGAAAGTACGTAATTATCATGAGGTTTCCATAAGCTTGATTTATAATCTTGTGCATACATCATTTGATTTCAAAAAGTAATTAATGAATGTGAATTTTGAAATTCCCTTCCCCATGATGAAATTTATGGTTTTGCATCGTATGAATTGTAAACTGGGATTAAGAGCATGAATTGAAAGCTCCTTTTTGATCATGCGATTTACATATAACTAATGTTGGATTTGTTTGTACGAATGAGGATGATTATTGAGTTTAAATGACTCTTTACTTATTATGTATAATTGTTTCACTTGTTTTTCAAAGAGGTGATTTCGATTTTAAATGCTATGATTTCCTAATGAAGAAACTGGATGTGATTCATAAAAGAATTGACCACCATGTGTTGAAGATTTGTAAAGAGAGTATGTGCATGAGTTTACATATTCTTTTAAAAATAAGAACTCTCATGTGATTTGATAAAATCTTTTGGTGGTCATATGCATGTTTTTGAATGAGAAGGGTGGATACAATGTAGTATAATATGAATGACTTGCAAGTTTGGGTATGATGATATCCGATGATTATATTCCCTTAATAGAATAAGCATTAAATGTTTTATAAGAATGAAGCATGGTTTTAAAGAACTAAAAATTTTCTTAAAGAGAGCTAGTTGGTTACCCGAAGAAGGCTTGAATTCAGATAAGTCATAGCCCAAAACTGTGTTTTGCTGATACAGGTTTATTATGTCCCAAAATAAGGATTGTACATTGGCAACGGTCTTATGGCATAGTATGTATGATTTTCCCGAATTCTTATAGCAAACTCAAATTAGGGGCTTGGCCGTCGGTCTAAGGGCGAATTCTATATAGCCCGTGGAATTGTAGAAATATAGGTTGTACCATCTAGCTCAGAAGTAAAGCAAGTTGTTGAGTCATGATTACAAGTAAATGTTTTGAAGATTATCCAATTATGCCCATGTGTTTTATGTATATACTATGCTAAATTGTTTTCTAAATGCTCACGACTATTTTATATATAATACATGTTGATTTTGGTTAGTTTTGCATACCAGTACATTCAAGGTATTAACTTTCCTTTGTGGCAGCAACATTGTCTCATAATGTATGTTCTGAGGAAGATTTCCATGGTCCAGCTCAAGTAACTTCCCGATTTTCTATAACCGGAATGCCACATGCTGCTCGTTACCCTGAAGGACCACAAGCTAACCCTCTTCTGATATATGTACCTGAGCACTTCATAATATAGTTAATAAATGCTAAAAACTTACAGAAACTTTCCATAAGGTTTAAAACATCTAAACTAATCAATACTGAAAACTGAATACTAATACATTTGTCCAAAAAGCCTCTAAACTTGTCTGAACTGTGGAGTTGATGAGACTTGTCCCCAACTAACTTCTTCTACTGAAAATAAACTAAGTCTAATGCTTTAATAAAATAAGGATCATCATCGAATGAAGAGGACTCACTGCTACGTCAACTATTGTTGACTGAGTCTGGACTGCTAAGGGTGCTCTAGATCTCGCGCTTCTGAACCTATTGTATAAGACACCATAGTGCAAGAGAAAAGTATGCGTCATTACTTTGTATGTGCTGGTATGCTAAATGAGGTAAGGCTAAATGCAAGGCTTATGCATGAACATTACTTAACTGAATAACATGTGAATACTGAATGGGGATATATGTATGAATGCATAAACCAAAACTGGAATCGCAGTAACACTGAATACAAACTCTGAATACTAGTTTCTAATTACTGACTTACTGATGATTGGGTCTTCTAATACTGATATCTGAATTTAATAACTCTGGAATACTGAATAACTGAATCTACTCATATCAATAACTGAGTTCTGAGCTTGCAACTATCAACTGACTAAATCTGAGATCAAACCTCTCTAATGGATGATATCTGAATATACTAATAATGATAAGGAATGATTGTATCTGAGATCAAACCTATCTAGCCAAAAGTCTTCGAATCTCTTGATAACAAAAAGGATGTACTAAGTTTGAGATTAGGCCTATCTAATGGGTGATCTCTGAATCTATTAGTACTGGTACTGATTAACTTTATGAAAGACCAGGACTATCTAGTGGGTGGTCTATAAATCAATGGAACTATCTAAGTTCCTTAATAAGATGGGTAATTGTATCTGACAGTTTTGATTTCTGAGTTCTACTCTGAAGACTAATTCTGAAACTGCAACTGTGGGAGTTCTCACTTAACCGACATGCCTCGAATCTGATCTAGTAGTGTAACACCCTAATTTTCTGAATCGGAATGCTACACGGTGCTCATGACCCCGAATGGCCACAATCTAACCTATGACTAATATCTATAACTGTACACTGCAAATATACTGAATAAATGTGGAAATAAAAGTTGTAAGACCATAAGGTTCAAAATCTGAAATAATACAAAAAATATGATAAAAAAATGTCTGAAAATGGTATATCAATACTAAAACAAAACTGAAATAACTGTTTGACATATTGTAGTCTGGAAAGCCTCTAAACTGTCTAAATAGGGAGTTGATTGGATATGTCCCCAACTAACTCCAACTAGTAAAATAAACTGAAAAACCGATAGTAATGAAATCATCATGTCTTTGAAATATGAGGACTTACTTCTAACTCTGACTACTGATACTAGAATCTACTACTGATCTGGAGCTCGTGACTCTGAACCTATGGTGTAATATAAGAGAAAGCACCATAGCGCAAATGCATCAGTATGTCTGAATGTACTAAGTATACGAGTGAGGTAGGATAAATGTAAAGGGCTATATTCATGAACAATACTGACTGATATGAATGTGAGAATACATACATGCATACGTAACTGTAACTAAACTCGTGGAGATACCGACTACTGAGTTTGAATACAGATAATATAAGTTTATTAGTACTGAGATACTGAATAGATGAACGACTATTTCTGATAGTTCAAATTATGGAGAAACTGTCTGATTGACTGTGTCTAACAATCCTGAAACTGAATATAAGTATGTGGATCATTAATAAGTGAGAAAACTGATATTGTATTACTGGATACTGAGGGACTAGTATTATGTTACTGATACATAAATAACTGTGTATGACAGTTCTGGTTATTAAGAACTGGTTTGAATGACTATATCTGATAGTACTAAAACTGAGTGCTGATAGCATGAGTTACTATATCTAAAAACCATGAATATGAGGAACTGATATGCTTTACCATATCTGACAGTCATGAAAATGAATACTAGTAATATAGGTTCTAAGAATAGGTAATACTGATAACATAAGTTTCTATGAACTGATATGACTGATAAAATGAGTGACTATATCTGATAGCCCCGATACTGAATATTTATAACATGGGTGACTATATCTAATAGCCCTTAATCTGATGGAACTATCTGAGTCTTGTAATGTATCTAAGTTGATTGTATCTGACAGTCTTGAAATACTGAAATCTAAAGAACTATTTGAGTTCTTTTACTAAGACTGAGATTAAAACTGTGGGAGATAATCATCTAACCGACATGCCCTGGAACTGAACTGGTTGGGGTCTAATTTTTGCCCAGATTGGAAGGGTGTCAATACCGCACCACTGGTAGAGACAACATATGAGTAAACCTATTCTGTATTTGGGAGCCCATTCTGTATGCCCTACTATCAGGTAAACTAAAAGGAGATGCATTAGCCCTATGGGTAGGGATATCTCAACCTACGCTGGCTACGTAGTTCTGGAACATAAGGATTTCTAATAAGGATCGTACCCTCTGACTCAGATGTCTCCCCATCCTTGGGTTCACTCAGTGCTGAATCCTACTCCCAATTGAATGGACACTAATCTGATTAACTGATTTAGACTGATTAACTGAACTGAGCTGATTAACTGAACTGATGCTAGTGAAAGGAATTAGTTTACGAAGTTAAATTGAGTTTACTAGATTCCGTTGACTGATGGAAAATACTGAGTTTTGAGGACTGATTGAGAGTTCTGAATTTACTGAGAGCACTAGAATTACTGAAGTACCGATATCACTTAGCACTGAGATCGCTGAGGTTTATTGAACTATTGAGATTTACTGAGGTTTCTGAGTTACTGAAATTTCCTGAGTCACATGACTGACTGAGTTCTATGGAACATGTCTTGACTGAGAGTATCATGAAAACATGACATGGCTCTAGGCACACAGCTATATTTTTCAGGTACAAGTACCCCCGGGACTCGATGGAAAGAAACTGACACACATGACTGACTTGATCGTAATAATAACATTCACAATTCATATACCATAAATAGGGGATTTCATACTACACATGGTTATCATATTCTTGAACATGGAAGATACTGCATATAACATTTACATACCTGCATAGTTCTAATTTCTTGAGCATTCCATAGTACAATAACAATACATGACAATTTACATGGAATTCATGTTGAGTCATAAGGGATAGAGCATGGGCTTGTCTTTTAAGTTCTATTTAGCTAAAATACATGATTTCTAGTCTCTTAGGTATTTTATCAAACACTTGCATGCACCGCTTTGGTCATAGGTTTATTCATATATCCAACCACCCAAATCGCCCAAAGTTCATATATTTCAACTAACATGTCATTCTAGTTTCATACAAACCTATAAAGATTCTATCTTAACATCATTCAAAGCATAAACAATATCAACAATCAAGTCAAAACATAAAAATTATAGCATATAGTTTGAAATGGGGTTCTTGGACTTCATGGACGAAAGGAGTCCATGAATTAACACACGTATACCTTAGTTCTTGATTTAGTGAAGATTGACGGAGAGATTCTTTGAATGTGACGGTAGAATTTGCTTGAACTAGAATCCCCAATTAAAAACCCTAATGTGTTATTGAGAGGAATATGCATGCATGACTGAAACTACTGGTAAGCTGATCACGCATATCTGATGTGGGAATACATAACTGAACTGACTCATGAACATGTAATGATAAAGATACCAAGTTTGAACTATAAACTGAGCATGGAACTAAATACCAAGTTTGGTACTGAAATCTAAACATGAGAATGATTAAGCTCAAAGAAGACTGCTACTATGAACTGAAAATACTGATAAGTCTGAGATTGATTACTTAATATGCATAAGTTGAAACATAAGAACATAACTAGGTCTGGAACATGATACATGAACTGAACTGAGTCTATAATGCATGACATGGATAGAGTATCGTATTGTAGACTAAACTGAGTCATTGAGTACATGGTTTACTGCTGAGTTTAAGAACTAGAGGGTCGGCTCATAAGTAACCCTTCCTCCAAGATAGATTCATCAAAGAAAATGACATGTTTAAATCATGGAATTTTGGGGGCTATAGTGTATCTCCCCCTTGGGACACTATGTCCCTTGAAGGATACTGGACTAACCTTGCTGAGATATTAAGGAAGTTGAGGTGATACACAAGGCACCTAGGTATGAAAGCTTGACTGATTATCTGAGATCTGAACTGAAGCATGATGCATGAATGCATAGACATACTGACTTATCTGATTAACTGAGTAACTGGTAACTGAATGTTGGGTATGCAAGACTGAATTGTACTTAATCTGAATAGCTGGGCTAAGGACATAAAGTATTATGCATATGAAAAGGGGATAACTAAGTAACATGAGGTAACTGATCATGGATTTCATGAAAGCTCTACTATCTGAAAATGTAGGACCAAGCATATTACATGATTTGGAAACATTCAATAAACTGAGGTATTGAAATACCTATAACTGAATAGCTGATAACTATATGTTATGGTCAAGCAAGTCTAAAACTAAACTGAATTTCTAAGCTGAATACTAATCTAATGCTGACACTATAATTTGAGACTATAACTGGGATCCATACTAGAATTAAATATTGGGTCCTAATAACTGAATACTGAAACTGAGGTTTAGACTAATACTGAAGTGCTTAATTCTTAGATTGAACACTAATTACTAAGTACTGTGTACTAAACTGTAACCGAGATGGAAACTGAGTTATGATAGTTGCACAATGAAGGCTGACATAAGTCAAGGCTCTGAATGTACTCTCACACTCTGAATTTTTTTCTAATTTTCTAAGTACTGCCTCTCACTAGCCCTTTCTTGCATACTAACAGGATATTCAAGCCTATTTTTGTATTTACACCCTTATATAAAACATGCATGCAACAGTCTGCTCTAAATATGAAACATTAACTCTCTTCCATCTAAGTGACTGCTCACCACTACACTGTTCCACAAGGAGAGCTTACTAAAGGATTAAATCAGGAGAACCTAAAACATGAATGGATACTGACTGAACTTGACACATGACTGAAACCTAAGGAATAAAATATCAACAATATGGATTTACCAAAAAGGTCCGAATTAAGGATATACATAACATGGTCTGGACTTATCTAATAAGTAGAGGTGTAGCATGAGTCATGGAAGCTGAGTATACTGTAAAACATGCTATACGTACATGATTCATGAGCAGCATGACCAGAGTATGGAATTTCTGAGTTCATAGAACATGATTAGTAACAATGAGTGATCTAGAACTGAACTTCCTATACTTGGAACTAAAAGTACACATATTTCTATGGAATACGTGTGAACATAAGCTATATCCATGGAATCTGGGACATGAAGCATGCATAGGCACTATGCTGACTGAAGTACAAAGCTTTATACTTAGATAAGGATGGGTCTGGAATAGTCTTCCCTAACTACTTTTCTGTACATACTGGCACTACTACTAAAATTTGAGAGCCTAACTTAGTTACTTGATCTATCATCTCTTCATTAGCTTTAAGCCATCATAAAATTCTGTGAACACTAAACTAATCTTTGATCTACACTGAAATCATCATCACATACTTACACTTTGATCAACACGTGCTCGCCTTACTAAACACACCATCTGCCTCTGTTTCCTCACATACTACTAATATCACATTCACACCTTCATGCTTAATTTCAAGTCAGTAAACTTAAATTTCTAACTCACACTGTTCAAGCCTACTGATTCATTCTGGCACAACTATCCCCATGAATACATAGTCTATTAAATTTGGATAATATTATCTTAACTCTACTCCTGCTAAACTTTTGGGTTCATTCTTTTAACTCGAGCTCATATGTTATCATAGGATTTCGAGAAGGGATCTGATGGCATATTTAAATTTGGGTTTGAGAACGAGTTCTCATGATCATGAATGAGATCCGTACAACTTTGAGACATAACTGAACTGATGGGATACTGTTAAGAATAAGGGAAATCCTATAGTTATCCACAGGGACTGTTTGAGAAAGCTCTATCTTTAGGACTTGAGCTTCACTATTTCCGTTACCTTGAAGGTAAGGTAAGGTTGACATGAGAGGAGCATGATGTGAATCTACATGGGTTCTTTAGAGAACCTTGCTATAGCATGATCTGAGACATGAAAAAAGGGAAACTATTCCTAAAACATCTCATAGCCTCCTGCACATAAGTATGGTGCACAACACACGCATGTACAAGACTCTACTAGATGAAGCTTTAAAACTTCCTAGGAATCTATTGAACCTTCGGCTCTGATACCAATTTGTAACACCCCAATTTTCTGAACCAAAATGCTACACGGTGCTCATGACCCCAAAGGACCACAAGCTAACCAATGACTGATATCTGTACCTGTACACTGCATAATATACTGAATAAATGCAAAAATAAAGGTTGTAAGGCCATAAGGTTCAAAAACTAAAATAATACAAAAATGTTTGATAAAAATAATGTCTGAAAATGGTATATCAATACCAAAACAAAACTAAAATTACTATCTGACATGTTGTAGTCTGGAAAGCCTCTAAACTATCTGAATAAGGAGTTAATGGGATATGCCCCTAGCTAACTCCAACTACTGAAATAAACGAAAAAACTGAAATAGTAATGAAATCATCATGTCCTCAAAATACAAGGACTAACTTCTAACTCTGACTGCTAATACTAGAATCTACTACTAATCTGGAGCTTGTGCCTCTGAACGTATGGTGTACAATAAGAGAAAGCACCATAGCGCAAATGGATCAATATGTCTGAATTAACTGAGTATACGAGTGAGGTAGGATAAATGCAAAGGTTTATATGCATGAACAATACTGACTGATATGAACGTGAGAATACATACATAGATACGTAACTATAACTAAACTCGTGGAGATACCAACTGCTGAGTTTGAATACAGATAATATAAGTTTATTAGTACTGAGATACTAAATAGATGAATGACTATTTATGAAAGTTTGAATTATGGAGAAATAGTCTGATTGACTGTGTCTAATAGTCTTGAAACTGAATACTGAGTATGTGAATCACTAATAAATGAGGAAATTAATATTGTATTACTGGATACTGAGGGACTAGTATTATGTTACTGATACATGAATAACTGTGTATGACAGTTCTGGTTATGAAGAACTAGTTTGAATGACTGTATCTGACAGTCCTGAAACTTAGTACTAATAGCATAAGTTACTTTATCTGACAACCATGAATATGAGGAACTGATATGCTTGACCGTATCTGACAATCATGAAAATGAATACTGGTAATATAGGTTCTAAGAACTGGTAATAATGATAACATGAGTTTCTGTGAACTGATATGACGGATAATATGAGTGACTATATCTGATAGCCCTAATATTGAATGTTGATAACATGGGTAACTGTATCTTATATCCCTAAATCTAATGGAACTATCTAAGTCCCGTACGATATCTAAGTTGACTGTATCTGACAGTCCTAATATACTGAAATCTAAAAAACTATCTGAGTTCTTTTACTAAGACTATAAGACTAAAATTGTGGGAGATAATCATCTAATCGAGATGCTTCGAAACTGAACTGGTTGGGGTCCAATTTTTTCCCTAATTGGAAGGGTGTCAATACCGCGCCACTGGTAGAGACAACATATGAGTAACCCTATTCTGTATTTGGGAGCCCATTTCGTCTGCCCTACTATCAGGTAAACTCAAAGGAGATGCATTAGCCCTATGGGCAGGGATATCTCAACCTACGTTGGCTACGTAGTTCTGGAACACAAGTATTGCTACTAAGGATCGTACCCTCTAACTCAGGTGTCTCCCCATCCTTGGGTTCACTCGGTGTTGAATCCTACTCCCAACTGAATAGACACTAAACTGATTAACTGATCTGGACTAATTAACTGAACTAAGCTGATTAACTAAACTGATAGTAGTGGAATTATTTAGCGGAGCTAAATTGAGTTTACTAGATTTTGATGACTGATGGAAAATAATGAGTTTTGAGGACCGATTAAGAGTTCTAAAGTTACTGAGAGCACTAGAATTACTGAAGTACCGATATCACTAAGTACTAAGATCGCTTAGGTTTACTGAACTATTGAGATTTACAGAGGTTTTTGAGTAATTGAACTTTCCTAAGTCACATGACTGACAGAGTTCTATGGAACATGGCTTAATTGAGAGTATCGTGAGAACATGACATAGGTGGAAAGAGACCCAAGAATCAATACCTAACATACCTTAAGAGACTCTTTCTTAAATGTTCTTGGAGAGATCCTTGATTTCTTGAGTTTACTTGAAGAAGGGTTTGAATCTTGTTCTTGGGTTTTTGATCTTGAAAGAAACCCTATCTTTTGATATTATGGATGAATATGGAGTTATGAGCCTTGATCTGATATAAATAGATGTTAAAAAGGGTGGAAAAGGAAAAAAAAGTCCTTTTAAAAATGACTTAAAATTACTTAGCAGGATCTACGATGGTTGGTGCGATGGTCTACTGCTGGGTCGATGGTCCATCGGACTGACCGTCGCACTTGGACCAGAATAGGGGTTCACTGCCTCATCGTGATAGCCTGAGGCAATGGTCCGTAGCTAGCTCGATGGTTCGTCGTTCCTAACCGTCACACTTGGCCAGTGAATGGGACTACTGCTTCATGGCGATAGCTATGGGTGACAGTCCGTCAGCCTGCCCATCGCACCTGGGTAGTTTAGACAACTTTCTATAAAACGTTCATAACTTCTTACCCCGACATTGGATTTTAACAAATTTGGTATCGAAGGAAATTTTATTCAATTCTCTACAAGACAAAAAGTTGATTTTAGGAAAATTCTACACGGATTAAAATATTTTTCACTTGGGAAGTCAACCCTTACTCTTCTTAAGGATGAAACTCGACTTAAAAAAAGTTTGGGGTATTACTATATCTCCCCCTTGGGAACATTCATCATCGAATGTCGCTTGTTAGGCTAACAATATTGATCCATTGAACTTACTTAAGGAATGTGAACATCAGAAACATGACTATGTACTAGGATTACTGATATACTAAGATTTCATACTAAACATGCATATCTGATACCTGGAATACACGACTGAAGCTACTCATAAGCTGAATTCTCAAAAAAGACATGTGTATTTGATGTATGGATGCGTGACGGAGTTTCTCTCTTGAATGAATGATTATATACACTAAAAAGCTAACTTTTTTCTACTGAACATGCATATCTAATGCATGAATATAATTGATTCTTGAATGCATGACTGAGTATGCAATGTAACTGGTATTAACTTTGTAAGGAGAGTCTGAACATACAACTAAATAAGTCTAAGGACATGAAAGAATCAAAATATTATGGGGCATCTCCCCCTTGGGACTCATGTCCCTCTAAGAAAACTTTGCCAAAATACTAGGGCAGTGCACGGGGAACCTACAAACTAGGTCCTGATTCATCATTTGAGATCTGAAACTAATGCATAATACGAAAACTAATATATACTCAAACCAAATAGGATACTCTATCTTGTAATAGTTACATTTTAGAGATTTCTGATTGCATGATCAGATAAAGAGATGAGATAACAAACTATACGAATCTGACTGTTTGACTGCTAAACAACATGCTGGCTCTACTAACTAACTTATGCTGAAAATTTAAGCTCAAATGGGAGAAAAGGATTTAATGATTCATATCATAAATATGAAGGACTGATAATATACCTGAATCTATATCAGGGAACCTTTCCTGATCATGGTGAGTCGGAAGCACATAGAGTCTGTTCTGATGCTGACCACTATTTGCACCGGATGTAGCACCCTGCTGATGTAATTCTCTAAACCTTTGATCTAGAACCCTACATTCTCACATTTTTTGCCTGGCTTACTACATCCAAAACATACCTGACTATTAGCTCTGCAATCACCTAGGTGATTCTTGCCATACTCTCCACAAAAAGGGTAGGTACGCTCATTTTTTATACTACCCTGGGTTTTGGAGACTGTCGTCCCGGCATGGCTGTCATTCCCAAACTTTGGTATGGGTACACTGGCTGAGGATAGAGCTGGGACTAAAAATTTCTGACTATGCTGAGAACGGTTACCACCCTAAGACCCTGCCTGAGAAAAACTGTAGCTATCTGTTCTGGCTCTCTTATTAGACCTCTCTTTCAATTTAGACTTATATTCCTCTATCTACTGAGCATGCATCATCAACATAGAAAGATCCATGTCTCTATTGAGCATGGCAGTCCTTTACTCTTTCTATACCAACCCAGACACACCAGTCACAAAGTTACTCATACTCGCTCTAGGGTCAGCTATCAAATCGAGAGCATACTTATCTAACTGGTTGAACTTAAGACAATACTCCTTCACTGTCATGGATCCTTGCCTTAGGTTTGTAAACTCTTCTACCTTAGTTTCTCTCATCTCTAGCTGGAAAAACTTATCTAGAAAGGCATCTTAAAACTCCTGCCAAGTTATGAGAGTTGCATCCTCCCCTCTACTCTTCTTCTATATCACTACCCCATCATAAGCAATATATTTTAGTCTATAGGATGCTAATTCTACACTCTCTTTCTCAGAAAAATTCATGAATTGGGTGATCTTCTTCTCCTCTTTAATATAAAGTTATGGGTCCCCACCTGCTACTGACCCATAGAACTCTGGCAGGTTCATTTTCATAAAATCTCTAATCTTGGATATGGCTAAATCCCTTTCTTACTGAGGTGGGGTGGCAGGATGATAGTTACCCTAAAAATTAGTCATCACAGCTGTGGCTAGCTCCTAAAAAGATACCCAAAACTCTACATGTAACATATTCTCATTCAGAGAATCTATGGGCTTAGGTGGCTGGTTGTCATTCTTAAGGGCATTATCTCTGCGAGGAGGCATATTCTAAAATAAAAGAAGGAAATTGATTAGACTGAGAGTTTAAATCGATCTAATGCTCACTCGCACGACATGAATACTGGAAGAAGGGAAATTATTCCTAAAATATCTTATAGACTTTTGTAGATAAATGTGGCATGCAATACACCCATGCACAAGACTCTACTATATACGACTTTTCAGACTTCCTAGGACACTATTGAACCTTAGGCTCTGATACCAAGTTTGTAATGCCCCAATTTTCTATAAATGGAATGCCACACGATGTTCATGACCCCAAAGGACCACAAGCTAACCCTCTTCTGATATCTATACTTAAGCACTGGATAATATAGGTAATAAACGTAGAAAACTGGCGAAAACTTGCCATAAGGTTCAAAACATCTAAAATAATCAATACTCAAAACTGAATACTAATATATCTATCTAAAAAGCCTCAAAACTTATCTAAACTGTGGAGTTGATGGGACATGTCCCCAACTTACTTCATTTACTGAAAATAAATAAACTCTAATGCTATAATAAAATAAGAATCATTCTCGAATGAAGAGGACTTATTGCTACATCTATTGTAGCTGTCTGAGTTAGGATTTCTAAGAGTGCTTTAGATCTCGCGCTTCTAAAGCTATGGTATAAAACACCATAGCATAAGAGAAAAGTATGCATCAATACTTTGAATGTACTGCTATGCTAGATGAGGTAAGTCTAAATGCAAGGGTTTATGCATGAACATTATTTAACTTAATAATATATGAATACTGAATGGGGATATATGTATGAATGCATAAACCAAAAATGGAATTGCAGTAACACTGAATATGAACTCTAAATACTAGTTTCTGAATACTAACTTACTGATGATTGGGTCTGCTAATACTAATATCTGAGTTTACTAACTCTGGAATACTGAATATCTAAATCTACTCATATCAATAACTGAGTTCTAAGCTTGCTATTATTGACTGACTAAATCTGAGATCAAACCTTTCTAATGGATAATCTCTGAATCTACTAATAATGATAAGGAATGATTCTACCAGAGATCAGACCTATCTAGCAGAAGATCACCAAATCTTTTAATAATAGAAATAATGGACTAAGTTTGAGATTTGACCTATCTAATGGGTGATCTCTGAATCTATTAGTACTGATACTGATTAACTTTATAAGAGACCAGGCCTATCTAGCGGGTGGTTTATAAATCTATGGAACTATTTAAGTTCCTTACTGAGATAGGTGACTGTATCTGACAGTACTAGTTTCTGAGTTCTACTCTAAAAACTGATACTGAAATTACAACTGTGGGAGTTCTCACTTAACCGACATGCCCCGAATCTGATCTAGTGGGGTCCAACCTTAACCCCAGTTGGAAGGGTATAAATACCATGCCATGGGTAAAGACCTCTACTATGGTAAAGCCTCTCTAATAGGTGACCCTGAACAGGAAGTCAAGCCTAAGGCAGTAGGATAGTCAATCCTTAATCTAATGGGTGACTCCTGGTCCCGTACTGGCTACACAGTTCTGAAGTTCAGGGACTATTACTAATAACTCTACCTCTTTAACTAGGAAGTCATCATCCCTGACTCGCTAAGTGCTATTTCCTACTCCCAATTGAATGACTATGAACTGATTCTTAACTGAACTTAGACTGAGCTGAATCTATTACTGTTCATATTTCTTGACTGATCTGACTGAGTTCACTTGGTTCCATTATCTGACAGAGTGCTACTTGGGTTCTACTATCTGGATAAATACTACTGAATACTTGTTAGCCTACTGAGTCTTACTGAAGTCTGAGCAGAATACTAAATACTATTAAGTACTACTGAATACTGATTACTTCTGAATACTGCTGAGTTAGAACTGAATACTAAGTTCGATTAGACTGATATTGAGATTGGATTGCACTTATACTAATATCACTAAATTTCCTTAAGTTTTGTAACTGGCTGAATTCTACTGAGCATAGCAAGATAGAGATTATTTTGAGACTGACTCAGCTCTAGACAAACAGCTAAATTTTGGGTATTAAATACCCCCTAGACTCGATAAGGCTATCATTCACAACATAATCAATGCAAAATCTCTCCAATCACTTGAATATCATGAACATGTAATGGTATAGGAAATACATTCCAATATCTTAAAGTTCACTCAATAAGGAATACACGTGAATGGAAATGCAAACAACATATCATAAATCATTTAATAAGGCTTTTCAACATCACTTGGCTTACATAAACTTATACATAATTGGGGATTTCTTGCTAACCATGCTATATTGACTCTATTTCCTTCACATAAGAATTTTGTCAAACATGTGAGGAGCATACTTTGGTTATACAATAAATACTACACTCAAGTATCATGATTACACCAACCAACTTGCAAAATTTAGGGATTTAACATGGACATGATGCAATTCAACCCATATCAAGATCAATACTTGCAACTTGTATTCAAAAGCATGAATTACAAATCAACAATAACATGAACTGGAACTTTGATTCACATAAATCATGAAAATCTCACAAATTTTAATCTTTGAATTTAGTAAAGGATTCTTGAACTTCTTGGGTGGAAGGAACCCAAGAATCAACACCTAACATACCTTAGGAGACTCTTTCTTAAAGGTTCTTGGATAGATTCTTAATTTCTTGAGTTTTATTGAAGAAGGGTTTGAATCTTGTTCTTAGGTTTTTTATCTTTAAAGAAACCGTAGTTTTTGATGTTATAGATGAATATGGAGTTATGCCTTGATCTAATATAAATAGGTGTTAAAAAGGGTGGAAAAGGACAAAAAAATCCTTTTAAAAATGACTTAAAATTACTGAGAAGGATCTGTGACAGTTGGTGTGATGGTCCATCGTTGGGTCGATGGTCCGTTGGACTGACCGTCGCACCTGGACAAAAATATGGGTTCACTGCCTCGTCGCGATGGCCTGGGGCAATGGTTCTGTGAATAAGACTTGGCCTGTGAATAGGACTACTACCTCATGGTGATGACTATGGGCAATAGTTAGTCGCTAGCTCGATGGTCCGCCGGCCTTCCCATTGCACCTGGCAGTTCAGACAGCATTTTGTAAAATGACTGTAACTTTTTACCCCGACATCAAATTTTGATGAATTTGGTATCGACAGAAAGCTTATTCAATTCTCCACATGAAAAAAAGTTGATATTAGGGAAATTCTACATGGTTTAAAATATTTCTCACTTGGGAAGTCATCCCTTACTCTTCTTACGGATGAAACTCGACTTAAAGAAAGTTTAGGGTATTATAGTTTAGCAGTAGATTACTTTCTAAACTCGAGAGTTGGTAAGACTCTCTTTATTTTGAAGGCATTCTATTCTTATGTTATTTTAGTTATCTTATGTTTCTTTCGTGGGCCCTGTCTCGGTCTAGATTGACTAGTAATTTAGTAGAGGTTGTGTAGACGAAAATTGGGTATTGTATTGTCATATTTTGTTGACACAGTTTGTATTATAAATTCCTTTGAATTTTATTATATCTTTTACACTTTGATTTAGGTATGGATTATGCTTATGAAAGTATGCTAAGGGGTCTTTCAGGCCTTTGTGGTTCGGGATGCTATTGGGGCTAGGGGCCCAGCTCGGGTCGTGACTGAGGACAAACACTGGAAACCCACATTTGTCGGCGTGAGGGTTAGACTTGATGAATGTGTGCTTGTACCATATTTGATATATATTTTGTTGGGGATAGGTAAGGGGTTATGGATTCCCCAGCCTTTCTTGATGCCTCCGGTTCATGCGGTTAACATGCACTGGTCTCGACCAGGAGGATAGAGATGAGGCATATATAGCCCATGGGGACTATTAAGATGGTTAAGCTACATAGTCCAGGCTAATGTTTTATTTTCATACTAAGCCTTGTTCCCTACGCCGGCATATTTTATATACATATATATATGTACATGGATATGTGCATTTTCTTTGAATGATTTTTATGGAATTATTTTATCCTTTCCTTGAGTTACATTCTAGAATTCACCACTTTAACCATCTCCAAATGTTGTATCCCTATGCAATGCAAGTGTCAAAGACTATTCTGTCTTTCCTGCATAGTGATAGATGGTTCTTGGATTGTTTGTGAGTCATCTTAAAGTGGTGAGCCTTCCTCTTCACAATCACCGCCTCATGACTTAGACCACATTACGGTGGGGGAAATTAATTATCATGACTTAGACCATGTTGTGGTGAAGTTGTTGCATCTAGTTTTAATTTAGTGGTTGAGGGACAATTGGGTCTTTTCTTACTCAACCCAAATCAGCCATAAGACGAATTGGGATATCTATTAGGGAATTATTTTCCTTTCTTCTCCAATTCACCCTCAATAAAACCCTTCCACTTCCCCAAGAACAAAAATTCAACTCATTTCCCCAAGTAATCTAGAATTCAAGCTCCCCAAATTCAAGAACCTTCAAGATAGCATCAAAATTATG
The DNA here is from genome assembly GCF_002878395.1 of Capsicum annuum. Lineage (NCBI taxonomy): Eukaryota > Viridiplantae > Streptophyta > Magnoliopsida > Solanales > Solanaceae > Capsicum > Capsicum annuum. Next base: position 172,247,750 of record NC_061114.1, on the reverse strand, counting down.
GTTTCATCCCCAAGTTAAGAAACTTAAGGTATGTAGGGCTATCCTAAATCTCATGGGCATAGGTTTTATGATTTTTACAAGCTTTAAAGTTATATGTGTATATATGTAATAAGTTTTGCGAAATTGTTTTAAGAACATGCATCAAGGACCCAATTTGATGAAATTATACATTTGTCATGGGTTTTTCCATAGTATTTATTTATAATTTATGCATATGTGATTTGAGTTTCAAAAGTGTATGAATGTAATTTGTGAAATTTCCTTCCCCGTGATAAAATTATGGTCTTTGCATTGCATGTATTGTGAATTGTTTGAGAGCATGACTTAAGAGCCCCTTTTTTATCATGAGATTTATGCATAACTAATTTAGGGCTGTTTTATGAATCATGGCTATTCTTGAGTATAAATGCCTCTTAATTATGATGAATTGTCATTTGCATTCCTTCAAAAGGGGTATTTGTTATGCTAAAGGCTTTTTTGTCTTAACTGAAGAAATGCATGTGTTGAATAAATAAATTGACCACCACGTGTTAAAGTATTGTCAAGGGAGTGTTTTGCATAAGTTTTCATATGCTTTTGATATTTAGAACTCTCTTATGATTTGATAAATCTATTGGTGGTCAAATAACATATCTTGAATGAAAGGACTGCATGATATAATATGGCTTATATGACTTGCAAGTCTTGGTGTGATAGTACCGAATCAAAAAAATGCCATAACAGTCTCAGACCAGACTAGACTATAGACTTAGCAGACTTCATACCATGTTTTGAGAAAAATGCATGTTTTAAAGGACTAAAACTGGGCTTAAAAAGAGTTAGATGGTTACCCAAAGAAGGCATTTAAGTGTAAGTGCTCATTATTGGAAACCAAATTTTTCCAACTCGAGAGATATGATTGACTAATATATACTTACCTCTAAGCTTTGGTATACTAGACTAGTATGTAAGACTCGATCCTTGCGGCAAACTTGTATTTGGGGGCGTGGTTGACAAGTTAATAACGGACCCATATAAACCCATATGATTTTATGGTTTGGAGGAAGTTATGATTAGTGTCCTTGAAGGGGGATGTCCTAGAAAGAATTTAGTATCCTTATATAAAAACTTATTGAGGGAAGTCTAGCATTTATATGCCGGTGATACCCCTTTGTGTTGAGAGTTATGGGTATAGATTTGATGAGAGGTTACATCCTCAAGTTTAGGAGTGTGACTTTGCTCTAAGGGGGAGATGATGAATTAAGGTAGCTCCCAATTTTCACATTGTGGCAAGTTTCAGGAAAGAGTCATGACAAATCTCTTCCTATTCAAGCAAGCTCCTCCTACTTCAATTTAAGATGTCATTCTGTTAATGCCTTATGTCATGTATTCAAGTCATTCCTATGACTATAGTTTGAATTCTCTATTGACTTATGTTCACATTTTGACCTCCAAATTAGAAGCAATGATGTCTAAGTAAATCCAGTCTTTCATGTGTTCAGGCTTTATGTTATGATGCTCATGATCCATAAATGTCCATGTCTTATATCATGTTTGGTTATAATAAAAATGTTTGCTATATGCTATTTATTCATGATATGTCAGGTCTAGCCCAAAGTGATAAGGTTCATTCAAACTCATGACTATCTCATCTCTAAAAATGAGAAGCAAAAGCTTCAAGTATCAATATTTGTCTCAATCATTGACTTTATGAATTCTGCCCTTATGTTATATGACTCATGATGTAAGCACACATATTTCTCACTATGACCTGATCCTAAAAACTTATGTTGTGTTGTGTTTATACCCAAATGACTCTCTACTTATAATCTAGACACTTGATATATAAAGCACTTTGTGTCTATTGTATCATATCTTCACCTCATGTCCCACCTTAAGTAGTGCTCTAAGTATAAGTTATAATTGAATAAGTATTACTCCCATTTATGATGCTTATGCTTGGGTCCCTTAGTAACCCTCCGTATGTTAGTATGATGGTGGTTATGGAAGAGTAGTAGTGTCTTAGGTAGGGGAGTTGATTTTCTTGATTGTGAAAATTTTGATGTGATTTCCTTAGCTAGGTTTATAGGTGAAGGGGAAAAGAAGGAGATGAACTTTGTTATGTGAAATAGTTAGGAAGTAGATATGTGTCTAGAAAACAAAATCTTTGTGAGAGTGGTTGAATTTGTTGGTTTTTGTTGGAAGATCTATGAAGTAGGTGTAGTAGTGATATTCTTGAATGCGGTGATTGATGAAAGTGCAAACCAATATGTTATTCGGTTGTTACCTTATTTTTAGGCTTAAGGGTGTTGATTATAATGATAGTGTAAAGTAATATTCTTATAGGGATGTAGAGTATGGTATCCCATAGCTTAAGCTAGCACCTCCTTTCTCCAATATAGGATTCAATGTAGGAGTATTATGCAGTGGGACTCAAAATCCTGTGGTTAGATGTGTGATGGGAGAATTTTTAAGTTGGAAATGAAAAAGTATGTTATTTATTGTTTGGCTATAGATGAGTAGGTCTCTAAGTTTAAATCTATTTGTTGTATCTTGTAAGGTAGAGAATACTTCTATTCCTATCTCCAGCAAAATCTTATTTCATGATTGTACCGATGTAAATTAGAGTTATTATCACCAAATAAACTTATGCCTCATGTTGTGATGATAATAATCCCTAGAATTCATGTGCATGGTCACTTCTATGTCAATTCTTATTATCTCATGCTTGATGCTTACATGTTTCACTAGGGGTTATCATGAAGCTCTTTTGATGCCTTTGCATGTTTTTTTGGGGAAAGATATTCAATGAGAGGTTACGTTCATTAATCTATACTTTTAGAGCTTCAACAAGTTCCTACCCATCATTCGGGGATGAATGATCATAAGGCGGAGATAATGTAACACCCCGCATTTTTGAACTAGAAATTGAATTGTTGTTCCTACATGTTCAAACTCTAATCCCATGATTTATATTTTATTTCATGTGTCATGATCTTTATCCTAGTGCGGGAAGTGATTTTGAAGTGAAAAATTGTAATACCCCATATTATTCTTGGTTCTATTCAGCTCTTAGTTGCATATATGAAAGGCTTAAGACCTAAAAATCTCACTAAGCATTGGAAACTTAAGCCATTTTCAAGACCTCTAAACTTTGAGTATTTTTATTTTGATCTTTCCGGCCTAGAGACATTAGATTTTGAGTCAATTCATGTTCAAGGAAGTAGGAAGTACATCTCGGATTTCGGGGCTTGGCCGATGAGATAATGGCGAACCTATATAGCCCATAGGTACTAGAGATATTGGGTGTACCTTCTATCTCAGAAGAGAAATAAAGAGTTGAGTCATGATTACAAGAAAATGTTTTGAAGCTCATCAAATTATGCCCATGTATTTTAAATTGTTTTATGTTGACATGCTTTTCTAAAATGCTCTAATCTATGTTGTATAATAATATATTTTTATTTTTGGATTGCTCTACGTAATAGTACCTCTGTATTTTAACCCGCTATATTTCAGGTTATGTGGTATAGTCCTATGGTCCATTACATCAGTTGAACACTTGAGATTTGATAGAATTGGTGAGCCATCCATCTTTTAGAAGGCATTTATTTATATGTTGATTCTTTTAGTGTATGGTCCAGTCGGGGGCTTTGTCCTGGCCAAGATAGTTAGTATTTAGTAGAGGCTTCATAGATGGTAGTTGAAGTGTTGTAGTGTTATATCTTGTTAACACATTTCAGATTATAAATTTCCATTGAATATTACTGTATCTTCCTCAGTTTGATTTATCTATGGATTATGCTTATGGTAGAATACTAAGGGGTCTTTCGAGCCTTTGTGCTTCGGGATGCTCGTCGTGACCAAAGCCTCAGTTTGGGTCGTGGCACATTATCATCTATGTAAAGCTAATAAGGTTGTTGATACTCATAGTAGGTTATCTATGGGGAGTCTATCTCATATAGATAAGGATAAGCTATGCTTGGTGAAGGATATGCATTGATTGGCTAATATTTGAGCTAGTTTTCTGGATTCTGAGAATAGAGGTGTGACTGTACAAGAGGTAGTGAAGTCATCTCTTTATTTTGAGGTGAAGGGGAAATAGGTTTTAGATCCTATCTTGATGCAGATTAAGGATGATGTGGTTCAGTAGAGAGCTATGTCTTTTGAGATTGGTTGTGGTGTTATCTTGAGGTACTAAGGTAGATTGTGTGTTTTTTATGTTGAGGGGCTATGAGAAAGGATTTTGGTTGAGGCTCATGAGTTGAGGTATAAATTCCATCCTGGTTCGACAAATATGTATCATGATTTGAAGGAAATCTATAGGTAGAATAACATGAAGAGAGATATGGCTAATTTTATGGCTAAGTGCATGGTTTGTAAGCATGTGAAAGTGGAGTACTTGAGGCCTTGAGGGTTGTCCCAGGAGATTGAGTTTCCTGTATGGAAATGGGAGCTGATCAATATGTATTTGATTATAGGTCTTCCGCTGTCTCGCAATCAGTTTGATTTGATTTGGGTCATCATGGATAGGACGATTAAGTTTGATCACTTCTTTCCTATAATGACTACCTATTCTAGAGATGATTATGCTAAGATTTTCATTCAAGAGATCGTCAAGTTGCACGATGATCTAATTTCCATCATTCCTATTTGAGGTGAGCAGTTCTTTTCTTATTTTGTCTTTTATTTTAGAGAGGTTCAGGGAGTAAGGTAAACCTTAGCACTGTTTTCCACCCTTAAATAGATGGATAAGTAAAGAGGACTATTCAGACTTTGGAAGCTATGTTAAGGGCTTATGTGATTTATTTTAGTGGTAGTTGGGTTGATCACTTACCTCTCATAGAGTTTGCTTATAATAAAAGTTATCATTCTAGTATTCAGATGGCTCCACTTAAGGCTTTGTACAGTATGAGATATCATTCTCCTATTAGGTGGTTCAAAGATGGGAGACTAGACTGTTTGGCCCTGACTTTTTTCATCAGGCCATAGAGAAGGTGAAAATGATTAGAGATAGGCTTAAGACCTCTCAAAGTTGCCAAAATACCTATGCGGATATGAGGTGTAGGGAGTTAGAGTTTGAGGTTGGCAATTAGGTATTTTTCAAGGTTTCTCCGGTGAAAGGAGTAATAAGGTTTGGAAGGAAGGGGAATCTCAGTCCCTATTATGTTGGTCAGTACTTGATTTTAAGAAGAGTGGGTAATGTTTCCTATGAGCTAGAAATGCCTTCAAGTTTGGGTTCTATTCACCCCATGTGTCATATGGACATACTGAAGAAATATGTGGGTAATCCTTCTTTAGTTGTGCCTATTGAGAGTGTTGGTGTAACGAATTCTTTATCTGACGAGGAAGTCCCAGTTAATAGTTTAGATAAACAAGTTTGTTGGTTGAGGACAAAGGATATGGCTTCGGTAAAGGTTCTTTGGAGAAATTAAAAGAAAAAAGAAGCTACTTGGGAAGCCGAAGAGGATATGAAGGCTAAGTTTCCATTCTTGTTTCGTGTGTCACACAAAAATTCTTAAGGTATGAATTCCATTTCCTCTCATTACTTTTCGAGTTGGTTATTTGATTCTGGTATAGTCTTGTTATTCTCGTGCTAAAAGTGTACTAACCCATTATCAGGGACGAATGATCCTAAGGGCGGATAATGTAAAACCCTTAAAAAAAATTCATTTTATTTTTGACCCTCCCGCATTTTGAAACATCAAGTTTTGGCTTAAATTAAGTTTAGGTATATTAATAAGGGATCCCAGAAGAGTTTTAGAATTTTTGGAAGGGGTTCGGGGCTATTTTAAAATTTTGAGGCAGTAAGCCTCATGTTTTTTATATGCCATAAAGGTTACTCTTTGTGACATAGTATGGCATAAAGGCAGTGTACCTTCGTGATATCGTCGTGTCACTGAGGATATTCTCTGCAATAAGCAGCATGGCATGGAGGTTAGCCTCCGCGATAAGGTCATGCCATGCTGATGTTTTAAATTCATGCAGTTTTGGTTTTATTCACTTTGGATGAGGGCCTTTTTGGTCCTTTCATCCATGTATGACCAGTAAACATAATATAAGTTTATTCCCTTCATTTTTTAAATATAAAATACCTCAATTTCACTCTCAAACTCAAAACCTAAGAAAATATTAAGGGTTGCAATGTCCATTCATCTTTTGAGATCCAAGCTCTAAATAGCTTCCAAATTCTTGTGTATCTAAGGCATGTTATTCTTCCCCAAAACTCATTTGTTAATAGTATGTATTTATAATTGTATTCGTGTGATTTAATTAATGATTTGAATATGGGTTAAGGGTTGAGCATTATTGACAAATTTGTTTTTCCTATGACTTTTATCAATCGTTCATGGTTTGAATAATAGTTTTAAACTAATTTGGGTACATAGGCTTGGTTAATTGGAATGGGGGTCATGGATTCCCCCAACATTGATGATTTTGATATTGGAGTTGGTATAACCTCAACCAAATCTTGTGAAACTTTTTGAACATGGGAATATGCATATTGAACTACTTATGGAACCATTGCATGATATAAAAGGCTATTGAAACATAAACGATATTAAATTGAACCTTGAGGGTTGTGAATTATCCAAGCTAATGAATAATTGAACCTAAGGGTCATGGTTTCCCCCACATGATGATAAATGTTATGGCATGATGATAGTAGCTTGCAAGCATAGCTGGTATGATGATATCAAAGGTATGCAACTACATAGATAATTATAGTTCAATGAATGGGAATATGTAATTGTTTTAATATAGGATTAAACAAGGTTGTGTAGCCAGACGTGAAGGTGTAAGACCCGAGAGGACAAACACTAAAAACCCATATTTCCCAACGTAAGGGTTAGTCTTGATGACTGTATGTTTGTGTCACACTTGATATATATTTTGTCAGGGATGGGGAAGGGTCGTGGATTCCCTAATCTTCCTTAATGCCTCTAGTTCGTGCGGCTAATAAATACTGGAGCCCAACCAGGGAGGGAGAGCTGGGGGCCATATATCTTGTAGGTACTATTATAACGGTTACGCTACACAGCCTCGGCTAATATTTTATTCTCATACTAAGACTTCTTCGTTATCACAACACGTTATATATATATATGTACATTGGTGTGTGCATTAGCTTTGAATTATTTTGAACTGATTAGATCATGGCATTATTTTATCCCTTCCCTGAGTTACATACTAGCGCTCACCCAGCTAACCATTTACAGACGTTGTATCCCCATATGATGCAGGTGTTGGAGACACTTCTACTTTTTTTACACAGTGATAGATGGTCCTTGGACTTTTTTTAAGTCAGCTAGAAGTGGTGAGCCTCCCTCTTTCAGAAGGCCTATTACTTCTTGATTTAGTTATGTCATAAACTATTTCATTGGTTTTTTTGGCTATTGTCGAGAGCATGTCCCGTCTTAGGTTGTTCTTTGGATATTTGTGGATTGGGGTATTGTTATGAAATCTTAGAACCTAATTTTGGTTTATCCATCTTTCTTATGCTATTGGATTGCTTCCACTATTATTAGATATACTGTGTTATGATTGACTAGGTAAATAGGGTGTTCTTCGATCCTCGCCATACTTGCGATACGCGTCATGGCCAGACCCTGATTTGGGCCGTGATATCTACTCTCTCTTTATGAATTAACAATCAACTTTAGATGATATTTTCTAATATTTTTTTGTGCTAGCAATACACTTAACAAATATAAAGTTTTTCGAATAAACTAAAAGGCTAAAAGTTGAAATTGAAACAAAAATGAAATGATTTCACTTTCACAAACTTTATGTACCTTGAAGGTTTATTTTTTTTATTTTAGATCAGTATTGTACATTTGCATAACATTTTATTGGGGTTGGATAGACACTTATACATGTTGTACTATTAGGAACGGTGTTAAATATCTACATAATATAATTATACATAAATAGAACTGGTAAGTCTGTCCGATATATGGATCTCATGATTCTTTCGTGGGTCCGACTATCTAATAGAACAGATGCAAACACAATAGATACATTGCATTCATTTATTACATTTGTATGTTATATATTGAGATACGTGAATTTTATGTGTTTAAATGTTAAGAAGATTGTTTATTGCTTACCTGATGTAGACATGAGTCAGGTATATGATGAATTGACAGTTGGTCACTTTAGCTTCTAGTCTGAGTCTTATATAGAGTTAATTTGTATGCTTGCATTCATTCATTAAATAGCGCAGTATAGAACCAACCCTCGCCATTGCTTCATATTAGGGTCAGTCGACAATACTCTGAAATAAATGTGTTTTCATACTTATTTTTGCCTTTTCTGCACCTTTATTGTTTAGGTTCTAAGATTGACATGAGCGGCAGGTGGTCACTAGATTCAAGTTGGTACCCATTCAAATCTTGGAGGTAATTTCTCTATTGATACTTATTCCTGGCGTCACTTTTCAAACAGTATGATATATATATATATATATATATATATATAAACCTTATTCGTGTATGTAGAAATTTTTGCTCATGTTTCCAAATCTTAAGATACTTTGAATATTGTTTCCACAAATTTTGTTATGATTTTATAAAGGGAAAAGAGTCAAATTTACCTCTCTACTTTGAAAAATTTGCTAAATATATTCTTTATCATATTTTTAGATTAAATTTATATTCGTTGTCCTATTTTGGGGCTAAATTTATCCCTCTACTTTGGTAAACTAGACAAATATACCCTTCATCATACTTTGGGGTCAAATTTATCCTTGATGTCATACTTAAGGGTCAAATTTATCCTCGTTGTTCAAAAATTTTTAACATATACCCTTCTTTCAACAGAAAAACTCAAATTAGTGTTAAATGCCTCATTTTTAAAAAATAAAACACGCTTTAATCTAATCCGCCCAATCTAACCTACAAAAAATACACAAAAAATATAATTCTCCCTTAGTTTTATTGGTGAAATTTTTGTAATCAACAAATATAATTCTCTTTCAACGTGCAAACCAAGTAAGTTGTTTATAAATAAAAAAGGTAAAATAAAATGGGATAACACAAAGCATGGAACTAGAGAAAATATCTATTACAAACTCTACTCATATTTTAGTTATGTTTAAATTTCAAATTTTGGTATGCAATTCTATGTTCATCTAGATTCTAGAATCGACAGATAAGCATTCTGAACAAATGACATATTGAAAAATTTTTGTAGATCCAAATTAGATTAAAAGACATAAGAATGAAGAGATGTCATGATTGTGCTTTTCAAATTGAGAATGACGAGCATTTGCGGATTGTGCTCTGGAGATTAAGGGATGACAAGTTGTATGCTAAGTTCTCTAAGTGCAAATTTTAGTTGGAGTCTATTTCTTCCTTGGGTCATATGGTGACTAAGGAAGGTATTATGGTTGATGTAGTTCTTGATTGGGATAGAACTACTTCACCCACTGAGATTTAGAGCTTTATTGGTTTAGCAAGTTATTATCGATGTTTTGATGAGGATTTTTCATCCATTACAGCTCCATTAACCAAGTTGACACAGAAGAAGATTTCCTTTAAGTGGTTTGATGTTTATGAGGCGAGCTTTCAAAAGCTTAAGGATTTATTGACTTCGGCTTCTATCTTGACTTTGCCTAAGAAGGGTGTGGGTTCTACTGTCTTTTGTGATGCTTCAGGTGTTGGGTTAGGTATTGTGCTAATGCAGGGAGCAAGGTAATTTTGTATGTGTCTCATCAGTTGAAGCCTCGTGAGAGGAATTATCCTTCGCATTATTTAGAGTTGTGAGTAGTTATGTTTGCCTTGAAGTTGTGGAGGGACTACTTGTATGGAGTCTGTTGTGAGATCTTCTCAGATCATCATAGCCTTAAATACTTCTTCACCCAATGAGATCTTAATATGAGGCAATGGCATTGGCTTAAGTTGCTTAAGGATTATGACGTGACCTCTACCATCCGAGCAAGGCTAGTATGGTTTTGGATGCCTTGAGCCAAAAGTCGACTAGCATGGGTAGTTTGGCATATGTTTTGACCCAAGAGAGACCTTTGGCCTTAGAGGTTCATTCTTTAGCTAACAGGATAGTTAGACTTGATATTTCGACACCTGGGTGTGTTTTGGCATATATAGAGGCTAGATCTTCATTAATAGAATTGATTTGAGATCATCAGTTTAACGATGTTGGATTGAGGTTGATTCGAGATAAGGTGTTGAGTGGAGAGGCTAAGGAAGCGTTACTAGATTCTGATGGAGTTTTGAGGATTGAGAATCGAGTTTGTGTGCCAAGAATGAGTGATTGGATTAGGTTGATTTGGAGGAGGCACACTGTTATAGATATTCTATCCATCCAGGTGTGACTAAGATGTATCATAATTTGAGGTAGCACTACTAGTGGGGTGGTATGAGGCGTGATATTGCAGATTTTGTGGCTCATTACCTATGTTATTAGCATGTGAAGGCTGAACATATAAGACCTAGTGGATTACTTCAGAGGTTTCCCATTCTTGAGTGGAAATGGGAACGGATCACCATGGATATTATGACTGGTTTTCCTCGTACATATCATAGTTTTGACAATATTTGCATAATCGTAGATCGATTGACCAACTCAGCTTATTTTATTCTGGTTCAAATATCATTCGGTGCTGAGAGGTTGGCCCGTATCTACATTCGTGATATTGTTTGTATTAATGGTGTGCTAGTGTCCATTATTTCATATCGAGGTCCTATGTTCACATCTCACTTTTAGAAGACTTTTTAGGATGAGTTGGGTACTCGGGTTGATCTAGTATAGCATTTCACCCCTAGACTGATGGCCAGTCAGAGCGGACTATCTAGGTTTTAGAGGATATGCTCCGCACATACGTGATGGATTTTGGTGGTCAATGGAAGTAGCATTTGGATTTAGCAGAGTTTGCATATAATAATAATTACCATTCCAGTATTGATATGGCTCTTTTTGAGGCATTGTATGGTAGGCATTGTCGCTCTCCACTAGGTTAGTTCGATGTTTCATAGGTGAGACCTCGAGATACAGACTTGCTTCATGAATCTTTGGATAGAGTTCAGGTCATTCAGATAGTCTTAGATTAGTTCAGAGTAGACAAAAATATTATGCTAATCGTAGACTTTGTTCCTTAAGATTTTTCGTTGGTGATAGTGTTTTTCTTTGAGTTTCACCCATAAAGGGTGTGATAAGGTTTGCGAAGAGGGGAAAGCTTAGCCCCTAAGTATATTAGTCCATTTGAGATTCTTCAGACTGTTGGTGATGTGGCTTATGAGTTTGCTTTGCCCCCTAATCTAACAGTTGTTCATCTATTTTTCATGTTTCTATGCTTCGTTGCTATATTCCTGATGAGTCTCATGTCACTCATTGGGAGTCGGTTCAGTTAGATCAGCGGTTGTCCTTAGTTGAGAACGTGATTTCTATTTTAGCTAGTGATGTTAGGCGGTTGCGCTCTCGAGTGATCCATGTCGTTAAGGTCCAGTGGTTCTTATTCTCGGATCTTTGTTGATTCAGGTATTACTTTTCCTCAGTTCAAGGACGAACTAGATTTTTAGTAGTGGATGATGTAACGATCTAAAAATTTGATGAAATATGTGAAATTTACAATTTTGTGTGATTTGACTACTTTACCCTTCCCCGAAGTTGTATTATGGTATTCTTGAGATGTGGGAGTGATTGGCATGGTTTTCGATGCATTTTGATAACATTTATACGATATTGTGATTTTTTATGGCTTTGAGAGCCTTATTTTAGACTTATGGAGATATCTTTTGTTCCGTGCAATGAATGTCCAAACGAACTACTCTAGCAGCTCCAGAATATCGATTTTAGGCTAGGTAGACCTTTGTTTCGGGTCCCGGTGCACCCGAGCTCATTTTGACCTATTGATCGGAAAGTTGGAAAATTGAAAATATGGGTGTGGGACCCACAATTGATCGAAATAAACTTGGATGGTAAATACGACCTCGCCAACAGATATAGAATGTTGATTTTATGGCGTTAGAATGTTTGGACCCTCAGTTTGAAAAATTATGATTTCGGGCTTCGGGGATCAACTTTGTGAAAATGGTATTTTTTCAAAAATCTGAACTCACCATTGCATCTAGAATGTCAAATTTAGTATGGTTGCATAGTTCGTTTATGTAAATCAGACTCCAAATGAATTTCGAACACCCTGACGAAGTCTGTTTCGACTTAAGGAAAAAATCTGCACTAAAAATTGCAGAAAATCTGCTATATAACAATTTTTTTTACTCCTTTTGACCAATTTTGTTCATTTTTCAATTGGACTCTTGGGAGTTAAACCCTAAAATAGTGTGGGAGGTCAAAAGTAAGTCTGTAGGAGTTTAGGAAGCTAGATTAACACCTATTTCATGATTTTATTACGGATTTAAGATAAGAACTCACCCTTTTCTTAGTAATTTCTTAATTAATTTCTCAAAACACCAAATATCTTAGGGCTTGATTTCAAACCCCAGTTTTACTTATTTTTACTTGAACAATATTTTTATCTTATAATTACTAGTTTTCATAAATTTAACCCTTAAAACAACTCCGATTTTTTATTTTAATCCGGATTTCAAAGACTTTTACCCGGTAAAGCTTAAAAATGGTTTTTCTTCAATTTAAAGCTCGTTTTTTGCTCAATTTGACTTGGGTTTTCCGTAGTATATTTCTAAAAATATGAGGAACATATTTTTGAAGTGAAGTTGTGATTTTTCCCTTCTTTTTCGAAAACTCATTTCGAGGGTCCGTTTTGACCCCGAACCAAAAGTAGTCAATATTATTATCGTTGGTTTGTTTTAACTCATAGATTTCATATTTGATATTCTTAGTGGAGTTCGGGATCATTCATGAAAATTAAGGTCATGGGTTGTAAGTGCAACGAAATAATTTTGGCTTTTGAGGTAAGTTATGGCTTTACTCTTTCAGACTGTGTTAGATAATAAATGATGATATAAAATGCATGTTAAGAATGAAAACTAATCATGAAAATGACTATCTATGTATTGTGCCCATGTGGGGGCCTATATGTGATGTAATTATCGAAATTAAGATATTATGTGATGTGTGTGACTGTGTAGAGTCCTATGTGGTATTGATAACCCTAAATACATGTGAATAATTGTACTGTATTTTTGAAATACCTAATATGGTACCATTGCTATATTGTAATATATTCATACTTGTTGGTATATGAGACATGTGGAAATTCATGGATGAAACAAAAATAATGAGTGGATATTGACACACATGGTTATGAACATTGCATCGTCATTCTCATGTCATCATATGCATCATTTTACTTGTTCATTTTACTATTTTATATATACTTGTTGACATGTATGTGTACTTGATTTATTTTTTATGTTATGTATGTGTCTTAAAAATACTGAAAATACTGGAATACTGGATATTGGTATTCGATATTTGATTTTATGGACCATCTCCGAAGGATTGTGAAAAAGATGACTTGCATATATTGGTGATCTTGAGGCTGTGTGCCAAACTTAAGGCTGTGTACCAAACTTAAGGCTATGTGCCAAACTCGAGGTTGTGTGCTAAACTTGAGGCTGTTTGTCAATACCATGCATTATCATCATCCTCATCATCATCACCATATACATTGCACCCACTTTATTTTTATTATGTTGTATTTGAATTGCCATATTAACTTGTCATCTACCTATATGTTCTATATCTTGACTTGTTAATGTCTAATTGCTCTATCTTCCTTTAATTATAATTGATGATCTTAATTATACATTTCTCTTTTTTGTTCTACTTGTATGTGATATTATGTATATTTGTATCCCTATCATGTATGTTGTTATATTACATATGGATATTATTGAATTGTTAGTGCAAGTGGTGTGGACTACCGTTGTGGCATATTTTCTTATTGCAGTTGACGTTCCCTTAGTATATATTTTGTATGCTTTATTTTCTACTTTGTTCGGGCGGCCAATGATACCTACTGCGTACAAGTGGACCATACTCATGCCTATTGCGCCCTTTTGGTGTAGGTCCTAGGGTGAGTGCGCCTCAGCGTGATTGACTCAAGCGATTATTGGAGATCCCAAGGTAGCAATTGGACATTCATGTGCCCGGAGTTCACCTCTATATTTTTATAGTAGTTATGCCTTTATTAGTATTCTAAAATAAATATTATTCCTTTGTGGTTATTTTTCTGATGTATTTGACTTTTGGATAGTATTAGTAGTTCTTACACTATTGATGCCTAGTTTTGGGAATGATTCGTATTTTGGATAAGTCTTTTCTATATTTTTATGATTACTTGTATTGTTTGGCTTCGTTCTAGAAGCTTTATATTTTTGTCTTTTTCTATTTTTGTATCAGTTTGGGTGCTAGACTTACTTGTCAAAGTATATCGCGATGTGTCATCATGACTTTTATTTTTGTGGGATCGTAAAAAATTGGTAACAGAGCAGCCAAGTTTCATTGGTCTCAATGGTGAAAGAACGGGATGTCTAATAGTGTCGCACGAATTGGTACGTAGACATCCGTATTTATCTTCAAGAGGCTATAGGACAACTTTAGGAAACTTTCCTCATTTTTTTCTTTATCGTGCGTAGTTCCTTCATACCTGGAATTTTGAGTTATGTTTCACTCTTTCAGTGTGAATGGTGTTACTTTTATGCCTTTCGGTTTAAGAGATAGTATGCAGAACGAGCTTGACCCTTTAGAGCAAGGCTCCATGATAGTTGCTGAGTATGATGCAAGCTTCTATACCCTGTCTAGTTATTCCTTAGATAGATTTCCACCGAGTCTGAGAAGATTCAAAAGTTCATGAAGGATTTGGATGTCTCCTTTTTTTTGCTACATCTCAAATAGTTATGTTTAGGGATTTTCTTGTTGAGTATTGTGGATCATGCTAAGATGACAAAGTAAATTCTTAGTGCATATTAGGTGCCAAGAAGGTATGATGTTTTGGTTAGTTCAGGAGTCAGACCACTTAAGGCAAATATTTCAGAGGTTCTCATGGATACCATAGTAGGATAGTGGCAGATTTATAGAGTTCAAGTGGTAGAGCTTCAAGTTCAGTAGTTCAGGGTGGCCGTTCGGGCCCAGTTAGACCTTCTCCTACTGAGACTAGTCGTAGAGGTTACTATAGGTATGATAAGATTTGCCTTGTGGCCTGAAACTGTCCATACTGGGTGATCTGAGTTCTCCTATTTCATATGTGTGGGGTAAAGGTGCTACCAGAGGTACGAAGGGCAGAGTTAGTGAAGCTCGAAGGGATGGGTATGGGACCACTCAGGCAGTTGGTCATCGTGGGGCTACCCAGACAACTGGTGCCGTGGTCAGTGTCATGATATACAAGCCAGACCCGAGGCAGAGGCTTATGATACTGTGATTACAGGCATCATCCCCATTTATTTTAAACTTGCATTTGTATTATTTAATCCCAGATCAACTTTCTCCTATGTGTCTGTGTATTTTGCTTTAGGTTTTAATTCTGTTAGTGAGCCTCTTGCCATGCCTATTCGTGTATCTACCCTCGATAGGTGATTCCTCAGTGGTGGATCGGGTGTATTAATCTTGTGTTGTGATTTTTTTTGGGTGTGAGACTTTAATAGACTTGCTTGTGTTAGACATGGTCGATTTTGATGTTATTTTAGGCAAGGATTGGTTGGATCCTTATCATGTTGTCTTGGATTGTTTTGCTAGGAACGTGACTTTAGCTTCGCTAGGTGTTCCAAGGATATCTATGAAGAGTGTACTTCATTCAGGTCCAAAGAGGATTATATCCTATATTCAGGCTCGTAAATTGGTTGAGAGGGGATGTTTATCATACTTAGCCCATATTCATGACACCAGTGTTGTTTTGCCTCCTTCCTTGGATTCTATCCGTATTGTCCGTGAGTTTATGGATGTGTTTCCTATGTAGTTGTCTGGTATGCCTTTAGATCAAGATATTGATTTTGTTATTGATGTTAAGTTGTGAACCAAGCCTATTTCTATTCATCCTTATAGGATGGCCCAGCAGAGTTGAAGAAAATGAAAGATCAGTTGCAGGTGTTGTTGGATAAGGGATTTATCTGATCGAGTGGATGTGGAAATGGATCACCATAAACTTTATGACTGGTTTGCCTCGTACATATCATAGTTATAACATTGTTTGGGTCATCGTGGATTAATTGACCAAGTTAGCTTATTTTATTTTGGTTCAGATATCATTTAGTGATGAGAGGTTAGCCCGTGTCTACATTCGTGTTATTTTGTGCTTTCATGGTGTGCCAGTGTCCATCATTTCAGATCGAAGCCCTATGTTGTAATATCCTGAACTTTTCCTTAAGCCTAATTTCATCTCTAGAAGGTTAAGGAATGACTTTCTATGTAAGTAACATTTAAACCATATAGAATTTCCCTAATTTCGACTTTTTATCATGTGGGAAATTTAATTATCTTTCCAATGAAATAAGATCTGCCCAAATCTGATAATCGAGCAAGGATTTATGTCTAAATTAAGTTCTAGACGTAAAACAGCGTCACTTTAGTGTTTGGTGCATCGTGGAGAGGGTCTATTAAACAATTGTCAAATTCCAGTGGAACTCCACGATAGTGGCGTGTCGCGCCGAAGTCCAGGTCCCAACTAGTGGGACAACGCGATGGCTCCGCATCGCAGTAACTCCCAGATTCCCATTTGTCAATTTCCAGTGAGCCACCTCGATAGTGGCGCATCGCGGTGGCCCACAAAATCGGGCTCCCAGTTATATTTTTCAAGTTTTGTCAGAAGTTAAAAAGGATATTTTGGACTTTTTCTAGCCACTTAAATCATCCAAACACCTAATTTATGGTCATTACAAGCATCATATACCACTTTTCTCAAAAAGCCCTCAACCAAAAACCCTAGTTCAGCAAACTTCTCCTCCAAGAAACTTAAGATTTCTCCATTAATTCTCCAAATTGAGTCAAGATTCCAAGTTCTTAGTGCAAGAATTTCATGAACCCTCATTTAAGAGTATGAATAGAGTCCCAAAAGCTAGAGTTCATCCAAAGCTTCTAATCTAAGGTATGTGGTGTTTGATTAAGAAAACTTCTTTCGTTTTTGTGCCCAAAGGTTCGTTTTTTTGTAAATGAATTTCATGTTTTTGCAAGTGGATCTATACCCAAATTTATATTATTTTGATAATATGAATTGATAAGTTGTTCAAGTTTTGAATTGCATGATTATTTTGTTTATTTATGATTTGAATTGATAGTTCATGCTATAAATTGCACATTCCTATATTGATGTGATATTTTCAAGTGTTTCCAAGATTGGTGTCATGAATTAAGCTTTATTGTGAAATTGTGATCCTTTAAGAATATACATGCCTTAAGTCCAAGAATGAAATACTGATACTTTCTAAAGTGTTTCAAGAAGTGTATTGATATTTCCATGCTATTAAAGCTTTGAAGATGATTGGTGATAGTCTGCCAAAGTTTCAAGAAAAGAGTTGGTTTTGATCCTAAGCTAAGAAATAAATCCACACTATTTTGATTTAAGTTAAAAGGAAGCATAGCTGGATTCCTTTATACACTTTTGTCTTGTTTAAGGTGGATTTCCCTAAAAAGTTTTGAGCTTAAGTAAGAGAGTAGTATTTAGAATTGAGTTGGGCTTGATTCCAAGGTCTCATGCCCTCGAACTATGAGCCACCGTAGGATTTGATTTACCCTAAGTGGGTTAATTTAGTGATCAATAAAAGTTAATGGTTCTATTCTAATATCAAGAATAGAGTAGCTCTTCCAACGTGGGCAAGACGTTGGACTCCATGTAGCTCACATGGTTTATGTCGGTTAGAAGAAACTCCCAAGTTTAATAGAGTCCCGAGTCTTAAAGTTCTAAATCCTTAAGTTTTAAAGAAGTTCTGCTCTTTTCAAGAAAAAGCAAGGATTTGACAGTATTTGTATTTCAAAAGTTATGATCCTAAGATTCCTAAGGTCCTCAAGAGTCATAATCTTTAAGTTCCAAAGAAGTTCCTTGTTTTCATAAGACTAAAGTATATGATCTGAAAGTTGTTGTTTTAAGATTTCATCTAGTTCATAAGCTTGAGAATGAATAAAGAATCTAGATTTAGAATAAAGAGTAATGACTCACATGATTTATATATATGTTTCTTATTCATACTTTGAGAGTTTTATTCTAGCTATGTGAGTTATTTACAATTGCATGTATGTTTGCTATAAAGATTTATAATGCTGAGTTTTTAATTGCATACACCTCCATACGCTCAATACATCCTCAGAGTACTGATCTACATATACGTCTGTGTGCTACATTGTCTCATAATATAGGTTTAGGTGCTCAGTCTCAGCTGCGATAGTGATCTTTGAGCATCTCATCCACATCTCTATCTTTTGTGAGTCTTCATGGTTTGAGGACCTATATCTGCAGCTTTTTCTCTTTCAAAGTATTTTGAACATTACTTTTAGATTAATTCGAGTCAGTTGGAGGTCTGTCCTAATAGCTCTTTATTGAGTAGTAGAGGCTTTGTCAGACTAGACTGTTAGTGATGTTTTAGACTTGTCAGTATGCCGCCATTCAGATAGTATTCCTTTGTTATTTTAATTAAGATAGATTATAATAGTACGCTTATTTTTCTATAATTGTCCTAAACTAAGAGTTGGGAGTAGTAGCAAGCTCAAAGGGTTAGCTTAGGGCTACTTGTAGCCTTAAGCACTGTGCGACATCTTGGGATGAGAATTTTGGAGCATTACATATGTTCACATCTCATTTTGGGAAGACTTTTCAGGATGAGTTGGGTACTCGGGTTAATCTCAGAAAGCGTTTCACCCCTAGACAGATGGCCAGTTATAGTGGACTATCTAGGTTTTGGAGAATATGGTCTGCACATGCGTGATAGATTTTAGAGGTCAGTGGGAGTAGCATTTGGCTTTAGCAGAGTTTGTATATAGTAATAACTACCATTACAATATTGATATAACTTTTTTGAGGTGTTATATGGGAGGAATTGTGCTCCCTAGTGGGTTGGTTCGATGTTTCAGAGGTGATACCTCAAGGTAAGGACTTGCTTTATCAATCTTTGGATAGAGTTTGGGTCATTCAAGATAGGCTTATATCTGTTTAGAGTAGAGTGCTATGTTGATAGTAGACTACGTGCCTTGAAATTTGGTGTTGGTGATCGTGTTTTCCTTCAAGTTTCAAACATGAAGGGTGCGATGAGGTTTGTGAAAGGAGCAAACTTAGCCCCAGGTATATTGGTCCATTTGAGATTCTTCGGACTGTTAGTGATGTGGCTTATAAGTTGTCTTTGCCCCTTGATCTAACAGCTGTTCATCTAGTTTTTCATGTTTCTATGCTTCGTCACTATATTCCTTAAGAGTCTCATGTCATTCGTTAGAAGTTGGTTTAGTTAGATGAGTGGTTGTCCTTTGTTAAGAACCCAATTTCCATTTTGGCTAGTTATCTTAGGCAGTTGCGCTCTAGTGTGATCCCTGTAGTTGAGGTCCAATGGAAGCGGTGACCTATAGATGAAGCTACTTGGGAGTTTGAGTGTGATATGCATAGTTCTTATTCTCAAATCTTTGATGATTCAAGTATTTCTTTGCCTTAGTTCGAGGACGAACTAGATTTTTAGTGATGGATGGTGTAACGACCTACAAATTTGATAAATTATGTGAAATTTGCAATTTTGTATGATTTAAATTTTTTACCCCTCCCTGTAGTTGCATTATGATATTTTGGAGTGTGGGAGTGATTGGCATGGTTTTCGATGTATTTTGGAACCATTTATGTGATATTGTGGCTTTTGATGGCTTCAAGAGTCTTATTTTAGACTTATGGGGATATCTTTTGATCCGTGTGATGGATGGTCAAACGAACTAGGCCAGCAGCTCTGGAATATCAATTTTAGGCTGGGTAGACCTATGTTTCAGGTCTCTGTGCACCCGAGCTCATTTCGACCTATTGATCGGAAAGTTAAAAATTTTAAAATATGGGTATGGGCTCCACATTTGGTCGAAATGACCTTAGATGGAAAATCCAACTTTGCCAGCAAATCTGAAATTTCAATTTTAGGGTGTTGTCATATTTGGTATGATTTAACGACTTTGAAATCTCATTTCGACCCGCGGTTTGGAAAATTGTTATTTCGGTTTTCAGAGTTTAACTTTCTGAAAATGATGTTTTTCAAAATTTGACTTCACCAATGCATCCGCAACATCGAATTTAGTATGGTTACATAGTTCGTTTATGTATATAAAACTTTGAATGAATGTCGGGCACCCGGTTGAAGTCTATTTCGACTTAAGGGAAAAAGCTGCACTAAATATTGCAGAAAATCTGCAATATAACAGTTTTTTACCCCTTTTGGCCCATTTTGTTTATTTTTCATCTTGCCTCTTGGCATTTAAATCCTAAAATGGTGTAGCAGCTCAAAAGTAAAGTTTGTAGGGGATTGGTAAGCTAGATTAACCCCTATTTCTTGATTTTATTATGGATTTAAGGTAAGAACTCACTCTTTTCTTAGTGATTTCTTGATTAATTTCTCAAAACTCCAAAAATCTTAGGGATTGATTTTAAACCCCAGTTTTACTTATTTTCACTTGAACAGTATTTTAATATTATAATTACTATTTTTTCATCAATTTAACCCTTAAAATAACTCTGAGTCATGATTGTAACTCAGATTTCAAAGATTTTTATCCGGTAAAGCTTAAAAATCATTTTTCTTTAATTTGAACCTCGTTTTTTTACTCGATTTGACTTGAGATTTCAGTTGTAGATTCCTAAAAATATAAGAAATATATTTTTGAAGTAAAGTTCCAATTTTTCCCTTCTTTTTTGAAAATCCATTCTGGGGGTCTGTTTTGACACCCTGAACCAAAAGTAGTCAATATGGGTGTCGTTGATTTTATTTTGATGCATAAATTTCATATTTGATATTTTTAGTTGAGTTCTGAATTGTTCATTTAAAGTAATGTCATGGGTTCAAAGTGTAGTGGACCGGTTTCGGCTTTTGAGGTAGCTTATGGCTTAACTCATTCAGACTGTGTTGACTAGTAAATGATGATACAAAAAGCATATTAAGGGTGGGAACTAATCATAAAAAATGGATATCTATGTGTTTTGTTCGTGTGGGGGCCTATATGTTATGTAATTGTTGAACTTATTATATTATGTAATGTGTGTGTTGTGTAGAGTCCTATGTGATGTTGATAGCCCTAAATACATGTGAATAATTATACTTTATTGTTGAAATACCTAATATGGTACCATTGATGTATTGTGATATATTCATACTTATTGGTATATGACACATGTGGAAATTCATGGATGAAACGAAAATAATTAGTAGATATTAACACACATGGTTGTGGAAATACATCATGTGGATTAGGTGTGGAAATACATCACATGGATTGGTGTCACGACTAAATACTACCCCTAGTCGCGACAACGATGCTTACTGTATAAAGTGACCACAGGCTAACCTATGAGCTGGTACCTGCTGTGAGCACTAAGTAAACTGATAATAAACAAAATACGTGGAAAAAGAAATTGATAATGCCATAAGGTTATAAATACTGAAACACAATTAAATCACAGATCTAAAACATATGAAGACCTACTAAAAAGACTGCTAAAATAACTGATAAACCGACTAACTGTCTGAATGTTTGAAAAGCCTCTAACTGACTGACTGTGAAGTTGATGGGACAAACCCCCAACTAACTCTGACTAAATAGAAATACTAAACTACTTAGATAAATTGAAATGAAACAATCATGTACTCAATAGATGAGGACACACCATGACTACTGCTATCGATAAGCTGAACTGGCTAAGCACGGTCATAAAACTGTATATCCAAACCTATGATATAATACATCATAGCGTGAAGAAAAGTAAGCAGCCAGTACTTTGAATGCACTAGTATATGAGATGAGTTTAGTCTATAATGTAAGGGCTAACCGTGCATGAAGTAATGATTGGATGAATAGCATGAGATAACTGAGTATGTATGAAATACTAAGAAGGCAAGACCAAGCATATAATGTTTTGAAATAATCTTTAAACTAAATTACTAAAATCTGATAACTGAATAACTGGAAGTCTGTATACTATGGTCAAGAAAACCTGAACTAAATTCTGTACTGAATAATGTACTAAGACTATGGGAGGTATCATCTAACCGAGTTAGAAGGGTGCCAGTATCGTGCCACGGGTACTAACAATGGCTGTGTGGATCTACTAAATTGATGTCCCAAAGGACTAAGGAGTAATCCTGTACCGGTAGGAAACTCATGAGATATGTGTCAACCCTAATCTGGCAGGAAGAAATCTTAAAGCTATGATGGCTATGTAGTTCTGAAACTTAGGGCTTCCTACTAAGGGTCAAACCCTAAACTGGCAAGAATGCCCCCATCCCTGGATCGCTCGGTGCGGAATCCTTCTCTCAACTGAACTGATACTGATTACTGGATTAAACTAAGATTAACTGTACAAACAACTGATCATAATAACTAACTGAATGATAATGCTCATAAAATATTTAAAATTATTCTGAAACTATTAAAATTTTGTAAACAGCTAAGTATCGGGTGTTCATAAGCCTCCAACATTGTATGAAAATAACAATACGGACATATAAAAGCTTTGACAACATAGTAGGGAATCATTGTTTAAAATCCAACACTTAGGCATTTCATCAAGCACATGAGAGTCATGAGCTTAAGCATGGGAATGGGTAAATCATGTGATTATGACATAATTACAATACTAAAACCATTAGTTAGGGATTTAACATGAAAATTTCATCATTAAAACCTGTAAAGGCTCATTCCATCGAAACACTTGTAAACACAATACATAAATCAAAATTCATTAGAGCTTTATGGAGATAATTTATCATAAACATGTAAAATTCATCATTTAAAATATAAAATAAGATTCTTGGACTCCATGGGTAAAAAGGGACCATGCATGAACATCACACATACCTTAAAGGCTTAAGCTTAAAAGTGGAACACCAATTCGGATACTTTCTTAAAAGTTCTTGGATTGGAAAACTTAAATTCTTGGTTTCCTTGGAGAGGGGGTAATTGTATTTGATGTTCTTAGGAGATGATTAGGGTTTGTTTTTTAGAGGAAATTGCAGAATAAGGGAAAATAATACCCTAACTAAAGCTTTAACTCGTGTTTCATGAATTGATTCGATGGGAAAGAAAATAATTGCCCCTCAGGAGATTAAATTCATAACTAGAATATAGATTAAATGGGCATTGTGATCGGCGAGTGTCTCAATTCTATTAGTAGCGCAAAGCGAAGCTATCGCACTGAGCTGCTGGAATTGAAATCCAAACACGACCCAGTCCTCATCTGAAAAATGAAAACTTTCCTAAGACATGCTCCTTATACCCCTGAACATGAATCAACTCAAAAACTAATACCTCGGAGTCGGTAAGACTAATTTAAAAATCCTCAAAGTTAAGAGGCCAAAAATAAGACTAAGTCCCCAAAACTTAGTGAAATTTTCAGTCTTTAAGCCTCTTATGCATGTAACTAGGAACTGAACTAAGCTAAGTATAATACAGGGAATTTCAATATCTCCCCCTTGGGAACATTCATCCTCGAATGAAATGTAATAAGATGAGAATGCTAGGGAAACTGAAATCATATACTGAACATGCATACCTGAAAACATGATTACATGACTGAGTTTGAAACATGATACATGACTAAACTGAATTCATGAATGCATGCAAACACATGTGAATGATTATATAGTTGGGACTGAGATTGGAAAAGAGTCAATCTAAGAAGGACTGTTACCTTAAGCTGAGTCTGAGTTTGCAAAAAAAATATGAGAGTACTTGGTACTATATTTGCTTCTTCTTCCCAAGTGGCTCCCTCAACAGGCTGACTTTACCAAAGAACTTTGACCAAGGGAACTTCTTTGTTCCTTAGTCTACGAATTTGATGATCAAGGATCTCAACTAGGATTTCTTCGTAAGAAAGGCTATCCTAAACATCTGTGCTTTCTAAAGAAATTACAACAGTTGGGTCACTAATACACTTCTTTAATAAAGAAATATGGAACACTAGATGCACTGATGCCAAATCTACAGGCAACTCAAGCTCATAAGCTACCTTTCCAAAATGACTTAAAGTTTTATAAGGGCCAACAGATCGGGGATTAATCTTCCCCATCTTGCCAAATCTCTCCACTCCCTTCATGGGTGAGATTTTAAAATATACCAAATCCCCAACTTCAAACTTCAAATCTTTTCTCCTCACATCTGCATAGGATTTCTGACAACTTTGGGTCGTCTTAAGCCTCTCCCTAATCAATTGAACCTTCTCCATTGCATCAAATACAAATCTGGTCCTATTAAAGCAATTTCACCTACCTCAAACCAACTAATAGGAGATCTATATCTCCTCCCATATAGAGCCTCAAATTGAGCCATCTGAATACTAGAGTGATAACTTTTATTTTATGTAAACTTGATCAAAAGTAAGTGATTATCCTAACTACCATTGAAATTAATAACGAACGCCCTCAACATATCCTCTAGGGTCTGAATGGTACTCTCTCCCTGACTGTCTATCCGAGGATAAAAAGTTGTACTGAGATGAATTTGGGTACCAAGACCCTTTTGAAAAGATCTCCAAAAGTAAGAGGTAAACTAAGTACCGCTATCTGAATTATTAGATACCAGAACTCTATGCAACCTAACCAATTCTTTAATATAGATTTTGGAATAATCCACATCTAAATAAGAAGTATAGACTACTAAGAAATAAGTTGATTTGGTCATTCTGTCAATAACAACCCAACTCAAATCATGCTAACGACGAGTATGAGGTAAAACCGTAACAAAATCCATCTTCACCTCTTCCCACTTCCAAGTGGGAATACTGAACTCCTACAATATGCCACTAAACCTCTAGTGCTCAACCTTAACTTGATGATAATTAGAATACTTAACTACAAATTCTGCAATATCCCTCTTCACACCACTCCACCAGTAGATTTCCCACAAATCACAGTACATTTTTGTGGCCCATGGATGTATAGAATAACATGCACCAAATGCCTATGCAAGGATTCGTTGTCTCAAACTATAAACACATGGTAAACACAACTATAACACCTCATAGAATTCTCAACTTAATTCCACTCTTAGTATCATGCATGGAGAATTTACAATCTGAAATTTTTCTAAGTGTTGAAAAACTTATCCATATTTTAGGCTCCTAAACTTCAATGAGTTTTAAATCGATCTTTTTGACACCGAGATGAATATTTTTGAGTTGTTTCATATTCAGGGGCGTAAAAAGGGTGTCTCGAGAGAGTTTTAGATTTTTTAGATAAGGTTTGAGATGTGTTTGCATTTCAAAAATAATAGGTCACCACAATTGCACCGCGTTGCGGTGCCTATGGCGATGGGGCTTTTGGCGAATCATGGTGGGGCTTTAAAATAGGATTTTGCTTTGAATTTTAATTTTGAAGGGTAGTTTTGACTTTTCCCCAAAACCCCAAATCATGATAATAGCTGATTAAATCATTATTAGGGCATTATATGCCCAAAATTACTTAATTTCTCTTAAGAACATAACCCTAACTCTTCCTCCAAGATCAATAATCCAACCTCTAGGCTCAAGATTTTCAAGAATAAAGTCAAGACTAGGGTTCCAATTTTCAAACTAACATAAGGTATGTGGGACTACCCTAAACTCCATAGGCATAAGTTTTCTTTTTTTATCAAGTTTAAAATTTTATTATCTTACTTACAAAGAATGTTTGATATTATTTTGAAAAGAATGCATCATGGAATCATTTTGATGAAAGCATACGTTTGTCTTAAAGCATTTTTCATAGAATTGAACTATAACTATGTATAAAGGATTTTGCTGTATTGTAAAGGTGGATGAGAGCATGAATGACACCTCTCTCATCATGAAATCTTAGATTTCAAGTATGATGGATTGTTTAAACACATGAAATTTTCTTGAAGAAAACTTAATAACGATCATGGAATGATACAGTTTATGACATGTTGAGAGGATGTTTTTGAATGGTGAATATTTATCGTGTCAAATTAACAATTTCTATGGGTTATAAATAATGCAAACATGATATGACCATCGTATGATTGTACTATTGAGAAAGGGTGTTTTGATGTAAACTCAAATAAAAATTTATTGCATTACTCTCTCTTACTTGATGATTAAAAATAATAAGTGTTCATTAATATAAGGATAAGTAAAAAAGGAATAAAGATATGTTATTTGAATGACTTACAAGTAAGAGTATGATGATACCCGGTGATGACATGCCCTTAACAAGATAAGTTTTAAGAGTTTTGATAGTATGAAGCATAATTTTTGGTAGAACTAAAAGTTGGGCTTAAGAGAGCTAGTTGGTTACCGAAGAAGGCGTTTGAGTGTAAGGTCTCATTGCTACAAATCGTATTTATCAATGTAGGACTTATGATATTTATTATCCTGAATGGGAAGATAGTTAGGATATCTCACATGGGGGAATTCTTGTGGTATATTCACATAGGGGGTATCACCAATCTTTATAAACTCCAATCCTGGTAGCCAACTTGGATTGAGGGCTTGGCCACTGAGTTAAGGGCAGATTCCACATAGCCCATGGAATTACATATTTGTAGGGTGTACAAACTAGCTCAGAAGAATCATGAAGAGTGAGTTACAGTTATCAAGAATTGTTTGAAATATCATTTCAATGTGCCAATATATTTTTACTTATATTATGTTCTCTGTTATTTTGAAAGGCTCTCACTTACATTGTATAAAACTTCCTATTTTGGGTTATTTCACATACCAGTATAATTGTATTGACCCCCTATATTTCAGGATCTGAGGCTCAGTCCTAAGGTCCCACTAAGTAGTAGATCAGTTTGTTAGAATTTTACAGTTGGTGAGCCTCCCTTATTTTAGAAGGCCATGTTATGGACATTTTCATTTTTTTTTCATGGTTCGACTAGAAGCCTCGTCTAAGTTTTTAGACAAAAGTTTTTTTCATGTTGTTAGAGGTTTCACATATTGGGTCATGTGTTTTGAATATTTATGAACTTATATTCGTATTATTTAGTTAAAGTAAAAGAATGAACATGTTTCCATTTTGTCATATTTTTTTGTATTTCCTTTTAGCATATGAATTGTGTATATGATTACCTGTTAGAGAAGGGCCCTCGGCCCTTTATGGTTCGGGATGCCCATTATGGCCAGGGCCTCGGTTTGGGTCATAACAAACTTGGTGTCAAAGCACGGCTCATGGTCCCAGGGTGTCTGCAAAATTGCATCGGGAAGAGTCCTATTTATAGTGTGTAGTATGCCACACTTATAAGTAGGAAGCTACTAGATGATTAGGAATGTCTCTCTTTTTTGTCAAGATTTAATCCATTCTATAGAGTCTGAATGCCCTCTAATTAATGATTTCCTATATTTCAGAAGTTGATCATGCCTCCTCGTTGATCCAACAAATAGAATACCCAAGTTGAGGATGTCCACCCTACTCGTGGGATACAAACCTATAAGAGAGCTTGTACTCCAGAGTTTGTTGCTACTCCGGTAGTCTCCCATCTCAAACTAGTCCACCTAGGGCTCCTCGATCTGGAGCTAATCATACTTAGACTTCCCAGAGTGAAGTCTTTAATGCTGAATTCCAATATTTTATGCACATAATTTCTCAGTTTGTGGTTTCTCAGGTCCGTCGGTCTGAAGATATAGGGTTTATGTCTGGTTCATCTAAGATTACATGGGTTGGGTAATTCAAGAGGCTTAACCCATCTATATTTACTAGAACAAAGGTTGAGGAGGACCCCTAGGGTTCATTGATGAACTGGAGAAAATTTTTAGAGTTTTGCATGTGAATGAGGTTGAAGGGGTTGACTTGGCATCCTATCAGTTAAAGAATAAAGACAATCAGTGGTATAATGAGTGGAAAGATTCAAAGGGTAGCGATGTTGAGCCTTCTGTATGGGGTGAGTTTATGGAAGATTTCCTAGTTTGTTTCTTTCCCCAAGAATTGAGGGAGTCAAAGGCTGAAGAATTTATGAACTTAAAATAAGGAAAAATAAGTGTCAAAGAGTATATATTGAAGTTCAGCCAGATGTCCCATTATGCTCTAAAATTGATGGGTAACATGAGGGCTCGTATGAGGAAGTTTGCAATCGGATTCTCAGATAATTTAGTATTGCAATAAAAGGGAGCAATACTAAATAAAAATAAGGATTTCTCCAAGTTATCACTGCACATGCAGTAAGTAAACAGCAAAAAAAAAAGGTTGGCTGAGGTAAATAAAAAAAAGAGGAAAGTTGGGAGAGATAGATCCATAAATTAGAATAACAGTCAGCACCAAGGTTTTAATTAGGGAAATAGGTGGTTTAAAAAGAAGTTTTAGAGCAATTCTCAGTCGTCAACAAGTGCACCCATGCCCAGGCCTTTGGGTGAGCAACGATTTCAGCCAAGAGATAGGCTTAGAGCTCAGGGTACTCAAATCCTAGAGGAGTATGACTCAGCCATTTAGGTCACATCCTCATTGCAGCAATTGTAGAAAGAATCACTTGGGGAGGTGATTTTTTAATGATTAAGTGTGTTATATGTGTGGTCTACCTGGGCATATTCATAGGGACTATTCCTCGAGAAGGGATGTTAAGAGAGTGAGGTCCCAAGAAAACTCCATAGCCCCACCACCACCCACTGGTACTATTTTATCTATAGGAAGTGGTCATAACTGGTTATATGCCTTATCAAACTTCCAGGATATAGAGGCTTCACTAGATATTGTTATGGGTATGTTACAAGTTTATAATTTAGGGAATATTAAGATTGATGAGGATGTGATGCATCTTATTAGGGCAGGGTGGTTGAAATTAAGGCTTACTTTAGGATTTTTATATGATAAAAAGGTGCCCTCAAATCATAAAGGTAAGTTCTACAGAGTGGCAGTTCGACCAACTATACTGTATGAAGTGGAATGCTGGCAAGTTAAGAACTCCCATATCAAAAAGTTAAAGGTGGTGGAGATGAGGATGTTGAAATAGATGTGTGGTCATACCAGGAAAGATAGGGTAAGAAATGAGATTATTCAGGAGAAGGTGGAGTGGCTTTAATGGGGGACAAGATACGAGAAGTACGGTTACACTAGTTTGGGTATGCGATGGGGAGTGGATATAATGCTCTGATGTGGAGGTACGAGTCACTGGCTATGGATGGTGTTAGGTGGGGTAGAGGTAGGTCAAAGAAATATTGAAAGGAGGTAATTAGGCATGATATGGAGCAGTTACAGCTGATAGAGGACATGACCCTTGATAAAAAGATATGGAGGATGTGGATTAGGGTAGAGGGTTAGGGGGTGGGGGTGTTTCTTTATTTGTATTTGATGTTTCTTTTTCATGGGTGTTGAGTGATGTTTATGATTTTGGTTAGATAGTTTTTCAGTAGTATCTGGGGGATGTTATATTACCTTATAGATACCGGTGTTCGTTTATTTTTCATAATGTACTAGTCTAATGCACTTATGTTTTGTGATTTGTCATACTGTTATCGGTCCTAAGTCGGGGTTCTATCGGAAATAGCCTCTCAACTTCTTCAGAGGTAGTGGTATGATCTACATACACTCTACCCTGTCCAGACCCCACTATATGGGAATACACTGGGTATGTTATTGTTATTGTTATTGATGTGTATGTGTTACTTGATCCCAGGTCTACCTTGTCTTATATGTCCCCATATATGGCAATTAGTTTTGATTTTCAGCCTGAAATTATTTCAAAACCTTTCTTTTTTTTCACTCTTGTTGGTGACTCTATTGTGGCAAAGATGGTGTATAAAAATTATATGGTATTTGTCTGTTGTCTTGATACTGTGGCGGATCTTGTAGAGCTTGATATGATTGACTTTGATGTTAGTTTAGGAATGGATTGGAATTATTCGTGTTATGCCATACTAGATTGTAGAACCCGAAAAATCACTTTGTCCTTCCCAATGAACCAGCGAGAGAGTGGGAGGGGTATTCATTAGAACCTAGGGGAAGTTCATATCTTATCTCTGAGCCCGTAAACTTATATCAAAAGGGTGTTTGTACTATTTTGTTTGGGTTAAATATTGTAGTACTGAAAGTCCTTCTCTGCAATATGTCCTCGTAGTTAATGAATCCCCAAAATTCTTAGTACTGAAAGTCCTTCTCTGCAATATGTCCTCGTAGTTAATGAATCCCCAAAATTTTTTCCTGATGATCTCCCTAGGATACCGCCTGATAGGGGTATAGATTTTGGCATTGATTAGTTGTCGAACACTCATCCTATTTTTATTTCGCGATACAGAATGGCTCCTGAAGAATATAAAGAGTTGAAAGAATAGTTAAAAGACCTTCTTAATAAAGGTTTTATTTGTCCTGGTGTCTCTTCCTAGGGTGCATATGTACTCTTCATGCGTAAGAAAGACGGCTCTCTCCATATGTGTATAGATTATCGTCAACTAAATAAGGTCACAGTTAAAAACAAATACCCTCTTCCTAGAACTGATGGTCTTTTTTACCAACTCCAACGTGCCAAATATTTCTCAAAACTATACTTTCATTTGGGGTATTATTAGTTGAAGGTTAGAGAGGCTGACATCCCCAAAACAGCCTTCCGAACTCGATATGTTCAATATGAATTCTTAGTTATGTCCTTCGGGCTGACTAATGCCCCTGTATCTTTTATGGACCTAATGAATAGGGTGTTTCATCAGTTTCTAGATCTATTTGTCATAGTCTTTATTGATGATATTTTGGTTTACTCTAAATGTGAGGAGGAGCATGCCAATCACCTCATCCTTTAGACCCTCAAAGATAATGAGTTATATACAAAGTTTTCCAAATATGTATTCAGGCTTAGTGTTGTTACTTTCCTGGGGCATATCGTTTCTAGTGAGGGGATTAATGTTGGCCCTCAAAAGGTTGAGGCATTGAGAAAATGGCCTAGGACCACTACTCTGACTAATATACGGAGCTTCTTCGGTTTGGCCGGGTATTACAGAAGGTTTGTAAAGAGTTTTTTTCCATAGCTGCTCCACTTACTAAATTGACTCAGAAGAAAGAAAAATTCTTGTGGTCTGACTCTTGTGAGAATAGTTTGAGAAACTTAAAGACGAGTTGACTATCGCTCTAGTTTTAACCCATCTTGAGGGTATAAAGGGCTTTGTTGTGTACTGTAATGCATCCCGGGTGGGACTTAGGTGTGTGCTTATACAGCATGATAAAGTGGTGGCTTATGCATCTAGGCAGTTGAAGGTGTATATAAAAAATTATCCCAGTCATGATTTAGATTTAGCGGTTGTGGTGTTTTCACTTAAGATCTGGTGGCATTATCTTAATGGGGTGAATGTTGACATATTCACTGATCACAAAATTTGCAGTATGTTTTCACACAAAAAGAACTCAATCTCAAGCAGAGGTAGTGGTTGGAATTGCTGAAGGATTATGACATGAGCCTGCACTATCATCCGGGCAAGGCCAATGTGATGGTCGACGCCCTTAGCAGATTGTCAATGGGCAGTCTTTCTTATGTTGAGGAACAAAAAAGGGAGTTGGTGAAATATATTCACCGGCTTGCATTTGAGATTTCAACTTATGGATTCCAAAAATGGCGGAGTAATTGCTCATAAGATAGCTAAATCCACCCTATGTGCTAAAGTTAAGAAAAAGTAGGCTGAAGACCCTATCTTGTTGTAGATTAAGAATGATGTTGGTCAATAGAAGGTGATGGCATTTGAAATTGGTGGTAATGTGATTTTGAGGTATCAAGGTAGTCTATGTGTGTCGAATTTAGATAGGTTGTGAGAAAGAATTCTCGATGAAGCTTATACTTTAAGTTATGGTGTTCGCCCAGGCTCTACTAAAATGTATCATGGTCTTAAGATGATTTATTGGTGGAATAATAAGAAAAGGGATGTTGCAGATTTTGTTTCTAAGTATTTAAATTGCCAACAAGTCAAGGTAGAACATTTGAGACCAAGTGGCACTTCCCAAGAAATACCCTTTCCTATGTGGAAGTAGGATATGATTAATATGGACTTCATTATGGGGCTTCCAAAGTCCCAAAACCAATATGACTCCATTTGGGTGATTATAGAATGAATGACCAAGTCCGCTTATTTCTTTCCAGTGTAGATGAATTATTTGGGGGATTACTATTCTAAGTTGTACATTCAAGAGATAGTCCATTTGCATGGTTCTCCTTTATCTATCATATCCGACCGAGGTACACAATTCTCTTCGCAGTTTAGCGGTCTTTTCAAAGGGGTTTAGTCACCTAAGTGAACCTGAGTACCGCCTTCCACCCTCAGACATATGGGCAGGCAGAGCGCATCATTCAAACCTTAGAAGATATGTTGAGGGCTTGCGTGATAGACTTCTAGGTTAGTTGGGTGGAATATATGTCATTGATAGAATTCTCCTACAATAATAGCTACCATTCTAGTATTCAGATGGCTCATTTTGAAGTACTTTATAGAAGGAGATGTAGGTCTCTGATCGGGTGGTGTGAAGTGGGTAAAACCCAATTGTTTGGGCTAGACCTTGTTTATCAGGCAATGGAGAAAGTGAAGATCATTAGGGAGCGACTTAAGATAGCTCAGAGTCACCAAAAGTCTTATGCCGACATTTAAAGGAGAGAGTTAGAGTTCGAAGTTGATGATTGGATCTTTCTAAAGGTGTTCCCTATGAAGGGAGTCATGCGATTTGAAAAGAAAGGAAAGCTTAGTCCTCGTTATATAGGGCCATACCAAATTGTGAGAAGTATATCGGTGGGGTTGAGTATGAGTTAGATGTTCCTGTAAGTATGCCTTATGTTCACCCAGTATTTCATGTATCCATGTTGAAAATTGTATTGGAGATCATTCCTTGGTGTTGCATATAGAGGAGATCAATGTAAAAGACTCTTTGTCATATGAAGAAGAACCCATTGCCATTTTGGATCACCAAGTTTGGAAGTTGAGAACTAAGGAGATAGCTTCGGTTAAGGTGTTGTGGAAGAATCAAAAATATGAAAAAGCTACTTGGGAATCGGAGGATGACATGCGTGAATAGTATTTGACTCTCTTTGAACCAATGGATGATGATATTAAAGGTACAAATCTTATACTACTCTCTCTCTCTATCTTTTTCCTTAGTGTGCTTGAGATCATGCTTATCTGTGTCCTGAGTCATTATTCGGGGACGAATGATCCCAAGGCGGGATAATGTAACACCCCAAAGCATTCTCTACTTGATTTTACTCTTAGTATCATGTATAAAGAATTTACAACCTAAAATTTTTCTAAGTGCTGAAAGACTTAGCCATATTTTAGGATCCTAAACTTCAATGAGTTCTAAAATCGATCTTCATGACCCCGAGATATAGATTCTTGAGTTATTTGATGCTTATGGGTGTAAAGGGGATGTCTCGAGAAAGTTTTGAATTTTTCGGATAAGGTTTGAGACGTGTTTGGATTTTGTAAATAGTAGGTCACCGTGATCGCACCGCGTCACGGTGCCTATGGCGATGGGGATTTTGGTGCATTGCGGTAGGGCTTTAAAATGGGATTTTGCTACAAATTTTAATTCCAAACAGCATTTTTTACTTTTTCCCATAACCTTAAATTGTGATAGCAGCAGATTAAATCTTCATTAGTGTATACTCAATTTCTCTCAAGAACATAACCCTAACACTTTCTCCAAGATCAATAATCCAACCTATAAGCTCAAGATTTTCAAGAAGAGAGTCAATACTAGGGTTCCAATCTTTAAACTAAGTAACATAAGTAATGTGGAAAAACCCTAAACTTCATGGGCATAAGTTTTATTTTTTTATCAAGTTTAAAAATCTATAATGTTGTTTACAAAGAATGTTTGATATTGTTTCGAAAAGCATGCATCATGGAATCATTTTGGTGAAAGCATTTGTTTGTCTTGAACCATTTTTCATGGAATTAAACTATAACTGTATATATGATTTCTTTGCATTGTAAAGTTTGGTTGAGAGCATGAATGACGAAACTCCCTCTCCCATCACTGACATCTTTGATTTAAAGTGTGATGGATTGTTTAAACACATGAAATTTTCTTAAAGAAAACTAGAGGGTGGATTCTTTAATAACGATCATGGAATGATACAGTTTATGACATGTTGAGAGGGTTTTTTTGAATGGTAAACATTTATCGTGTCAAATTAACAATTTCCATGGGTTTCAAATGAAAATCTATTGCATTACTCTCTCTTACTTGATGTTTAAAAAACTATGGGTGGTCATTAATATGAGGATAAGTTAAGCAGTGCTACAGATATGTTATGATATAATTTGAATGACTTGGAAGTCCGAGTATGACGATACCCGGTGATGACATGCCCTTAAAAAGATAAGTATTGAGTGTTTTGATAATATAAATCAAAATTTTTGGTAGAACTAAAAGTTGGGCTTAAGAGAGCTAGTTGTTACCTAAAGAAGGCGTTTGAGTGTAAGGGCTCATCACTGGGAATCATAGTTTCTGATGCAGGACTTATGATATTTATTATCCTGAATGGGAAGATAGTTAGGACATCTCACATGGGGTGATTCCTGCGGTGTACTCACATGGTGGGCTATCACCAATCTTTATGAACTCCAATCCTGGTAGCCAACCTGGATTGGGGGCTTGGCCACTAAGTCAAGGGTGGATTCTACATAGCCCATGGAATTACATATTTATAGGGTCATGACAACATCCTACCCTAACAACGTAACACGCTATCTCCTTCTTTAGAAAAAGCCTCTACTTTCTGATCTCTAATTGATTCCTTTAACTTAACTAAACTAGAATCCCTATCTTGTTTCTCCTTCACTTCGGCAACCAAAGAAATTCCGAACTATTCTGAACCCAAACACTACCTTTAGCTGAATCAACCAATCGAACACCTAATCTAGCAAGCTAATGAACCTCCTGAACTAACCTCTTCATATCATTCTCAACATGAGCAACACTACCCATAGTAAATCTACTAAGGGCATCTGCCACTACATTGGCCTTGCCCAGATGATACAACAATCTAATATCATAATCTTTTAACAATTCTAACCACTTTCTCTGACAAAGATTTAAATCTTTATTCCAAAACACATACCACTAACTTTTAGGATCCGTGAACACATCAACATGAACCCCATAAAGATAATGCCTCCAAATTTTCAAGGCAAAAACAACTGCTGCTAACTCAAGATCATGGGTAAGGTAATTCTTTTCGTGGGGCTTAAGCTTTCAAAAGACATAGGCTATGAACTTAACTCTCTGCATCAACACACAACCAAGACCAATTCTGGAAGCATCACAGTATACAGCAAATCCATCTAAACTATCTGGCAAAGTCAAGACTAGGGTTGAGGAGAGTCGAGTCTTCCACTCCTGAAAAATCTTCTCTCAAGAATCTGACCACCAAAACTTGAATAAATTCTAAGTCAATCAATAGATGGGGGATGCAATAGATGAAAACTCTTTAACAAATCATCGGTAATAGCCAGCCAAACCCAAGAAATTCCTGATATCTGATGGAGTAGGCTAGTTTCTCATGGCTTTGGTCTTTTGAGGTCCAACTCTAATTCCATTACCAAAAGTAATATGGCCAAGGAAAGCTACTAATCTTATCCAAAATTTACACTTACTAAATTTGGAAAACAAATGATGGGCTCTAAGAGTCTGCAATACGATTCTGAGATGGTTTGTATGATTATTTTCACTATGGGAGTAGACAAGAATATTATCAATAAATACTATGATAAACATGTCCAAGTACTTCTTGAACACTCTGTTCATAAAGTCCATAAAAGCTGCTAGTCCATTCGTTATTCCAAAAGACATAACTAGAAATTCAAAGTGACCATACCGAGTTCTGAAGGTTGTCTTCGGGTTGTAACATTCTTTGAATCTGAGCTGATGATAGCCAGATATGAGGCCTGTCTTAGATAAATAACTGGCACCCTGAAGTTGGTTGAACAAGTCATCAATTCTGGGGAGTGGTTATTTATTCTTGATTGTGACTTTGTTCAACTGACAGTAATCGATGCATATTCTGAGAGAACCGTCTTTCTTATGCATGAAGAGGACTGGAGTGCCCTATGAATAAATACTGGGCCTGATGAATCCCTTATCTAAAAAGTGTTTCAATTGTTTTTTAAACTCCCTGAGCTCAGTCGGTGCCATTCTATAAGGCAGAATAGAGATAGGCTAGGTATCTAGAAGGAGATCTATTCTGAAGTCAATTTTTCTTTTGGAAGAAATTTCGGGAATATCTTCAGGGAACACATTTGGAAATTTCCTTACTACTGAAACTGACTCGAGACTAGGAGTCACAAAATTAGAGTCTTTGACTCAAATAAGATGGTGTATGCATCCTTTAGATATCATTCTTCTTACCTTAACATAAGACATAATTTGACCCCTAAGCACTGAAGTACTACCTCTCTATTCAATGAATGGATCATTAGAAAACTGAAACTGAACAACTCTATTTCTATAGCCAACTGAATAATAGCATGAATGGAGCCAATACATGTCGAGAATGTTATTGAAATTAGTTATCTCTAGTTCTACAAGCTCTACTAAAGTGATTTTTTAAGATACTGTAACTGGGCAGTTTGTATATACCCATCTAGCTATGACAAACTTACCCACTGGGGTAGACATTGAGAAAGGCTCTACTAATGTCACTGGACTGACATCAAAATTGACAGCTATATAGAGGGTGACAAAAGAAAGTGAGGCTCCGAGGTCTAGTAAAACATACACATGAAGATGAAAGACCTATAACATACCCGTAACTACAGCAGGAGAACAATCCTAATCCTTTAGGGACTGAAGTACATACATCTTGTTCTGGCACTGACCATTGGTGGCACTAAAAGTAGCTCTGTGCTGGGTTGTACGACTGACTGGAATTGGAGGACGATTGTACTGACTCTGCTGACCAACTTATGGATATTCTACGATACTGTGTCCAAGTTTACCACATCCAAAACACACATCACTGCTATACCTACATACACCCTGATGATTTCTACTATATTTTTGGCAAAATAGATTAGTACGACCGTTGTTCATACTACTCTGGGACTTGGATCCTAACGCCCTATACTGACTATCATTCTGAAACTTTGGCACTGGCATACTAGATAAAGATAAAATTGGGGCTAAAAATTTCAGACAAAACTGAGAACTATTACCACCTTCTGACCTCAGCTGAGAAAAGTTAAAGCTACCTATTCTGGCCATCTTATTCTCCCTCTCTCTCGCTTAGTTTTTGTTCCTCAATTTGTTGAACATGAACCATAAGCCTAGATATGTCCATCTCCTTAATCAACATAGCATTACTACACTCCTTGATCACACTATTACCTACACCAGAAACAAACTTACTCATTCTAGACCTATTGTCTGGAACCACATTAGGAGCATACCTTGCCAACTGAGTAAACTTAAGCGAGTATTCCTTAACACTCATATTACCCTACTTTAAATTAATAAAATCTATCACCTTAACTTCTTAACTCAGAAGTAAAGAACCTGTCTAAGAAGGTTGTGTCAAACTCCCACTCTACAGGCCCTGCCTTATCACCCCTATCCTCCTTCTACTGCTTATACCACTTATGATCTACATCCTATAACTAATATGCAGCTAACTCTGCACTCTCACTCAAAGTAATACCCATTATATCAGTCACCTTCTGAACCATATCAAGAAACTCCTTTGGATCCTCTTCAGACTTGGATATCAAAAACAAAGGGGAATTCATGCGGGTGAAATTTGGAATCCTAGCTGTTGCAGTATTTTCCAATGGATTAGCTGGGGAAATAAACTACTGATTGTTCTGAGCATCTACTGAATAAGCTAAGGTAGTTAAGGCAGCTCTGAACTCAGCGTGAAAGGCATGCTTATTCAGGGGATCTTCCTAAATAGGCGGAGGTGCAGATTGATTTCCATTTCTTTTTTGATTGTTTCTTTTTGGAGGCATTGTCTATAAACGGAAATAAGAATGAGTCAGAAAGAGGGTTTTAAATAGATTTCATGCTCATTTGTATGACATGAATAGTGAAAGAACAGCAATTTTTCCTAAAACATCTTCTAGCCTCTTTTCCATAAGTATGGCTCACTTCACACCCATACATAAGACTCTACTCAATGTGGATTTTAAAACTCCCTAGGAAACCGTAAAACTTTAGGCTCTGATACCAAGTTTTGTCACAGCCCAAGGTTATCCCCTTGTTGCGACAACGGTGCTTACGGTCACAAGTGACCACAAGCTAACCCATGAGTTTGTACCTGTTGTAAGCACTAAGTAAACTGATAATAAACAACATATATAGGGAAAAAACTGATAATTCCATAAGGTTTTAAATACTAAAACACGATTAAATCATAAATCTAAAACTTATAAAGACATATTGAAAAGATTGATAAAACAACTGATAAATCGACTAACTATTTGAATGTCTGAAAAGCCTCTAACTGACTGACTATGGAGTTGATGGGACAAACCCCTAACTAACTCTAACTAAATGGAAATCCATAACTATTGAGATGAACTAAAATGAAATAATCATATACTCTATAGATGAAGACTCAACACAACTGTTTCTGCTGATAAGCTGAACTATTTAATCACGATTAGAAAATTGTGCCTTCGAACCTATGATATAAGACATCATAGCGTAAAGAAGAGTATACGGTCATTACTTTGAATGTATTGGTATATGAGATGAGGTGATGAGGTTAGGTTGTAATGCAAGGGTTAACTGTGCATAAAATAATAACTGGATGAATAGCATGAGATAACTGAGTATGCATGCATAAAAACTGAAATACTGAGAATGCAAGACCAAGCATATAATATTTCTAAAATAATCTATAAATTGAATTACTAAAATATGAAAACTGAATAACTGGAAATCTATATGCTATGGTCAAGTAAACCTGAACTAAATTATGTTTCTAATACTGTACTGTGACTATAAGAAGTATCATCTAACCGACATGCCCCAATTTGAGCTAAGAGGGGTCTAACCTGTAACCCTAGTTGGAAAGGTATCAGTACCGTGCCACGGGTACTAACAATGGTTGTGTGGATCCACTAAACTGATATCCCGAATAACTAAGGAGTAACCCTATACTGGTAGGAAACTCATGAGATATGTGTCAACCCTAAGCTGGCAGGAAAACATCTCAAAGCTACGCTGGCTACGTAGTTCTAAAACTCAAGGATTGCTACTAAAGGTTAAACCCTAAACTAGCAAAAATTCCCCGATCCTAGGGTTCGATCGGTGCTGAATCCTACTCCCAACTGAACTGACACTGATTACTGGATTAAACTAGGCTTAGCTGAACAAACAACTAATCATAATACTGGACCAATCATAATGATTATGGAATATTTGAAATCATTCTGAAACTACTAAAATTATGTAAACTGCTAAGTATCGAGTGTTCATAACCCTTCAGCACTGTATGGAAATAATAATACGGATATATGACAGCTTTGAAAACATAGTAGGAAATCATTATTCAAAATTCAACACTTAGGCATTTCATAAAACATATGAGAGTCATGAGCTTAAGTATGGGAATGGGTAAGTCATGTGATTATAACATAATTACAACCATGAGTTAGGGATTTAATATGAAAATTTCATCATTCAAGCTTGTAAAGTCATTCCATTGAAACACTTGTAAACACAATACATAAATTAAAATTCATTAGAGCTTCATGGAGATAATTCATCATAAATATGTAAAATTCATCATTTAAAACATAAAAATGGATTCTTAGATTGCATGGGTGAAAAGGGCCCTAGGATGAACAACATGATACCTAAACCCTTAAGCTTGAAAGAGGAACACTAATTTGGATACTTTCTTGAAAGTTCTTGGGTTGAAAAACATAAATTCTTAGTTTTCTTGGAGAGGAGGTAATTGGATTTGATGTTATTGGGAGATGATTAGGGTTTGTTTTTTACAGAAGATTAGAGAATATGGGCAAATAATTCTCTAACTAAAGTTTTAATTCATGTTTTTACGAATTCAATTAGAAAAGATATAACTGCCCCTCAGGTGATTAAATTCGTAACTGAAATTTATATTAAAAGGGAACCGTGATGCGGTGGGTATCTCGTCGCTATAAGCAGCACGACTCGATGCTATCATAATGAGCTACTAGAATCAAAATCCAAACACGATCCAATCTTTACCCGAAAAATCCAAAACTTCTCCGAGACATACTCCTTACACTCCTGAAAATGAATTATCTCAAAAACCAACACCTCAGAGTTGGGAAGACCAATTTAAAAATTCTCAAAGTTAAGAGAACAAAAATAAGACTAATTCCCTAATACTTAGTGAAATTTTCAGGCTTTAAGCCTCTTATACATGCAAATAGGAGCTGAACTAAGCTAAGTATAATACGGGGTATTACAATTGATTATGGAAATACTCATTTTGAATGGTTGTAAACATTGCATCATCATTGTCATGTCATCATATGCATGATGTCAAGTATGTGTACTTGATTTATGTCTTATGTTATGTATATGTCTTGAAAATACTGAAAACACTGAAATACTGGATATTGGTATCGAATATTAGACTTTCTAGACCATCTTCAATGGATCATATTAGAGAATAGTTATGGATATTGGTGATCTTGAGGCTGTGTGTCAAACTTAAGGTTGTGCCAAACTTGAGGCTGTGTCCCAAACTTAAGGCTTTGTGTCAAACTCAAGGCTGTGTGCCAATACCATGCATCATCATCATCATATACATTGCTCCTATTTTATTGTTATTATGTATTATTTGAATTGTCATATTAACTTGTCATCTACCTATTTATTCTATATCTTGACTTGTTAACGTCTAATTGTTCTATCTTCCTTTAGTTAGATTTCATTATATTGATTATACATTTTCCTCTTTTGTTCTACTTGTATGTGATATTCTGTTTATTTGTATCCCTATCTTGTGTGTAGTTGTATTATATATGGATATTATTAAACTTTTAGTGCAAGCGGTGTGGGCTACCATTGTGGGATATTTTCTGATTACAAGTGACGTACTCTTAGTATATATTTTTTATGCTTTATTTTCTACTTTTCTTGGTCGGCCTATGATACCTACTGAGTACAAGTGGACCGTACTCATGCCTACTGCACCCTTTCGGTGTAGGTCCTAGCTCGAGTGCACCTCAGCTTGCTTGACTTGAGCGATTATTGGAGCTTTCAAGGTAGCAGTTGGACATTCATACGTCCAAAGTTCACCTTTATCTTTCATAGTAGTTATGTCTTTAT
Source organism: Capsicum annuum (assembly GCF_002878395.1). NCBI lineage: Eukaryota > Viridiplantae > Streptophyta > Magnoliopsida > Solanales > Solanaceae > Capsicum > Capsicum annuum. The sequence continues at coordinate 172,206,456 of NC_061114.1, read as the reverse complement.
TAGTATTTAGATAGTGATATTATTCCTTTGTGGTTATTTTTTTGATATATTTGACTCCTGGATTGTATTAGTTATTCTTACACTACTGATGCTTGGTTTTGGGAATGATCGGTATTTTAGATAAGTCCTTTTCCGCATTTTTATGATTACTTGAATGGTTTGGCTTCATTCAAGAAGCCTTACCTTAGGATATTTCGGTCTTTTTCACTTTTTATATCAGTTTGGGTGATAGGCTTACTTGTCAAGGTACGTCGTGATAAGTGCTATCATGACCCTCATTTTTTGGGGTCGTGACAAATTCTTTTCTTTAAATTAAAAATTATTTTTTTACAAATAATGTTTAATATTTAAAAAAAATCAATAATCTATTATGGCTAAAAAATAAGGCCCCTCAAATTTGGGGGCCAAAGGCGATGGCCCTTTTTCTTAAAGGGTTGAGCTTCCCCTAATGTGATGTCTGGTTATTATGGTAGTGCTAGCTCTAAAGGCTACTTTCATGACTTGAACTCATGATTTATAGGTCACACAAAGATAACTTTACATTTTTTCCAAGATTCCTTCTTTTGTATAATACAAAATAAGTTTAAGGCCTTTTTTGTAGTTTGGCTTTAGATCACCAACTTCATTGAGCCGTATTTGTCAATAATATTCTTCGTATTTATAATTTCTTAAGAAATTTATGAAAAAAAAAAGCGGACAAAATGTGATGGATGGAGTATAACTCATTACTTTCAAAAAAAAAAAAACTAATTAAGCCCTACAAAGTTAAACCTTATGTTGGTAAATGAACAAAGAGATTAATAATGAGACTGGCGGAAAATTAATTTAGATAGAATCCCACCCTATTGAATTTGGTTTTGAAAATTGGCAGAAATGAATACAGTACTATTCCAAGCGATTGGGCTATCTTGATTGTGAAGAAAGTTCATTGGAAGTTGGATTAATCATGAGTTCGAATTCTTAGCCTAACTAATAGTAATTGACAGCTCAGGGTGCCATAATGTGATATATATTAGTAATTTCATTCATTATTGGTTAGGATAAAATTACTGAATAACTTATTTCATGTTATAAATGTACCATATATAGTGAATGTCTACTTTATCATATATAGTAAATACCTACTTTACTATATGTATGTCTATTTATGGAAAAGCTACAAACCCCAAGGTTAGTTTTTCTCTATAAATAAAGGGATTTTTCTTCATTGTAATTCATCCCTCAAGAGAAATAAGGAAGTCTCCTCTCTTCTCTCTCTATTCTTCTTCTTCTCTATTCTATATTTCCTAACACGTTATTAGCACGAGACTCTATCAAACAAGGTGAGATTATAAAATTAAAGGTAGTTTCATGGTTATTTGTCTTTTGCTACTAATGATACAATTATTGTTGAATTTGAGGAAAGATAATTGATTTGGAACCATTTACATTTTAAATTAATTCGTCAAGAACAATATTATCAAAAGGAATGATAATATGTTGGGTTTAAGTCTCATCGACTTATTACCTAAGACGCCTCTATATGAATAAGACACTAAGTTTAAATCTCAATGCATTATATTTATGATATAATGATGGCTAAGGTAAAATAATATCTTTGGTAAAAAGATATGAAATTTGTCCCTTCAAACATGCCCCATTCCCTGAAGTGAATGTAGTAACAGTGCATAATATGTTTGAAAGAAGACAAACCGATTGAATGTAACAATATAAGCGTGAACGGACAATATAATAATGATTACCAAAAGTGATGATATTTTCACACGCATAAGATATGTTTGAGAAAAATTCTCTATATTATATGTATGCCTCAATTTGCTTTTGTAATAGCAATATCTTAAAAGTGGTTATAGCTATCAATTTAATAGACTTAAGGTACGATTATATTTCATTCATCGGAATGAGAATTTTAATTGTTATAAGCATAGATCCATCCCCTGGGGTGAACGTGATGATATTTAGTAAAGCTCATCAATATAAACATGCACTTGATTATGATGGTACCCTAATTCACCTCCGAAAGAGGTAGAATAATTGCGAGGAGTTATTCTGAAATCTACTTTTCAAGTAATAAATCTGAAATTTATTCATATCATAGTAAAGATGAAAATTACTAAAGAAAAAAGTACATGTCATGGTAAACTTGGAGTTTACTAATATAAAAGTTCATAAGTTGACATGAACTATTGTGATATCTCAAAGATGTGAATATTAAGTATTAAATACATATTGAAGAATTCAAAAATTCTTCCTTAGCTTTTAATGTTGCTTGTTCTCATGATAAGTTGGTTGGACCAACCAATGTTGGGATTAGAAAATCTGAAAATTATAAAAGGTGAATATGGGTCCGTTCACCTATCATGTGATATGTTGAAAAGATGCATCAATAAGATGATCATATGTATATTTATTGTCAACTTGCAGTTTGACATTCATAAAGTTGTTTGCTCAATAAAATTGAGTTAAGAACATAACTTTCAGTTAAACCATTGAGAACAAAAGCTTCATGTGTTGGCTAGAAACATTACATACAAAAGTACTTGTATACATCAAACCTTCAATAAATAGTTAAACCATTGAGAACAAAAGCTTCATGTGTTGGCTTGAAATATTATATACAAAAGTACTTGTATACATCAAACCAATAAATTATGATTAATTTCCCCTCAAAGTTGGTTCTAAGTTAGGAATCATATGTTGTCCATCTAATAATTTTAATGTACGGTATACGATTAATAAATATGTCATGATGCACAAAGATGGATTCCTCAAAAAATATAGAGGATGTATGTTAGTTTTATTAACATAAGGGGGATATTATAAGTAGATATGAACTATGTTAGGAATTATCGTCACATCCTCATTCAAAAGATAATTCAAGTCAAATGCCAAAAGCATCTCATATTTAAGTTGCAAGAGCTCCTATTTTGTGTCCCTAAAGGACAAAGTCTATGCATATATGAAGCGTCATAGACCAATAAGTTTCAAATAAAATAATCCTTGAAAAAAGATACGGAGCAAATAATCATAATAAAAAGATAATGTGTTCTTGAAGAGCTTACAACATAATACTTCATGAAACCTTATGAGAGGTTCAGGTAGCTTAAAATAATGAAGTAACGAGATCTCAAAATATTATGTCACATTGTGAACCGATACGAAATGATATATCATCAATATCTTTGATACAATATTAGTGCAATATTGTGAAAGATCACGAGGATCTGAATTCTATGTTTATTTAAGCATGTTGACATAGAAATATTTATCAAGTGACATGAAAGGATGCATCTTGATAAGCATAAAAATTATTTGATTCGCAATCTAAACACTTGAAGATGTCACTCATGAAATGTTGAATATTTTCACTTGACAAAATTTACATGAAAACTTTTAAGGATTCAAAATGTTTGAAGCATATAAAAGTTTCTGGGAAACTTATTTATAATCCTTATATTGTATAAGCTTATAACTTGAAAATTATTGAAATCCTTGGAGAGTTTTCAAAACTAATAAAATATTTGCTTAAATGAGAAATATGCATAATTGAATAAGGGTTCATTCCAACCTCAAGAAAAGAATAAGGAAGTCCTTGGTTATGAATTACCATATCTTAGTGAAATTGATGCACTAATGTATCTTGCAAATACTATGACGTATGACATAGACTTTTTCGGTCAATTTTTTAGCAAGGTATATATAGTTCTGCCCTGACTAGGAGACATCAAAAATGTGATCAAATATATAAGCTTATTTTATTCTAAAGATTGTAGTCCCGATCTTGTTGGTTATGCTGATGTTGGATACTTATCTGACCCGTATAAAGCTCGATCTCAAATAATCTTTATGTTCACATGTCGAGATACTGCCATATCTTGTAGATATACAAAGCAGTCTATCTAGCCACTTCATTAAACCATGCTGAGATAATAGCTATTCATGAAGAAAGTCGAGAATAAGTATGGTTAAGATCCATGATACATCTCATTTGAGAAAAATATGGTGTGAAATGCAATAATGTATCCACAATTTTATACTGAGATAATGCAACATGCATAACACAACTTAAGTGAGGATTCATAAAAGAAGATAGAATGAAGCACATTTCACCAAAGCTTTTCTATACACATGAGCTTCAAACGAATGGTAATATTAACGTTCAACTGATTCATTCAACTGACAATGTTGCTGATATATTCACTAAGTTTCTTTCAACTACAACTTTCAAGAAGATGGTGCACAAGATCAGAATGCAAAGGTTCAAGGATGTTCTTATTAGGGGGAGTTAATACACGTTGTACTCTTTTTTCCTTACGAGATTTTATCCCGCTGGATTTTTCTTGTAACATTTTTAATGACGCAGCATTTATGCGTATTATCTATCAATTAGACATTCAAGGAGAAGTGTTACGAATGTACCATATATAGTAAATGTCTACTTTACCATATATAGTGAATAACTACATTACCATATATTGTGTATGTCTCTTTATGGAAAAGTTACAAACCCCAAGGTTAGTTTTTCCCTATAAATAAAGGGGTTTTCCTTCATTGTAATTCATCCCTCAAGAGAAATAAAGAAGTCTCCTCTCTTTTCCCTCTATTCTTCTTCTTCTTCTCGGTTTTATATTTCATAATATTTCGAGATTAGTTATTTAGATATTGTAATATTATTTTTGTTTCATATGAGAGTGGGATAACAATATCTGGATAACTAATTCTGAATTAATTAACCTCGAGATAATTTGTTTCCTAATAAAATGAACCCTTAGTATTAAAATTTAATTTATCATTAATAAGATAAAAATTTAATAAAATAAAAAAAAATTAGTAAGAATTCTAATCAAATTAAAATTGGACAAGTAATATACTTCATTCATTTTATTTGTCCACTTTGAATTTTGAACGCTCCTTAGAAATAATTATTGATACGAGGATTTTGTCATAATGCCAGTATTAATTGATGTAAGTAAAAGGTCTTGAAAAATAATTTGGGATAAGTAATTAATCTCAAGAACTAAACAAGTTAATTATCTTTTCTTGATATGTTAAAAGTGATAACTAATATAAAATTTTATTTTTAAAATAATGGATAAATAAAAGTGAACGCATCAAGTAAAATACATATACTCGGATCTAAAATTCAAATCCAGTCAAATTATAAATTGGATAAATTATACAAAATCACAAACTTAAGAGGTATAAATACATAAAATCCATGTCTTTTAAAATATGTCAGAAAAAAATATTAGAATGAGATATGAAAATATTATCATTTAATGCCTCAAATTTATTAGCATGCTCATGTAATTGATCATAGGGCTGAGCTGGTGGCAAACTTGCCACCTACTTCAACTCTTAACTGCAAGGAAATATCCTTGCCCAATCCTTAGAGACAGGTGGCTCCGAGATATTACATGCAAAAGGGATTGCAAATTCTACTTATAATACCACTGCAATAACTACTATTACTACTACTTTACTTCACCCTCTTGCACTACCTCACAATTATTACAACTACCTTCTCACTCAATCTCTATTTAACTAGCTCTAGACATAATAATGAGCAAATACACTCTTCCATTTCAAAAAAAAAATTGCCCTATTCCTCTAACTCGTCCACTGACACCTTCAACTATGAATAATATACCTCAATTTTCATTGCATGCTCTTCGCCACCTGCAACTATATAATATGCAACCAATCCATCCCTTTCATCAACCCCAGACATGGATAGTGAAAGCCTCACAAGACCATGCAGCCTTATTTTTAATGGACATGAATGGGGAGGGGGGGAGGGGAACTCTAGTCATTCTGCAAAATCAAAACTTTCTTGCTCAGTTGATCTCAGAAGGCATGAAATGAGCAGTCGAGTATTTTGTCAGTTAGATGTGGCTAACAATATAATGGATCTCTTAGCTTCATCAGTTACTCTGCGATATATCTACACCATATAGTCGTTGTGGAACCTTCCCCATCTCCTCAATCAATACCTGAACATGAATGAAATATCCTAAACTTTATTCTTTACTCCGCAAGAAATTATCAATGTCAATCTGTTCTTCTTCCCATGAACTTTACTTTAGGTCCAGCAAGGTCAATTTATAATTTTGAATCCACCTCGTCGGGTTCCAATACAAGAAGAAGTAGAAGTTATTCCGCCGAAACGAACCTCATTCATAAAAATCTCAAACTTCAAAAATGCATCTCTCATGGTATTCCTTGAGTATGGGGACAAGGGGTACATCTTGATATGCCCAATGTCTCTTCTCAAGAGCTCATTCGATCTAAGGCCTGCTATAAAAAGTGCCCTTGCGAAATATGTTGTTTTGATGTTTCCGACTCTGAGATATAGTCAATTTTTGAATGGGGAAGTTTCTAGTTATTATTCGACATACTTTTCTCCAATGAGTCAAGCCACCTACTTCATTGTGTGGGATCTTAAAACTAAGCTTAATGATTACTTGGGTCTCATGCATAAATTTGGTTTTGATGATTACTAGAAAATGCCTGCACAAAGTCAGTCAGGGGGTATCGTACTTCTCTGGCCCACCAACTTTGTTAGTCTTACCCTCTAAAGTCAATCCCATCAAGAACTTCATGCACTGATTAAGTTAATTTCCGAAAACACTCGATGGTATTTTTCTGCTATTTATGCTGGCAGTGATTTTAAAACCCATTTATCACTTTGAAAAAATCTTGAGAATATTTCAACCTCTAATAATTACCCACGAATGATTGCGGGGGACTTTAATAAGGTTCTTACATTACTACTACGTAGAAGAGTGAAAAAGCACACATGAGTTTGACTTCTTACATTACTACTACGTAGAAGAGTGAAAAAGCACACATGAGTTTGTCAACATGTGTGCTTCTTGTCATTCTTCGGTAAGGGCATTTCTATTATTTTATTAGTATTGCTATTTTTAAAATATTATACAACTTTGCTTTGTATGATGGTACTTTTTCAATTTTAGACAAAAAGTTGAGAACTTATTCTATTTATTACTACTTGGGTAACCAACAGCTTTTGCTAACCTTTTCTACCGTGTGGGTCTTAGTTTGATTTTTCTTTGTTTTTTCCTTTGGTTTCTCTTGCCTACAATGTTCACTTAAAAGCATTTTTCTTGAAATTACACATTGACTGAAATTATATACTGTTAAAGATTATTCTTATTTATTCCTAATTAAATATTATAAGTCATTTGCGTATTAAAAAATTAATAATGTTTAATAAAAAATAAAATTAATATTTATGATATGTTTACTTCGACTTCTTCAATCATGATTTTATTATATCACTACTGATTAATTATATATAAGTCATTATCTACCTATTAGAAAATTAATAATATTTAATAAAAATAGACATTTATGACATGTCTGCTTTAATTGTTTCAACCGTAATTTTACTATATTGCCACTAATCAATTATTATAAGTCATCTAAAAATTAAGAAATTAATAATATTTAATGAAAAAATAAAATAGATAAAAATGATAAATTAATGTTTTAAATTCATTTGACATTTTATATAAGGCTCACTTAGTTTTTTTTACAAGTATTTTTTATAGTAATTTTATTATATCACTTCTAATTAGTTATTATAAGTCACTTTCTACTTCGCTGCTTCAACTATAATTTTATTATATTATCTCTAATTAATTATTATGGTCATCTAACCATTGTGCCATATAAATTGGAGTAGAAGAAAAAGTGTTTAGAATAATTTAAAACTTAAATTATTTTTTAAAACATAATTAGAGAAAGACTTTCAAAAATCTCAAAAATCATTATAACCCAATAAAGAAAGAGTAGGGGTAGGACCCCACACAATGCCACAAAAGTTCGGACAAAAAGAATAATATATATTGTTCGAAAATGACATAAAAGGTATTATAAATTAAAATAATTAACAATTTAAAATAATTAACAAAAAATTAATATGCTATGTGTTTCAAAAAAATACTATGAATCACAAAAATTAAAAATTTAAAAATTTAAAAGAGATAAAATATTTGGGTGACGCTCAAAGTTATATCAGTGTTGCTTAAATTGAAATAGACGAAAAAGTATTATAGATCAGAAAATGAAAGCTTAAATTATTTTTTAAATATAATTAACTATCATGCCGCAAAAGATTGGACAAAGAGAATAATATAAATTATTTAAAAACTACATAGAAATATTATAAGTTACAGTAGTTAACAACTGAAAATATTTTAAAATATATTAAAATATGATTAATTATGTAAATTCAATATGTATCACATAAAATTATTTAGAAACGCGAAGAAGCAGTCACCTACTTCTTCCGTGATTTTATTGTATTACTCGTAAATAATTATTATATGTCATTTATGTATTTACAAATTAATAATAATTAATAAAAAAAAAGTAAAATAGACAATTATGACATATAAGTTTCAGTTGTTTCAATCATAATTTTACTATATCACTCCCTAATCAATTATTATAAGTCATCTAGGTATTAAAATTAATAATATTTAATAAAAAAATAAAATAGAAACAAAATGATAAATTAACTCTTGATGTTTTAAATTACTTTGACACCTTATATGAGACCCACTTAAATTTTTTTGCACAAATATTTTTTTATAACATTTTTGTTATATCGCTTCTAATTAGTTATTATAAGTTATTTAATACATATGTGATTCACCACATCATGATATTTGATTGGATCTTACATATTAGAAAATTAATCATGTTTTATAGAAAAAGTAAATTAAGCATTTATAACATTTCTGCTTCAGCTGCTTCAACGCTACTTCAATCGTGGTATATGATTAACTTTTGAAATTATCTTAGTGTCACGTAAATTAGAATAGAAGAAAAGGTATTATAAATCACAATAGTTAAAAAATTAAACTATTTAAAAAATATAACTGACTATCAATGTCCCAAAAATTTAAATAAAAAGAGTAACATATATTATTTGAAAATTACATACAAATTATTAATACCTTTCAATTAATGTACTTAGGCTATACAGGTAATAGATACACTTGGTCAAGTCATAGGAAAAAGAAAAAGTTGATCTTAGAATGAATTGATCGGATTTTTTCTCCTAATAGCTGGTTAGAATTGTGGCCTAATGCACATATTACCCATCTCCTGAAAACTCATTCCGACCATAAAACTCTCCTCATATCCTTAACTAAAAGGTACTCCTGCGGTAATGGTAAGCCTTTTAAGTTAGAAAAATTTTGGATGGACTATCCGGGCTTTAATAATATAGCTTCGACTAATTAGGATAATAAGAATTTGCATGATGCGATTCTTGTTTTCAAAAAAACCGTTATTAATTGGAGAAAGACTATTTTTGGAAATATTTTTCAAAAGAAGAGGCGTATTTTAGCTCGATTAGCGGGAATTCAAAACTCCCCTTCTTACATCACTAGTACTTTTCTCCAAACTCTTGAATCTAGTCTAAAACTGGATTGTAATGATATCCTTAAATCAGAGGAAGACTTTTGAGAAATGAGATCTCAATCAATTGGCTTACTAAAAGGGATGCAAACACAAAAAATTTTCCATCTCTCAGTTATTAATAGACGTAGACGTAATAATAGTTCTTACTTCAAGGATATGATACCCGGATTACTGACCCTATTAAAATTACTAATCATATTCTTAATTATTTTATAAATTGTTTCACTACTAGTCATAGTTCTACTAATTCGCCGCATCTTAAAACTTAGACTCCAAGCTTCCATTAAATAGACCTTTCTAGACTAGATAGACCCCTATAGGACTTTGAAATTACCCAAGATCTTTTTTTCTTAAGCCTTTTAAAGCCCGGGGACAAGATGGTCTTCACCCGCACTTCATCCATTCTCAATGGAAAACGATTGGTAAATCTATTATGGATATGTGCCACCAAATGTTTACTCATCAACAATTGGCTAACTCCATGAATGATACTCACATATGCCTCATTCCAAAATGTGTTAATGCTAATCAATTAAAAACTATAGACCTGTTAATTTGTGTAATACTACTTAAGAAATTGTGACTAAGATTATTGCCAATCATATAAAGCCTCACTTACCTAATCACATTGGATCTTACCAAATCAGTTTTCTTAAAGGTAAGGTCGTAGAGCTTGCGATAATGCTATTTTTTTTTCAAGAACTCATGACTCATCTTTGCAACACTAAAAGTAAAAAAAGTTGTCTAATGCTCAAAATAGACTTAGAAAAGGCTTTTGACCGATTTTAATGGTCTTTCGTCTATCGTACCCTTTTTCTCGTTAAAATTCTCCCTAAAATTACTAATCTTATTATGCATTGTATTTCTACTTGAAACATTTCCATATTAGTTAATATCTCACAAATTATTTACTTCTCTCCTTCGAGAGGAATTCGTCAAGGGAATTTCATGTCCCCGTATAGTTTTATTCTTTGCATGAAACTGCTTTCAGCTTATATATGTCATCAAGTGGATATTTTTCAATGGTTCCCAGTCATGTTGAACTCGAATGGTCCTCCCTTATCTCATCTATTCTTTGCGGACGACCTTACCCTTGTATCTAGAGCTAATGAGAAATCTATCAATACCATGTATGAATGTATGCAGTTCTTTTAAACTTTATCAAGTTAAAAGATTAGCGCTTCCAAATCCAAAGCCATTTTCTCTCAAAAATAACCTATCAATATTATTAAGCTTATAAAAGATCGTTTTGATATTCCATTCCCCGTTAATTTTGGAAAATATCTAGATTTTCCTATTTTGAACTATAAGCCTAAGGGTGTCGATTTCCAATTTTTCCTAGATAATTTGAGGAAAAAACTAACCTCTTGGAAGACCAACTTTCTTTCCCAAGCAAGTAGACTAGTACCTGCTAAATCTACTTTTAATGTCATTCCTGCTTATACGATGCAGTACTTTAAGCTCCCCAAAAAAGTATATCACTCTATTGACAAAATTCAAAGAGACTTTCTTTGGGGTTCTAATAAGCAAAAACAAAAACATCATTATCAAGCTTGGGATAAAGTGACCTCTTCGAAGGAAAACGACGGCCTGGGTCTTTTAACAGTGTGAAATAAAGAATAAATCTTCCCTTGCTAATCTCTCTTGGAGACTCTTTACAAACCACAGTTCCCTTTGGGCTTGTACGGTTATCTCTAAATATAATGGTCAATTAAGAGGCTCACCCAACTCTTTTATTTGGAATAATATCCTATCTGGAGGAAATTTTTGTAATCAAGCTACGACCTAGGCCTCCGCATCAGAGCAATCAATCAATATATGGTCCCATCATTGGATCTCGGAAACTCGTCCCCCTTAGATATATTATTTATGGGCCTCTTCAAGTTGGGGAGGAAAAACTTTCCCTCTTCGATATTTGGAATGGTTCTTCTTGGGATTGGGCTAAACTTTCATTTGAAATTCCTTCATATATTACTCTTAGATCTTTCCTTATTCGACCTAACTTCGCTATGAGCTCCTATGATAAACCCTATTAGGGTTATAATACAAATGAACTTTTCTCGATAAAGTCTGTATATTCTCTTCTACATATGCATAGTGGGTCAAAATTTGCTTTTACCTGGATATGGAAGCTTTGTACCATGGAGAAAATAAAAAATGTTCTCTGGCTTTGCTCATATGGGAAAATCATACTTTCTCATACTCCACTTTATAGGCGTTTCTCCTTTCTCTCTATCAAATTTGTCAGTCAATGCCTGAAACTGCTTCCCATGCATTCCTCCACTGTTATATTGCTAATAAAATTTGGCTAGATATGTGCATCAACATATCCTTTTTGATACTAATCTCAACCACTGGCTTACTACGCTAAAAAATTTACATCCCTCTCGTTCCATGAATCTTTTCCAAATTGTCAGCACTTTTTCCTCTTTGCCCTTTGGCATATTTGGTTAAATAGAACTCAGATGTTTTTAATTGAAAAGCTGTATTTTCTGATCTCACTACTGTCCAAAAAAACTCTGGAGTGCATTTCTCATGCTTGCGGTTGGTTTTTAGCTTTGAAATTGAAAACATAACAGAGAAAGAGTTGAAGAAAAATAAAATATGACAATAGTATTGCAAAGAAAATTATTTTATTAGTAACTTTATAGCTAAATTTCTAACTACATTTAAATTTAAATTGATATAACTAATTTCTATTCAAATAAAATAATAAAGGGACAACTAATTCTTAAGACTCTAATAATTAAAAACTAGATGGGCATCATGCTTGCCGATCATAAGGTATTTGTGGAATTTCATGAATATTGTGATTATCAATGATGTACTAGCTGGAGTGAAAGTTGGACTGTTGTATGAGTTGGCGTGAAAAGCAAATACTTTTTCATTTACTCCAACATTGTTCCTCCTCAATACTTTTTGAAGGTTTTATTAAACCCTTGAATTTGTATTTTATTTCTTTCCTTGTGCTCCCACTTTTCAGTAAATATTGACAGCTTTGAGGCTTTTAATTGTCTGAAAGTAGTCATATGGGTCAGGGGTACTGCAATACAATTCATTTGCCATTACTTTATTCCTTTTGGGGTCGTTATGTGGGAAAAGAATTATTTTGAGGTAATTATTTTGGGATTAATTTTATCATCATGTATATAGAATAACTTATTTTGTCATTATGATATAAATGATGGGATAAATAATTACAAGATTATATAAATAATTACGAGATTAAGTTATACCTCCAATCAAATATGGAATAAATAATCTCATATTTTGTCCCGATGCTATTATACCGTATACCTCACACCAACCAACTCTTTAGGAATCGTTTGGTGTGAAGGATAAGAATAAATAATCTCGGGATAAAATTTTAGTGTTTCATATCTCTTGTTTAGTTGTACGACTTGGAATAACTTATCTCGGGATTATTAATTAGTATCAAGATAAGTTATCCCTCCTCTTGGTGGTATAGCAATTTTAGGATAAGTCAACCTTGATAAAGTAATTGATAACGCTCTACTTACACCATTATTTCGATGCAAGACGATTGTTGACAATATATACCCAATAAAAGTCGGGATCAAATCCTCAAGGAGTGAAAACTAGCTTTCGATACCCACGTGCGTTGAGAGATAACTAGGAGTTAACTCGTAATATAAAATCTAAACTATGCATGAAAATGAAAGTAAATTGGGGGATTTGAATGGAAACTTTGTTAAACACAATTACAAAATAACATTAATATGAGGATGAACAAGTGATAAGTAAACCAAGTTGAGAGAAACTTTGGGATTATGTTGGTTATTCATGTATAGGTAATCAAGAGTTAATCCAAGTTTTAGTCAAGGATTTTGGGTAGGCTGGATCTAAGCTCTTACGGCGAACCTTTTGATAAGACACTAAATTTCTCTCATGGATTCGTTCAAATACCTCATGAGCATGACAAGTTCATCAATCCAATACCTCAAACTAGCTTCCTTAATTATAAGATGATGCTTATGAACATAACTAAATCACATAACATCCCTATTTCTAAGATAATGCCATGAAAGAAGTTAATTCAAATTGTAGTTCACAATTACTCATCACTCATATTCCTCTTTCAAGGATTGTATGGGATCAAAGATAATTGAGGTTTTCACCTACAATTCTCCATTCAAAAATAGAGTAAGAGCAAAACCCAACATACTTAACTAATTATTTGTACTAACAACTAACACCCACAATATTAACCACCTAATTAAAATAATTTCAAGATGTGAATTTAGCTACTCATGAAATTAAGTAAAGGAAGTATACCCAAGTTGGCATTAAATGCATCCATTAAAAAGTAAAGCAAGAATAAATCCAAACTCCAATTTCAATTTACAATCAAATCTCTCTTGGACTCAACTCAATAATTGTTTTCTCCCTAAAAAAAAAAATTATTCTTCTCTCCAAAAATTGAAAAAATGAATGAAAGATGCCCAATTATGCCAAGGTTTTACCTTTTGTATTTCTGGGATTCAGCTCTGTGGAATTTTAATTTTGCTCTTGAAAATTTTTCAACCTCTCGAATCGCCTTTCATTGGTTGCTATCGCAGTTTCGCGGTCACTTTGCATCTAGCTACGATCGTGCGCTTCTGATTTTCTAACTGATGTCGATCGTGATCCTCGGGTTACAATCACAACACCTAAGGTCACCTACCTGATCTTCAGCTCTTTTGCTCTTCTTTCCTCTTTACTTCTCCTCCAGCTTTGTCTCAACTCATTTTCATCAGATTACCTGTAAGATCACAAATACAGAAGATAAATGCATTTCAATCAAGAATTAGCCTCATATAAATAATTAATTCATCATAATGTGCCAAAATTTGGGTATAAATGAGTGACAAATTTGCCACTCATCAGTAATTAAAATGACAAAAGTACCTCACAAGCTCTTTTTATAATTACTTTTTACATCCATGCATATTCACAATATTTTTAATGTCATTTATAATAACATTCATAACTTCCGCTACTCGTTATTTTATGATAAATTTTCATATTTTTATTAAAAAAATAACACTATATGAATATATTTTTTATTTATGAATATATTAGACATTGAATTTATTTGACTAATTATTATGTTTATTTATACATTTTAATTTCCCTTAAGGATAATAAAAATATTGACTCCACTGTTGAGTTACATGTTTTAAATTAAATAATATTTTAATCACTTAAAAATTGATACTATATATATCAATTAAAATGAATTTTAATATTTTATAATATATGAGTGATATGTATTTATATGAAGTGACATAAACAACAAATTCTCTTTTACTTTAATAAATTTAAGCTGAAAATTTTATTTTATTCATTTTTAAACAAACACAGCATAATCACAGGAAGACACACAAAAAAAAATAAGTTAAATAAGATGAAAGTTTTATTTTTAAATACACACGACATAATTATGGAAATGCACACACAAAAAAAAATTAAATAAGATGGAAGTTTTATTTTTCAGAATGAATATTTAAAACTTGAAAAGAAATTATATAAAAAAAATTAAATAAGGTGAACAGTATTTTTGTAATCAATTAACTTATTCTTACAAATTATACAATTCATATTATTTTGAGTACAATAAATTAAACGTTCAATAAGAGATAATCTCATAATAATTAATCTCAGCATAACTTATTTCAACATAATTTATCTCAGCATAAGTTATCCCATCATAGCTACAACATAACTTAGCATTCAAACCAAACGATCCCTTAGTACTTGTTTTCGTGAAATTTTGTAAATCTTTGCAAATTTAAATATTTTTTCTTAACTTTGAAAAAGGTATAAAATTTGATATGCTAAGATAAGGAATTTACATAAAATAAGTATAATGTCTGGTAATCCTACGAAAAATATAAAAGAGAGAGAAACATTTTCCAACTCTACCAAAAACTAAAAAAGATTATAAATACATTTACATTATAGAATGTCTATCAAGATATAGTGACATATTAACTATCTATCAAGATATAGTGAATATCTATCAAAATATGTTGAGTATTTATCAAGGTTTAGTGAAAGTCTATCAAAAGATGAAATGTATTTTTGGAGAAATTAGGAGAAGATTAAGGTTGCATTTATTTTTATTAAGATTCAGACGTCTAAATCTGAATGCACATCTGAATGATTAAGATGTTGTCTCTAAATCTGAAAACAAAATAATTAAGACAGTTTTTTTTTCAACATCTGAATGTGCAAAAAAAAATTATTTGTACATGTAATAAAATAAAAAATATAATTCGAATAAAAAACTAATTATATATCACAAAAATATGTAATTGAATACAACAAAACTATTATTGATTGAAAGAAAATATTTATGTTTGTTAGTGATAGTGGAGATGGTTTATAATGATAGTTGTGGTGATAATGATTGATGTTAGTGATTAGTAATGTTAGTGGTGATAGTTGTTATGATTGGTATTGTAGTGACTATCATGATGGTGGCAGTTAATAGTCATGGTGGTGGGTGTGATGTGACGTTACTTGATGTTAGTAGTTGGAGGTGTTGATTATGATGACTGAAAAATGAATGCATGATGGTTTACAACGTGTTGATGCTAGTTGGAGATATTTTTAGTTGTGATGGTGGAGATGATTGTTAGTAGAGATAAATCGTAGCGATGATAGTAATTGGAGTGATAGTAGAGATGGGGTTATTAGTGACAATAGTGGTGGCCGCCGAAGAATGTGTAGAGGTTGTGATGTATTAGTGGTAGTTAGCGATGGTGCTAGTTGTGATAGATGAGTTGGTCGATAGTAGGGATTGGTTGGTAGTGGTTGATGATGGTGGTGCTATTGACAACGGTGGTGTCAGTAAATATAATTAGAATAATAAAGGTAGTAGGTGTTATAGCGGTTGACAATAGTGACTTGTAGCAGTATTTGTTGTTGATGATGGAGGTGAGTGGTGGTGATAGGTGGTTGTTGATAATGATGGTGGTGGCAGAGGTGGTGACTGATGATTATAAATAAAGTGGTAGCGAATATTATCCAACACCAGAATACCTCTTTAGACCTATCAAGACTTGATTCTAAATGTGAATGATTAAGACCTATTCAGGCCTATTAAGAGCTAAAATCTTAATAAAAAATAAATGCACTTAATGGTCTGAAGTCTGAAACATTAAGATTCAGACCTCCATTAAGTGCAAACAACTGAGCTCGAAATGTCTTTTTGAAAAAATTAGGAGAATTTTTCTTATAAATAGAGGGGATTTTCTTCATTATAAATCATCTCTCAAGATGATCCCTCATCCTTCAAAAGAAATAAAGAAGTTTCCTTTCTTCTCGCTCTACTAGTTCTTATTCTTACTTTAAATTTCACTAGTATAAGTATTCGTGCGATGTGCGGAATACTTTTTAAAAATCATTGAAAATAATAATGTATCATGTGAAATAAATAAAATTTTAAAATCTTCAATTGTATTATATTGACATATTTTAAATTGATTATAAAATATTAAAAATAATTGTCAGTAGTGAATTACTAATCATAGTTCCAATTATTTTAGATATTTTATATGAAAAGAATGAAATTAATATTCTGACACATGACATTTTGTTGTTGATTTTCAAAAATAATAAATAAAAAATACTATTAAAGAGTTATTATTTTGTAGTTGGACTTTTATGTTTATATTTTTAGCCGCGTACCCCTACACCGACCCCAAAAAAACTTCTAATTCAAATATATCAATAAAACTAAGATAAAGTATTAAAGATGATTTTAATAGGGAAGAATGTATCTTTCCGAAATAGAACCATAAATATAGAATTTAATTACTCTTTTTCAGCTCTTCAAACTCTATAAATTATCTGGTGATAATTTTAAATTAAAATATTATAGATTTTATTAAATAATTTGAAAGTAAGAAATTTTCTAACCAAATTTTTTATCCTAAAATTCATCTTTGTGCGAATTTTCAAAATCTTAATAAATCAACTTAATACTGCTGAATTTAGCCTATTTTAATTTTTTTTTGTTAATAGTCTATTGATCTGTACAAATTGAAATTCTTACTTCTAAATCCTTTGACCTTTTATTACATTGAATTTTGACACAGTAAAAATACTTGATTGTTTTTAATTTTGAACATTTTTATTTTAAATTTTAAAATTTATTTACTCCTCTTAATTAAAAAACTATGCACATATAATTTTATAATATTATTTATTAATTAAAAATAAAAAATCTCTTTTTCAATTCCACCCCACCCCCACTCCTATGTCAACCGATCCAACCCCTCTCCCCCCCTCCCACCAAAAAAAAATTAACCCACTCCCCACACCCACCAAATTATTTTTTTCCTAACCCCACCACTCTCACTCCACCTATATCTATTATTCACCTTCCCCCACACCCTCTATCCCACAAAACTCCTACTTCAATTGTACTTGTAAAATTAAGATAAAATACTCTTCTTCATCAAATTACATATTCATAATTTTAAATCAAATATATTATTATACACTTTATTAAATAATTTGAGAGTAAAAATTCTCCTAACCAAATGATCCAATAATTCATCTTTAGGAACTGAATTTTTAAAAATGAAGTGTCATTTTCGATTATATTTTATCTCTCATCTCTTATTCAAAATTTTAATGAATCACTCAATATTAATGAATAAACTACTTTTATTTATTTTTTCTTTGTTAATGCATGGATCCGTGTGAATTAAAATTTTTACTTTCAAATTATTTTATTATGTATACAACAACAACAACAAAATTTTATTATGTATAACGTTTAATTTTATGACTTTAAAAATAATTATTTATCAATTACTCATAAATTATTGCGATGTTTTGGTAAAATATTGGCCCACACTATTTTACTATGCAGTAATATTAAAACTATCTCACATGCTAAATACTTAGTCAGACAATATTGAAAATGGTTTGATATAACTTATAAGTTTTAGATTTCTTTTAGAAACATATGAATTTGGTAATGATGTGTATGATGACATTAAACTTTACTATCAATATAAAAATTAAATATTGCGACTTTATAACTTTACAAAAGCTGTGTTCCTATTAATTTTCAGAAAATAAGTATGTCATACTTTATATTAGTGGCATGTCACTTTTGCTCCTCTTCTTTGTAATATTTTTGTTTATGATAAAATCATAACGTTATTTTTTTTAAAAAATCAAATTCACCAATATAATTATTTAACCAACAAACATTCTAAACTAACTACATATTCATATACTCTCCATATTATTCTGAGATTCTTCATGAAAATAATAACCACATTTATAATATTTGCATGGCTTGAAATTCACAATTCCAATTAATTTAGAGTAAAAGAAAGAAAAAGTAATATCACGAAACTAATATTTTTAGAACCATATCACATTAACATTGCATTAATAGTTTTTTAAGATGAAAATGCCATAAATTTCGTCTTGCCTTGTCATGAAAGAGTACGGCCCCTTCTTGCTTTTTTCCTATTAACTAACATGCAGTAATTTATCACAATTTTTATTATGAATATTATGAGCATTTAATAGATTAAATTTGAAAAAAGTAAATAAGAAAATTATTATACTTTTTTGGACTTTTAATAATGTCATGTCCGTTAAATAATGTCATATCCTTCCTGCATATAAAAAGAAAAATATTATATCAAAAAGAGGAGGAGTTTTTAAAACATTAACACTATAAAGAATATAGAAGATAAATTCATGAATTCATGAATAAAGTTAATGATATAGGAGTATATATAAGAGAGGTTAAAAAGATAGAACTCCATTCGAATTCAAATTCAATTAAAATTCAAATATCATATTGATTTGTTAGTGAAGATTAGCTATTATTCTTTCTTATCCTTACTATTATTCTTTCTTATCCTTACTTTCTTTAACAAATATAATGTATATTTATCTTATAATCTATATACTTAAATTGAGATAAATATTTAAAATTAATGAGGTAAAGATAATCAAAATAGTAATAATAATAATAATAATAATAATAATAATAATAATAATAATAATATCACCACTACTATTATTATTATTTTTTTCGTTGTTGTTTCAATTCAAAATTCAAATATTTAATATCCTTTAATTTAATAATATCGGAGTGTTTATAAGAGAAGTTAAGAAGATAGAACTCCATTAGAATTCAAATTCCATTCATATTCAAATATCATATTGATTTGTTAAAAAAAGATTAGTTATTATTCTTTTTTACCCTTACTTTTTTCAAATATAATGTATATTTATCTTATAATCTCTTTACTTAAATTGAGATAAATATTTGAAATCAATGAGATAATGATAATAATAATAATAATAATAATAATAATAATAATAATAATAATAATAATAATAATAATAATAATCCACCATATTTATTTTTTTAAGAAAATAAAAAATTAAAAGTAGTACCTATGTGTGCATTTACTACTACCACCACTATTAATATTATTATATTTATTTAATAGTTAAATATAAATTAAAGATAAATTTATGAGTAGTAAGAGTTCCTTTAGAACTTTTCAATGTTAGGTTCCTAATTTCAAGCTAATGATAATATTTTAAAAAAAAAACTTAATATTTGTAAATTTAAATACTTAATCTTTCAATTCAAAATTTAAATATTTAATATTCTTTAATTTAATGATATAAGAGTGTGTGTATATATATATGTGTGTGTGTGTGTATGTATGTATATATGTATATATGAAAGATTAAGAAGATAAAACTCCATTCAAATTCAAATTCCATTTAAATTCAAATATCATATTGATTTGTGAAAAAAAGATAAGTTATTATTCTTTCTTATCCTTCCTTTTTCAAATATAATCTACATTTATCTTATAATCTAAATACTTATTGAGGTATTTATTTGAAATCAATGAGATAATGATAATAAAAATAATAATAAAATTATTATTATTATTATTAATATTATCACTACTACTATTTTTATTTAAAAAAAATAAAAAAATAAAAAGTACTACCTATGTGTATAGTTACTACTACCACCACTACTACTATTATGTCATGATCTAACTTCTCAGGTCATGATGGCACCTACCATAACCCACCAGTAAGCAAGCCAATATGTAGTCCGAAATGGCTAGTAGCGGACTACCCAATAATATAAAGAAAAGAATGCGAAATATATGAAGTAGAGATCAATACATAGAAGAATCTCAAAATCTGGTGGTATCAGTACAAGAGCTTCTAAACATAATAAGAGTACAAAAGTGATATATCAAGGAGAAATGCACTGATACAATTTATCTTCGAACATAACTTAGAGACTAGTCTAATACATACGAAAGAGATAAGTAATACTTCGAACGTCAGGAGCTCACTCTAAGTCTCTGAACTAGGGCTGCTCCCCACGATGCACATATTAACGGCGATAACTCGTACTATGATCTGCAAGCTGCAGAAGTGAGTACCAAATGAATGGTACTCAATAAGTAACTAACAATGAGCTCCAAAAATAAACCAGATATATACAACATATAAACAGAATGGAAATACATCCAAGAGCTCAGAAATCATATAACAAGTCAATGAGAATAATAAGGAATGACTATCTTATTCATGTCCAAGAGTCTAACATAATAAGACTAAGGAAATATCAAGGTAAACTATTCTATTCCAGCTACATTCAATATATGCCAATACTATACCGTATATCCCAGGTCAATATACAAATAAAGAGAGAAAGAAATATATATAATAATATACAAGGCGAAGGAACGACTATACAACATGAACAACGAAAGAAGGGATATACAATAATACTATAGCTTCATATAGCTATATATATATATGTATGTATGTATATATATGTATGTATGTATGTATGTATATATATACACATACATACATACATATATATATACATGTATATATAATACATATTAACAGGAGGTCATCTCAAGCATAACTTAGATCATCATGTTCTCATTTTAAGACCTCAATTTAATGCTATCATGATTCAACACTAACATACTTAGGATTTCTAATCCACATGGCTAGACATATAACAATTGTGCATAGTAATGCAATCATAAGATAGTAGAGGCCGAAGATATACCTCAATCCCCATACCGGATTAATGACCAATTTGTCATAGGCTTGTAATAATAATGATCATAATAATGATAATAAAAATATCAATAACATCGTAAATAATCGACTACTCTGGACAAATAAATACCTAGCCGAGCCTATGCATATGACCACCGCCCCTGACTCAAAAGATTCAATCAGCATATAACAACACAAGGCATATTCTTTACCCACATAGATGCAACCGTCCAATACCGGCTGATAAATATGGGTGCATACTAGTGATACATGATGTGTGTGTAGGAATGAATGTAAAGGACACAATTTATATCACAACTTATTATAATTGTCCTTATCAGGACCATCATCATCGTAATCAATCTCCGGCCTTGTCGGGTATCAACACATCATCAATAGTATCCCCCGAACTTACTGGGTATCAACATATCATCAATATATCTTCCGTCCTTGCTGGGTATCAACATCATCACAATAGTATTCTCTGGACTTGCCGGGTATCATTAGCATTACAATAGTATCCCTCGGCCTTGCCGGGTATCAATATATTATCAATAGTATTCTCCAATCTTTCTGGGAATTAATATCATTACAATAATATCCTCCGACCTTTCCTGGTATCAATATCATCACAATAGTCATTACTGAATAACATACACTAAAATACTCACAAACATAGTCATATCACCATAGAATATTTATCTAGTCAATACATCCCAACTACTCGTTATTAGCTAACTAACACTTATTATAATAGAATCACTAGTTTGCTAGTCATCACATAACCTCTAGCTATTGTCTTAAATACTATCCTTCGCATAATCCTTATTCATGGGATAACAACTAACCACTATTTTAATAGCCAACATCTAACATCTGGTCAAGGTTCATCACTAGACCAAAATCGTCATTTATTCACTATTCATTATTATCAACTAATCATCCTATATCCGTTAATCATTACTAGACAATGCATTACTACTTGTCACCTAACCATATTTTATTAACTGACACCACTCATTAACTAATTATCGTTTACCAATTAATTCTTGCTTAGCTATTCCTTTGTTAACCATTTAGCAACTATTCAAAGTTATTAACTAGTCACCTTTTATTACCAACATCTCTTATTATCTAGCCCCATTAACACACAACTCCTCATTTATCAACTAATCGACATTATGAACTTAGTCATCAATAACAACTAATCTTCATCTACGCTAAAGCCGACCTCACTATAAGTTATGATTAACCATCGCTGGCTACCATGATTCAACTAAGCAAGATTCATTAGCCAATATATTAGATTCCTAGCCATCAAGTTCTATAGTCCCCTAAAGACAACTAGTTACCACATTGCTTAACCGTTAATAAGGTAGAATAATCGTAAGATCATATTTTAGCTACAATTACATCAATTACCGATATAATACTCATGAATGTATTAAATCTATGTATGTCATCACCAGTATCCAATCAATAAAGTTGTAAGCAACATACCGCATCTTCCTCTGTTCCATACAGGAAATATGTGTATACAAACATATATGTATTCATAAATTATAATCGTATCCTTTACACTGATAAACACCCCTCAAATATTTAATCATTATCATAACACGGCCCTTGGCCTATTAATTTATCCGAAAGAGTAAAAACATCATAATCATGGCCTTAGGCCCATATACATATTCGATACTCATATTGATACTCATATTTATAAGTTGTAGAATATCTTGAATAATCTCACATATAAGAGGTATCTCACATATTGGAGGCATAATATAGATAGACATATAATCGCCTATAGGATATCTTATATCAATAGGTCATACATCATGACTATAAGGAATATTACCTCTCTAGGCTAATTTGCATATCTAAGAGGAAATAGCATCTTTATAGGCCATTCATCAAGTCTATGATGAAATAGCATCTCTATAGGCTATAAACGTATTGTAATACCCCATATTTTTCTATAGCTTAGTTTAGGTCCTAGTTCCATGTACAAGAGGCTTATTAGCCTAAAAATTTCACTGTGTGTTGGGGACTTAGTCATATTTTTGCCTCTTAACTTCGAGGATTTTTAAATGGGTCTTCCTGATCCTGAGTCGGAGATCTTAGAGTTAATTCATGTTCAAGGGTGTAAGGAACATGTCTTGGATTGAGTCTTTTTCTCTCAATCCAATTCGTAAAAACATAAATTAAAACGTCAGTTAGGGCATTATATGCCCATTTTTTCCCAGTTCCCCTCTAAAAAACAAACCTTAATCATCCCCCAAGTTCATCAATTTCATTCCATTCTCTCCAAAGAAACTAAGAATTTAAGTTCCTTAATCCAAAAACTTTCAAGGAAAGAATCAGGATTGTGTTTCTCTTTCAAGCTTCAGGATTTAAGGTATGTGTGATGTTCATCCATGGACCCTTTTCACCCATGAAGTCCAAGAATCCCCTTTTGATATCAAATTATGAGTTTTTACATATTTATGATGAATTATCCCCATGAAGTTGTTATTGATTTTGATTAGAAGTTATGTTTCAAGTGTTTTTTGATGGAATGAGTCCTTATATGATTTGAGTATTGAAATCCTCATGTTAAATCCCTAATTCATGGTTTTAGTATTGTAACTATGTTTTCAATCACATGTTTTACCCGTTCTCATACTTAAATTCATGACTCCCATTTGTTTGATGAAATGTCTAAATATTGGGTTTTGAGAAATATAACACCTCAAAAACATGTCCTGAGACATCATACGATGCTCGGGACAACAAGTAGCCCCAAGCTAACCTTTTAAGCCTTCTACAAGTTTTTAAACTCAAAACAAGGACAATCTAGGCATGCGATAACACTGAAATACTGAGTACTGTCTGAACTGAACTGAATTTAATTGAACATAATGTCTGAAAGTATTTAACTTAAAAGTCTAGAAGATCAACACTTGAAATCTAAAATGAAACTGACAGTCAAACAAGCCTGTACTTTTACTAGCTAGAGAGTCACTAGGACAGACCCCTAGCTGACTCGAACTAAACTGAAAGCAACTAATTAAATACTGTAATAAGCTGAAAATTTGAATAACTAAGTCCTCTAACTATGGGGACTCACCAACTGTTGGGATATAGATAGAGATACTTGTGGTTAATCACGCTGTTAGAACTGAGCACCTAAACCTACATTATTAAACAATGTAGCACATAGAAGTATATGTGGATTGGTACTTTTGAAATGCATAGAGCATATAGGGGTGAATACATAATTAAAAAAAAGTTCAATATTCATACAAAACTTTAAAAGGATGCATGCTAAGGGTAAATTGACCACCTTGGCTCAAATAAAATGTGTACTGCGAAATAATAAAACATGACTATGTAAAACATAGATAATCTTTGTGAGCCATAACACTTAGTTCTAAAAGTTGTACTTTTACTCTTCCTACTGAGAGTTTCTTCTAATTGACATAAACTATATGAGCCGTCATGGAGTCTAACATCTTACCCATGTTGGGGAGAGCTATTCTACCCTTCCATCATAATATAATCTTATCTTAAGTGATCACTGACTTAGCTTACTGTGGTTAGCTTACTATGGGCGCTTAAACCTATGGTGGCACGTAGTTCTGGGGTATCAGACCTTTGGAATCATACCCAACTCAATGCTAAATACTACTCCCATACTTATCGTTCAGACTTTAGGAAATTCACCTTAAAATAGCACAAGGGTTTGTAGGGAAATAAACAGCTATGCTTATTTTTTTCTTTAAATCATAAACTATATGAATAATGTGGATTCGTTATCTTGGTTTAGAATCAAAATCTATTCTTTCTTAAATTTTGGCAAACAAATTATAAAAGAGGCTTAAGATCATAGTCTTCTTGAAATCTCAAAACTCATTCTTAGGTTTAAAGCATTTGTACTTAAATTTTCAAAATTTCATAAAAAAAACTTCATTCTCAACAATCATCTTGAAATTATTTAACAATCTCAAATCATGATAAGGAAGTGCAATACATGACATAAATCTTCAAGTTAAAGCATTAATAGATGAGATAAACATGCACTCCAATACTTAAACCACTTGTACACTCGTAAATTCAAAATAAAATGGTTTAGGTATGAGCCCTAATTCACAAATTATGAAATCTTAAGTTAAAAGCAAGTTTTTGTGCATAAGGATGAAAGAGTATCCTTGTTTATAACCTTACATACCTTATTAGGTTAATTATATAAAGAAACTTGACTTTGGATTCCTATTGATGTTCTTGAAGGCTTCTTCTTGAAGTTCTTGAACGTGGAAATCTTGATTATCTTGAAGAGGGGGTGATGAAGCTTTAGATTTCTTGGAGTTAAATTAGGGTTTTTTGGAGAGAAATTTGATGAATTATGAGTGTAATTTGCTTAGAGTAACGTCTAATCTTCAATTTTTATGACTTGGGGTAGGGGAAAATAACCTAAATGTCCTTCTGGGGTTTAAAAATGTAACTGAAACACCATTTATGGGCTTGGCATGATGCGGTGACCATCTCACCGCTATAACTAGCGCAACGCAGGCTATTCGCATTGTGCTACTAGAATTGCAATCCAAACACAGCTCAAACCTCATTCGAAAATACCAAAATATCCTTGAGACATGCTCCTCACACCCCTAAACATGAGTCAACTCATAAACCATTATCTCAGAGCCAGAAAGGTCAACTTAAAAATCCTCAAAGTTAAGAGGTCAAAAATGAGACTAAGTCCTTAACACTTAGTTCTATTTTCAGGTTCTAAGTGTCTTAAGTAAGTACTAATGGCTGAGCTAAATTAAAAACATATGGGGTATTACAATATCTCCCCCTTGGAAACATTCATCCTCAAGTGAGATTAGCTAAACTGAGAATACTAAGAGACTGAGGTTATGCATTAAACCCGCATGACTGAAAATATGTATGCATGATTAAACTGATTTGTGAATGAATAAATTATCATGAGAGTGACTATATAAAGCTAGAACTGAGAATGGAAAAGAGATAATCTGAGGAAACTTGTTACCCTAAACTGAGTCTGTATTTGCGGAAAAAAGATAAGGGTACTTGGTTTGCATATCTGCTTCTGCTTCCCAAGTGGCGCCCTTAACAGATTGATTCCACCAAATATCTTTGACCAAGGGAACTTCTTTGTTCCTTAGTCTACGAATCTGGTGGTAAAGAATCTTCACTGGAATTTCTTAGTATGAAAGGCTATCCTGAATATATGTGTTTTCTAAAGGTACTACCATGGCTGGATCACTAATACACTTCTTTAATGTGGAGACATGAAACACTGGGTGAACGGATGACAACTCAGTAGGCAATTCAAGCTCGTACGCTACCTTCCCAGCATGTCTTAATATCCTATAAGGGTGAACATATCAGGGACTAAGTTTCCCCTTTTTCCCAAATATCTTTGTTCCCTTCATAGGTGAAACCTTTAAATAGACTAAGTCATCGGCTTCAAACTCAAGATCTCTTCTCGGCTTCAAACTCAAGATCTCTTCTCCTCACATCTGCATAAGATTTTTGAAATGACTCTGAGCTATTTTCAACCTCTCTCAAATCAACTGAACTTTGTCCATGGCTTCAAACACCACATATGGCCCTATTAAAGTAGCCTCACCCATTTCAAACCAACTGATGGGTGACCTATATCACCTCTCATAAAAAGCCTTAAATGGGGCCATCTGAATATTAGAGTGGTAACTGTTATTGTAGGCGAACTCAATCAACGACAAGTGATCGTCCCAACCACCCTTGGAGTCAAGAACATACGCCATTAGCATATCCTGTAGGGTCTGAATGGCCCTCTCTGTTGGACCATCTATTTGAGGATGAAAAGCTGAACTAAGATGGACATGGATACCAAGACCCTTCTTAAAGGTTTTCCAAAAGTGAGAGGTAAATTGAGTACCCCTATCTAAAATAATGGACAAAGGAATTTTGTGCAATCTGACTGACTCTCTAATATACAGCTTAGTACAATCTTCAGTTGAGTAGGACGTGTGAACTAGCAAGAAATTGGGTGATTTGGTCAATTTGACTATAATAACCCAAATCGAATTATGTTGAAGACGAGAATGGGGAAACCCTATTAGAACGACCATGTTTACCTATTCCCACTTCCAAGTGGGAATACTAAACTTCTGCAATGTACCACTAGGTCATTGGTTCTCTACCTTAACCTGTTGACAATTAGCGCACTTGGCCACAAATTTTGCAATATCTTTCTTCATATCACTCCACCAAGAGACTTCCCACAAATTGTGGTACATCTTAGTGGGGCCTAGGTGAATGGAGTAATGCGCACCTTGCGCTTCTTCCATAATCCGCTGCCTTAAATCATCAATGCACGACACACATAGTCTACTCTATCACGTCAACACACCATATCTCCCTTGGGGAGAAAACCTCTACCTTTTGATCACTAATTGAATCGTTTAGCTTAACCAAACTAGAGTCCTTATCTTACTTCTCTTTCTCTTTGGAAAC